>NC_138519.1:28327635-28738734 GCF_000230855.2 Cajanus cajan | reverse complement strand
AACTTTAATATTAAGCTGGAATACATTATTCTTGAACTTCCCACATATAACCCTAATAAATTCCTACCGAACCCATCAACACTAATTTTTCACTTCACTCAACCACATATGAACCATACCCACTTATAATATTTTATCCCCCTTTTTCAATTGTCAAATGATTTGTCTCATATCCCTAAATCAATATTATTATTATTTTTTGCCACTTTTTGCCTACACCTAATGTTAATCATTGATCATTAACAAGATTGGTCCTAAAATTTTTAGAGTCATAGGCAAAAAGATAAATCTAAATTTTTATATATATATTTTTATGATATTGTTATTGGTATGAAGTATTTATCTGTTTTACTGATAATTAAGTAATTTTCATCAGAGAATTTGACTGATTACCTTGATATCATACTTGAAAAGACTGAGTTTAGTATTACTTAAATTAACAACTTGGTAAAATGAATCTTTATACATAAATAAACATTTTAAAATAAAAATATTTATATATAAAAATAGATAAATAATTTAATTAAAAATAACATGTTTTATTACATTAAACAAATAATATAGAATTAACAAATCTTAAAAAAATATACTATATTTTTCATTCAATTTATTTCTATACTATTATAAAGTGCTATATAACTATATTTGAGGGAAAAATGATGCATCTCTAAATTAAAAAAAAAATCATCAAATAGGATAAAATTTTTAAAGGACTAAATCAAACTTAAAACTAACAAAAGAAAAATTATAATCATATCAGAATTTTATATTTAGATATAAATGACAGATAATTTTTTTTTAAAAATAACATAAAAATTTATCTTACAATTAAATAATTCTTTTTAAAAAAAATGGGATCCCTCCTTATCATGAACTCGGAACAGACGTCGTACCTCTGAACAACTGCCAAGGCCCACAGTTTTCCAGCCTTGACAACAATCTGATCATCTGTTTTTTTTTTCCTTCAATATCATCCATTAAACTCTTTAGTTACTAATTGTCTCGCGATCTTTGAGGACAAGGTTTTACATGGATACACGCTAATTATGGTTGGACTATAACTCTATAAGTCCAAGAAAATTAAGTGGTTAAAATATTGAAATATTTAACAGGGTGATGTTAAAATATTATAATATTATTGTACTTATTCTTTATTTTTAGATGATAAAATTGTATCTTTTTAACATAGAAGGATCCATGAAATATATAAATATGTATCCTTATCTTTTTTCTTTTTTTTTTCCTTTAATGATAGCTTATATGTTTTCTTGTATGTACAATTTAGTATAATTTAGCCGACTATGGTAGCTAGCTAGCCACAACCTCACCCATCACGTGTTCGTAAACAACGTAAATATAAAAGCAAATAGAAATTAAAGAGAAAAGAATGAGAAAAGAGGGCACTGGCAAGAGTTTTTTTTTTCTTTTTTTTTTTCATTCATAAAATGGTAAATAAGAAATTATAATCTTAATATTGTGAGATAGGAATTCAGTGACATAATGATTGTTCTCAAGATAAATATTATTGTTCACTTAATAATTAATCAAAATTTAATAGTATTTAATTTAATTTAAAATTTTTATTTATAAAATTAGGCATTAATAGATATATAAAAAAAATTCATTTCTATCACCAAAGAATGTTGAGTAGATTTATCCAACAAAATCGTGCAAGAGTTTAAATGTATAGTAATAATAAATAAAACATAAAGACATCAATAAAATATACAAAGAAAATAAATAAAAGTATTAAAATATCTTATAGAGTGCACAATTTTTTTTAATCTTTTAATGACCGCACCTAAATTCGAAAATACAAGACCACTAGAGTTGGTTTAATAGTTAGGTGGGGAGAGATTGGAAATAGTTAGAAGCATGAGAACTTAGGTTCAATTTTCATTGCGACCATTTTTATAATCTTTTCTATTTTAAAAAAAAAATTGAAAATACAAAACTAACTCTATACATCTATCCAACACCATAATAAGAAAAGGTTTATGATTTAACGGAGATTATCTTATCTCAAATTGAGACCACAATAAATTCTACCTTAGAAAGCTGTTACTTTGTTTATCAACATTATTGTTTGTCCTTGTGTTGGGGGCTACTGGAAATTTAGCCAGCAGAAAACAACTGGTCGGTGGTTATATCGCACTATACTACCACTGTATGGCCACATACTTATAAGTCCTACCACTCCAATAAGAACATTTTAAGCCACTCACTCACACAATTGCACAAATAAAATCCTGTTCACACCCATGTGTCATCCTTCTTCTGTAATAGTGGTAATTACTTTTTGTGACATGTGGTGGGGCTATATCACCATATGCCTCTTGCTCATTTTAATTTGTCTTGTATGTTATTTTGTTCTACAACTTTTTCCAACAATTGAAATCTACATTTGATTCATTAGTTTCCAATTATATTTAACAAGGCACGTGTTGATGATGGGGCCTAGGGGCAATTTTAAGTTATACCACCGAGTGTGTAGACTAATTAGTTTAAAGTTATTTTTAATGATTATGTTAAATATTTGAAATAAGTGTTTTGTAGAAAAAAGTTATACCAAACAAGGTTATTCTCGATTAAAAAAAATTCCTATATGTTTTTTTTTACCAAAATAAAATATAATCACTGAGTTACCCGAAATGCAGTAAATTAATTGGTGACACTGAAGGTGATGTGAGCACAACTTAAATGAAAATCAACATCAACATGGCACACTGTCTTTTACATTTCAGCGTCTGCCTGTTAGGAAGAACAATTTTATTTATGATTGTAATAATTTTTTTATTTAGATAAGATATATAAATTAAGAGTTAACTTTAGCCCAATAAAGATTCTACCAAGTTGATTTGACTGACAAAAATAGAAGTAGGAGATCATGATGAAAAAGAAGGGAAATGGCTTCTAATTAGTAACATATTCCATTGGATATTCGATCTCCACAACTTGATTACCAGATATCTTGAATTGGTTAATTACAAGATTTATATGGGCCATAGGAACAATAAGTCAATACTTATCAAACCAATGATGCCCAAACCTGTTAAATCGTATCCATTGGCTAGACGAATAATTAAATAAACTTGCTTGATGCTTATTTGGTCATGGAAATAGTACTTTTGCAAAGAACATTTCTTTGTATGGCTCAAAAATTCCACCATTAATTTACTTTCTAATTCGTCACGTCACGCCATCAATTTCTTTTAGAAATAAATAAAAAACTTGTTTGATTAGGATTCGATGAGTCAGCAACATTAATAAGTTTTTTTTTATTTTAATTTTTGTAATATTATTTTATTCTTTTCAATACAAACTATCCTTTAATTGTATGTCTCCTTACTATGTCTATCCCTCCCTCCCACTTCTATTCTTTCTTTTTTATTTTTTAAATTTGAGAGAGACATATATATATATATATATATCTAGCCTTAACAATTTGCTAGGGCAAAATGCTTGTAGAAGGGACCAATAAAAAAATAAAAAAAATGTCCTGAACATAATACAACGTAGATCTACTTTGTCACGTTTGGCATTTTTTGCCTTAGGGAATACGATAAGACAAAGCCTTCTCATGCAATGAATTCAGCTCGCTTTCGTAGAAAAAACCACTAGAAATTTGTGTTTGATTTACTAGCCAACATCAATGATACTGATAGGTTGATATCAGCAAGTAGCAGTTTTACGAAATTATATATTTCTTACATAATAAAATGCATCTCGTAATTGTACATTTTCATATATATAATAAATAAATAAATTGCACAGCTGTGAATATGGTATTCGGCCACTGAGTCAATTAGGCTCATTTGGGCTTGAGTTGAATTAGATCAATTGATTTGTCTTTATTCTGGGTTAAATATAAGAGTTTAATTGTTATTAATGTAAAAAGTTTTAAACATCAATTCATCAAACATTAAAGTTTGCATGATTTTTTAAATAATTATCATAAAACTTAATAAA
The DNA here is from genome assembly GCF_000230855.2 of Cajanus cajan. Classification (NCBI taxonomy): domain Eukaryota; kingdom Viridiplantae; phylum Streptophyta; class Magnoliopsida; order Fabales; family Fabaceae; genus Cajanus; species Cajanus cajan. The sequence goes on along the minus strand of NC_138519.1, from coordinate 28,734,765 downwards.
TTTATTATATATGGTAAATTGTAATCAGATAACAGTGCAAAATTACTTTATATTTATATTTGTGAGTCTATCCCCTAAATTTAATTTAACTTATTTATTTTATGGTTTATCATGATTAAATATGTGTTGAGTTGACTTTTTTATTTTTTATTTTTTAGGTTAAGTGTTTTTTTCTTTCCCAATAAATACATCTTATTATACTAATTTTAGTCATTAAGATATATAACATGTAAATCTAGTTATTTAAGGCTTAAATAAATCAATTTTTGTCCTATAATTTTGTGAATGTACAATTTTGTATTTCTCAATTTTTTTTATTATAAATTTGGCCTCATAATTCTCAAAATTAAGTAATAATGTTGCTCCATTCATTAATATATTATTCAAAATTATATAAAAAAAATATTCTATGTTATTCTTTACATAGAACTCAAATTTGGATGATATGTTAATGAGTAGACCAATATTACCTAATTCTAAAAATTAAGAAGATTACCTTCAAAAAAAAAAAAAGAATTAAAAAGATCAAATTTACGATAAAAAATTTGAAAGACTAAAATTGTACATTGAAAAAATTATAAAAATTCAAAATAAATTTACTTCATTATTTAATTATATTTTATTTATAAAAACTTATAATAATACACTAGCTTATCTTATATATAGATAGATATAAAATTAGAATGACAATAGACATTCCAAGTCATAAATATACCTAAATTGTGGCTAAAAATGCAATGAACCTATTTATAATTTATTTTTCATTTAATGTGTTAAAAACATTTAAATTCAATTTTACTTTTGTATATATATTATTTATTTTTAATTTTAGGTAAGTCAACCTATATAATTCAGCAATGCACGGTGCTTTGAGTCAAACCTACCATTTTTTAGTTCACTAAAAAGTAAAACATGTTAGATTTACTCACTATTTGATCAACTTAGTAAATCAATCTAAGTAAGTTGGATTGACTAACTTTTAGAGCTCCTCAAATTACCTATTCTTTATAAAATAAATATCTCACTCTTCTACCATTTAAAAATGTCACTATATATATGTGTGGACTTTTAGAAGACATTGAAAAATATCAAGTTAGAAATATTGAAGAAAAAAATTGATAATTTGAGTCATCTTTATAATATAAAAATATTGACTAAATTATTATTTTAGATCCCATTTAAGCCCTAATCAATAATTTTGATTTCCTTATTTTTAATTACTCAATATTAATCTTCCAATTTTGAAGAATCTATAAATTTAATCTAATCATCAAATTCACAAACTATAATATGTTGTTACATAAATATCAATGTGATAGTTGTTATACTTCACATACATGCAATAATATGGCAACATTGAACATCATTGAGTTTCCACTTTCTGCACGAGAAACTTTCCTAAATTTAAACAGTTAACATATATAAACTTGATGGTTAGACCAAAATTACATATTTTTAGAAACTAGAGAATCAAAATTGTGTAAATAAAAATAAGAAGACCGATATTACAAATTAAATTTTAAAAGAGAACTAAAAGTTAAGTTTAGTGAGAGAAAATCAAATTAATGTGATGAATAAAGTAGTAAAAGAGGTGATTGTTCACACGCTCAACTGTGCTATTTAAACTCCACCTTTTAAAAAAAAATATACGTAAGGAGAATAATTCTAATATTTGACACCCTATGGATCACAAATGCACTATAAGTTTTCATTGTGTATTTGCCGTAAGTCCGCTGTCATTGTTAGGGTCATCGCATCCGAGGTATTGTCCGCTTTGGCACTCGTTGGACCGTCACGGTTTTGTCCTTGAAAAGGCGCCTCGGTGGGTTAAGGAGGAAGGGTGTTTTTGTCCTTGAAAAGGTGCCTCGGTGGGTTAAGGATGTAACATTGTTAAAAAAAAAAAAAAAAAAAAAAAGAGAGGCTGATTCAGTAGCCCAGAACGGGCCGTTCCCAAACTGGAACGGGCCGTTCCAAGCTACTGAATTGAACTACATATTGTAGTTGAGAACGGGCCGTTCTGGGAAGGAGAACGGACCGTTCTGGAGGGAGAACGGGCCGTTCTGGAGGGAGAACGGGACGTTCTGGAGGGAGAACGGGCCGTTCCGAAGGGAGAACGGGCCGTTCCGGATGAGTTCCGGAACGGGCCGTTCTGATTTCAGAACCGGCCGTTCTGGGCGTTAATTTTGTGCGTGATTTGGGAGTTCGGAACGGGCCGTTCCGAATTCGGTACGGGCCGTTCTGGGCCAATCCGAAAGTCTATAAATAGGGGGTTGGGGGCCTTCAGGAGTTTTGGAGTTTTTAGAGAGAAGTTTTAGAGAGAAGGTCTCTGGGTCAGTGAGCTCCTTTCTCTCCCAAATTTCTCTGTTTGACTCATTTTCTCCTCTAGATCACTAACTCCTTCTGACTTTTCTTGAAATTCAGATTAGAAAGCTTGTTTTGGGAGGACTGAAGTTCCGAGTTGAGCCTCGAGGGGAAATTATACTTTTGTTCAGTCTTTGGCTATCTGAGCCAATCTTTAGGTAAGGGAAGCTAGAATGTTTGTTATTTAAGTTGCATGTGAGTTTAGAAACTCAATTGATGCATGAAAGTTGAGGATCCATGGCTGGATCGGAGAATTTGCTAATTGTTCAAAGTCTTGGAAAAATGGGGGTTCTGGTGAATTTGATGCATCAGATGGGTGCATGTTGATTCTAGGTTTATTTAAGATGTATGGAGTCTATGCATTGTATTTTGTGTTTGCATGTGGCTGGATTTGTTGGTGTGGATGAGAGTTTGTGAACTCTGTTATTGGAATTTAGGCCGGGCGCAGGTTGAATGCGCTAGGCGTGGATGAGTCTTGGGACTCTCAGGCTGGGATTAGGCTGGGCGAGCTCAGGCTACGCCGAGCGTGAATAAGTTTATGAATGAATTGATGCTTATGCATGTTTAAAGTTAAAGTTTTAGATCATGTATGTATGATATATGATGTATGGTGAGGTGTGATTCATATGTATGCTTTGTGATGATACGTATGAATGTTTGAATATGATATGACATGCGTATATGTTCATATGAGTATGATTGTTGATCATAATGGTGGGCAGACCATTATGATGTATGATGCATTATTGCATGTGATGTCTTATGACATGTGTATGATTGTTGATCATGATGGTGGGCAGACCATTATGATGTATGATGCATTATTGCATGTGATGTCTTATGACATGTGTATGATTGTTGATCATGATGGTGGGCAGACCATTATGATGTATGATGCATGATTGCATGTGATGCCTATGGCATGAGTCTAGCCTAGGACTTGAGGAGAGGAAAAATATTTTCGAACTGGAAGAGCTCACATAGAGTCTCTTGAGAGTGGTGCTTGGATAGACCACTGATATATGAGAGTGGTGCTCTGGGAGGCCACTGGATTTGGGAGAGTGGTGCTCAGATAGGCCACTGGGTTGGGTGAGTCTCCTCTAAGTCCTTAGCTAGTGTTGGAGCGGGGTATGAGGTCGAGGGTTATTCCCTTAACCAAGTACTCGGGAAGGTGCGTGGATCCTTGCGGATAGTCGGTGGGCGAACTCCACAATTGACTTGGTTAATGCATGCCAAGGTCGTGGTAAGCCCGTACCCAGCTGTGCTATACCTGACGGTGGATCTGGACTTCCAATTGTGTAAGTGACATCATCCGAGTAAACCCGATGGAGGATTATATATCCTGTTTAGCTGTGACCGAGCGGGCGCATTGGGCGTGAAAACGGTTGGGGTGGTTTCGGTAGGATGGAATGTCACTTATACAGCTCTATTGTTGTGGAGATCTCCTAGGTGTATGCGTGACGACGCATTACATGATTGATATGCATTGATATCTGTCATGAGATGCATTTATTGCATGATTATTAATATGATGAAGTGTGGTATTTGACTTCATGATTGGTGGATTGTATTTTATGCATGAGTAGTATTGGATAGAGTGTATGGTGTGACTCTATGAATACGATTGTGTAATCTAGATTATTATGATTCATTTGTGAATTCTAGCTTACCCTTTGTCGCCACCGGCCCGAAACGGGCCTCGGCGGTCGCGAAGACGGTCGAGCTCGCTTTTTATTTTGGTTTTGAAAATGTATTGGATTATTAGAACGACTTGTTCTCAAACTGAGACCTTGTCGATCTTATCCAATTTATTTATTAAAATGTCTCACCAATCCATATTAATCCCAAGCGGGACCCTCCATGGATTAGTGGTTTTCGTAAAAGGAGGGTTCGTGGAGTCGCCACCAATGTTTTACTCAAAACATTGGAAAAAGGGATAAGGCAATTGATTTTATAGATCAACTTTGGCCATTACAACCAGAGTTGGGTAAGGGAGTCGGTTACGCGTGGGGAAGGTGTTAGCACCCCACAGCGCCCCTTTCGGGTTCCCTATGACAGATTATTTTCTAAAATAACAGCGTAAAATTACTAAATTACCCCTATTTATTATAAGCGATTATAAATTAACTATCTACATGATGACAGTTTAAATATGCACACAGAAAGCAGTAAAAGGAAGGATTTAAGAAGAAACCTCTTGAAGCGTGCTTTTATATATTGAGTAAAACTGGGAAGCTTTTTGGCGTTCCCTCGCTCTACAAGCTCGCTCGCTCCTTCCTAAAAACTTTTAACTATGGAAATCCGGAGGATTTCCCTTCGACTAGGTTCGATCCTCAAGCAAAATGGCTCGGGGCTCAAGAACTTTGTCGGCTCAACTCTCCCAGTGATTTCTAGGGCAGAACACTGCTCAAAAACCCCAGAATACTCAAGGAGAGGGTTAAAACTATCTGAAAAAGTGTGGAATGACGTCCAATTGACGTCATATTTATAGGGAATAGGCGCAATACGGCCTACAGAAGCAATACGGCCGTATTGAAATTTTTGAACTTCAATACGGTCGTATTGAGTTCAATACGGCCGTATTGAAATTCAGAAATTTCAATGCGCCCGTATTGAGTTCACTGCGGCTGTATTGAAGCTTCAATACGGCCGTATTGATTTCAGTACGGCCGTATTGAAGTTTCAGAAACTTCAATACGCCGCATTGAGTTCACGGCGGCCGTATTGAAGCTTCAATACGGCCGTATTAAGTTCAGTACGGCCGTATTGGGCTTCATTCCCTCCACTTCCTTATTTTGAGCTATTCTAAGACCTCTAGACCTACAGAGAACCCTCCTAGGGCCTTCCAGGAGTCCTTCTGGCTGATCTTCCTTCAGTCTTCGAGAGTCTTCAAGCTTTATTTCCGACCCGGACAATTTTAGGGGTCTACAGCTGCCCCCCCTTTACTTAGTCAAACGGTCTTTTTAGTGCATCGATTGACAAGTAAAGGAGTTGACCCAATTGTCCGGGTAATAAGCCAACCTTCTGACTTGTAGTGTCTTCCGGTGGAAAATTGTCGAGTAGCCTCTCCAGGTTTTGCTTTGCTTGCTGCCCAAGCTGGAAGCTATGAATACCGCCTCTCCAGGCTTAGCTTCACTCTTTGTTCGAGCCGGAAGCTAAGTACCCTTGTGACAACGGTAGCAGTGTGAGTTTCGCCTCTCCAGGCTTAGTCTCGCTCTTTGTTCGAGCCGGAAACTAAGCACCTTTGTGACGACGGTGAGCAGTGAGTTTCGCCTCTCCAGGCTTTGCTTTGCTTGCTGCCCAAGCTGGAAGCTGTGAGTACCGCCTCTCCAGGCTTAGCTTCACTCTTTGTTCGAGCCGGAAGCTAAGTACCTTTGTGACGACGGTAAGCAGTGAGTGCCTCCTTTCCAGAGATAGCTTCGCTCATTGCTTGAGCCGGAAGCTGCATACCTCCGTGTTTGTGACGACGGGGGTAGCGTGAATATCCCCTTTTCAGGGATTTGTGATGATTTTGTCTCCACAGTCCACGATGCTGCTTCGACGGTTGTTTTTTTTTGATTTTGTGCCACTGAGGGCTGGATAACGCAGGGATCCGTCTAGGGGATGTGCAGTCATTCACAGGTTCCTGTGCTCCAACTTGCCTTGCATTGTTGGTACCCTTGGGGAATTTCTGACTCCTTGGGGTATAGACACAGATGCTCTTTCTCTCTGAGTTGAGCGATGCCTTATGTTTGGCTGACGTCCTTTTGACGTTGGTGGAGTATCCCGGTTATCCTTATTCGGGTGTCTCTTTTGGTTTTCTGATTTTGCTGCCTCTGTGTAGGCTGTTATCCTGCCAGGGGATTTTGTCATTGGTTGTGATTAGCCTCTTCTGTTAGGCATATCACCTTGATGTTCAATGATTGGCTGAGAGCCAGTTTCCACTTGGGGAATGATTATTGATCTTTTTATGATTTTTCCTTTTGAAGGAGTGCCTCTTATGTAGGCGACTGAGGAATTGGAGTTCAGTGTTCGGCTGAGTGCCGGATTCCGCTTGGGGAATATTTATTGATATATTTTTTTGATTTTTCTCCTTTTGCAGGGATGCCTCTTGAGTAGGCGATTGGGGAATGAGGGATCTTATGTATCCCAGAGTATTATTTAGGAAGCCTCTGCAGGCTTAGCCTCACTCAGCGCTTTGAGTCGGAGAGCTATCTTCCACTGAGGAAGTGTTAAGTCCTTTGACTTGTATATACTGTTTGGATGATCGCACTTCCATTGGGGATTGCGTCGATTTTGCTTTGATAGCTCTTGCTGGGGATTTTGAGTCCAAGAGCGTGAATTGAGGTTTCTCTGGGGAGTATTATTTCTGCGAGCCTCTCCAGGCTCATTTACTCTGTACAGTTGGAGGATGAGGAGTGTTTTGGTAAGCCTCTCCAGGCTCAGTTATTCTGTACAAATTGTTTGTTGGATTTTCTGCATCCTTGCCTTTTTTATTTTTCGGCTTTTTCTGTATTTTGCCTTTTTTATGTTTTTGGCTTTTGCTGTACAGAATTTAAATTGCTAGAGAATTTTGAGTTCAAAAATGGCAAATTTCATTACTAAAAATGAATTTGTACAAGGAAAATTTGAGAAATGGGGCTAAGCCCAACCAAACTAATGCATGAAAAAGCAATAAAACAGAAGCCAGTCTTCACTCCTCTGCCGGCGGGTCCTGTGGCGGGTCCGGGAAGCGGCGATGCATCCAGACGGAGAGGTTGTCGAACCCCTGCACCAAGGTATCTAGTCGAGCATCTGTACTCTGCTGCCATGTGCCGATGCTATGCTGAAAAGCATCGAATTGAGTATCGATGCTTTGCTGTAAAGCGTCAAAGCGGGCATCAAAGTAGGCCCTATCCGACTGCGAAGTGCCGGTCTCTGGCTGTGGGCTGCCATCGCCCTCAAAGTCGAGGTCATTGAGGATGTCGGCATAGGCATCGGGGCCATCTACTCGTACAAATCCCCCAGCTGATCTAGTAATGATCCTCATGCTAATCAAAGTGGTAGCACCGATCAGCTTTGGCGCCAGCGCCCTTGGCTCTTCGCCATCGGGGCACCCCCATGTCTCCGCCAGCTGTGAGAGGAGTGGGGCGACCAAGATATACCCCTGTCTAGACTCTCCTCCCTCTCGTGTCCCCAGCTTCTTCACATGCTCGAGGAAGAAATATCCAGGGTTGGCCTTCCGTCCGGTGGCCATGCAATATAATGCCAGCAGGTCCGGACGAGTAATCGACTCGGGGCTCTTGGACCTACCATGGATAGTACTGGTAAGGATCTTGTGGCAGATCCGAAGAGCGGTCGGAAGCCGGGAGCCCTTTACCCCTGAATGGTAATCTTCTCGGCCAGTGAGCAATCTCCACATGTCAACCGGAGTCCACTGATCAGGCCACTCGCATATGGCGTCACGAAATTCCAGCTGATCAGTGCGGCTGAAAAATCCTGCCTGGACATTGAACTCGTCCAAAGTCAAGGAGCGGTACCCCTGATTCATCCAGAAGTCAACCGAGCAGACATCTTCCCCATAACTGTTCGTCGACTCAGTAATACCGACGGAGGCCAGGAACTCCTTCGTGGCTGTCAAGTACAGCTGAGAAGGGGAATCAAGGAGAAATTCCCATCCTATGCTGCCGAAGTAACCCCTGACATCATCCTCCAAGCCCACTGCTCGGAGAAGGTCAAAGTCGAGCACCCTTGACGGCTCGAAGTTGAATGTCTCTATGAGCTCCAGCCGTTGCCTGTGTCGATCCGTCATCTCACGTCGAGCTGGGACTCTCTGTCTTTTTCGGGATGACTCTGCCATTTCTGAGAAGCTGTCTAGGGTGCACTCACAAACAAAATATGCAGAGAATGAAGATTGTTATGCAAAAATGAGAGGGGGGGGAGGCTTATTTATAGAGAAGTTTTCGCCAGTACGGCCGTATTGAATATAATACGGCCGTATTGGCTTTACCGTTATTGTACAAATGTGGCAATCAATACGGCCCGTATTGAATGGAATACGGCCGTATTGAGCGTCAATACGCCCGTATTGTGTTTAATACGTCATATTGAATACGAAACGTTGTTTCAACGTTCACCTTGATACGCCCGTATTAAACTCAATACGGGCGCATTGATATATATATATATATATATATATATATATATATATATATATTTTTTTTTTTTTTTTTTTTGAGGATAAACAGAGAATAAGTGATCTTCCAGTACACCTATCATCTGTATGCATGTATGCAGTATGATGCACCTAATTCTATTTGATTCTTTTTTCAAAACAATTAACCGATGCGTTCTTCTGTTTGGATTTTTGCCATTCCTCTAGACGAGCTGTGCTCTGCCGATTTCTGTAACCGAGGAATGATGCGTATTTGATTTTGGGATTTGGTGTCATCAACCAAATAATCCTTCCCTTCCTTTAAGAGATGTGTCAACCCTCCTATTGACCACTATATCTCCATGTTTCCACTAGATTATTCAAAAATCGTTGGGACAAGAGAGAAAAGAAGGAAAAGATATATTTTCAAAAGTTTGTGTTTTAGAGGGGATTGTTTTATTTTTGAAAAATGGATTTTGTAAGAATAGCTGGCCAATGGTAGGCTTATTGTGTTTAGGTTTGTTCGATTAAACACTTATGAAGTTAAGCACATCTTTGTTATTAATGATTGTGCTTTGACAACTTGGATAGCTTTTCTTGAGCTCCTTGTTGAATTCAATTGATGGTACCATCATGGATTTATTTTGTTTTTCTTCTTTTTGACGGCCCTAACTTTTGCCTAAAACACCCTTTTGTGATGTCTTAGCGGGCTTTTGTTTTTGTTCATTATTTTGTAACCCTAATTTTTGCCTAGGTCACCCTTTTGTGGGATTCCTAGCGGGTCTTTTGGTCTTATTTTGCAACCCTAATTTTTGCCTAGGTCACCCTTTTGTGGGATTCCTAGCGGGTCTTTTGCTCTTTAGGATTTCTTTATCCATGATGGCACTTATTGAGGCCAAGAAAAGGTGCTCCAAGTTGACACACACACTTCCACATAAAAATGATGTGGGTTTATTATTATTAAGATGATTTTAACCTCATTCATGTTTATTCAAACAGGGTTAAAATAATGTGGTCTAGAATTTTATTGCAAGCAAGAAAAGAAGCAATAAAGAATTAATGAAGAATGATTTTATTATAATCATGATGGAAACATGTGCCCTATCGAGGCTCGGGGGTCGGGCTGTCCCCGAGGAGTGATCTCTAATAGTCACTGGATTTACACATCCCTATTAGAAGGAAAAGGACACCTGATGACGACAGCTGGCCTTGACGTTTGCGAACCAGCCTTCCTAAAGATCTGGTTTAAAGAACGTCGAGAAGGATCTTGATTCCTCTTCGTTCTTTGATCTTTAACAGGGTTGTATCCTAACCCTTGTTTCCCCGGATTGTCCTTGATAATGGGTAGCTCCGGGATTCCTTGGGAGTTCTTGCCTAATCCTTGTCCTGGCAAGTATCCGTTCTTTGTGAGCATATGAGCTACCTTCTTCATTTCTCGGGGAAACGTTTCAACATTGGCAATTTCCAATGCTTGGAAGGCGGTTTCCAAAGCTTCCTCTGCTGCATCCACATAAGGTATGTTGGATGGCTTACTGATGAGTATGTCATCTTCAGCTTGCACGGTCACTAGTTTGTCACCTACTATGAACTTGACTTTCTGGTGGAGCGTAGAGGGTACAGCTTTCGCATCATGAATCCAAGGTCGGCCGAGGAGACAGCTGTATGCAGGAGTAATGTCCATTATTTGAAATTCGACGTTAAAGATAGTGGGTCCGATTTGGATTGGAAGACTGACTTCTCCCACCACTTCTCTTTTAGAGCCGTCGAAAGCTCGAACGATCATGTTGCTTGGGCGCATTTGGACTCCCTTGATTGCCATCTGATCGAACGTCCTTTTTGGCATCACGTTCAAGGAAGATCCATTATCCACCAAGACCTTCGCGATGTGATACTCCTTGCACTTTACAGAAATGTGCAAGGGCTTGTTATGGTGTGGTCCCTCGGTGGGGATCTCTTCATCCGTGAAGGTGAGGTGATCATTAGCCGTGATGTGACTAACAATTCCCTCAAATTTGTCTTGGGATATGGTGTGTGATACATACGCCTCGTTCAAGACTTTCAACAGAGCTTGCCGATGCGGTTCGGAGCTTAGGATCAACGACAACAAAGTGATCTTTGCTGGTGTCTTGTGAAGTTGATCCACAATGGAGTACTCGCTTTGTTTGATGATTTTTAACAGCTCATCAGTCTCCTCCTCGGATTCTCTATCTTCCTCGGTTTTCTCCTTTTCTTTTCCTTTATTCTTGGGAGCTTTATCGTGCAGATCTTCGGGAGAGTAGATCCTGCCACTCCTAGTCATGCCCCCAAGTCCAGCGATGTTGGAGATATCGCTGTCGGCAGAAGAATGGACGTCGTATATCCATGGCACAGCCTTATTTGTTTTGTAGGGGAAAGGCCTTGGAGCGATGATCCTTAACGGTGTCGGACCTTCCCTTTCGTCTGTCTTGATTACCAACAACGGAGTCGCCGTGTGCTTGCTTGGTGCAGTTGTTGGTTTGCATTTAATGACCAATGGCGTGCGATCCATTCTGAACATACGCATTGATTAATTCTTTCTTTTTATTAATCTTTATTATTAATTACTAGGAGAGATAAATGCAAAATGAATGACTAATGAGATGCAAAGGCAATAAATCTCAAAAATACTGTTTTATTCATTAAAGAAAGTGTACAACTTTATACAATGCTTTGAAGCAATTTTTTACAATAAGAGAAAAGCCGGTAAAAACCCACAGGCGGGTTCATGTTTCTTTGCCATTCATCTTCGGCTTCCTCGACATGACGACCCATTGCTTTAATCTGCGTATGGACCGCTTGGCTCATATCATCACTGATTTTCTGAGCCTCCTTCGCTTTCTGAGTATAGTAGTTGATCATGGCCTGTAGCTCATTAAGCTCGTCTTCGGCTCGATCCTTCTCCTCTTGGAGTTTGGCCATTTGTGCCAATCCTTCCCTTTCCTTTCTGCGGAAATCGGAAAGGTTTGCGGCTTGTCGTTGAGCGACCTCCCGCCATTGCTGTGCGTCGGATCGAGTCAGAAACAAATTATCTTGCATGTCCTTGATCAACTGTGCCTGCTTTGCATGCTCGGCTTCAAGGCGTGCCATCTTCTCATTGACTTCTCGGAGTTGACTATTCGGTTCAACCTTTGGCATTTTGGATGCCCGAGTAGTCTCCTCGTTGAGGTTAGCACACTCATCTTTGAGCCGCTCTATCTCGTGGTCTTTCTTCTTGCATTGCCTTTGAAGACCATCAATAGTAAAACTGGATTCTTCATTTTTCTCTTCAAGAACTCTCATCTGAGCTCCCATGATTCCCAGTTTCTTGGTCAAGGCGTCGACTTGTTCATGCAACACCCTCCTTGTAGTCGTGGTTGCACAAGAGGTGGATGGTTGTGACACCCCCCTCTCATTCCTCCATTTCTCATAGTCAATGGAAACGGACACCCGAGGCTTTTCAAGCTCGAGATCTCCCTCATAGGTTGGTCTCTCCCACGCTCTTATAACAGCGTGCATATCTCTCTGATGCTCGGGATCGAAAGAGAAACACAACCCTCCCAGCTCCTCTATGGTAGGAACGATTTGGGTCCTCATTAGTTGCCTCATAACCAGTTTAGGTGAGTAGGTTATGCAACCTCTGAGGCCCATCAACGGTATGCTCGAATAACTGCCGCATCTTGTCAATACATGGCTCGGACGGAACCAAGGGCAAACCCACGTGAAGTGCTCGATACTCCACTGTTCCATCTCATCCTTCCACTCGGAAGCATATCGGCGGCAGACGGGGATCTTTGAGAAGCTTCTCAACGGATCGGGCAAGGTCCCCATGTGACTGGAGGCGTAGAAATGTGTGATGCCCCACACATATAACAAGGAGGTGCAGCATCGGATGATCTTCCCTTGCTTCTGTTGAGACAGATGAACAGATAGCAAGGTGTCGGCAAGAATAGCGGGCACGGGACTCTTCATATGCACGTCCCAAGCAAAGAAAGCGTCCATCGCAGCATGGTCCACTGTGTTAGCGTGAAAGGGGAATAGGATCTTCCCAAACACGGCTAACGCAAGAGTCTTGTTGAAAGCTAACCAATCTCCCTCACCAGCCAAGGAAGAAAGGTGGTCTTCGATCATAGCAAGCTTCCAACCCTTGATACTGCCGTTCCCTACTAAGGCAGCTGATCGTAGTGGTAGTTTGACCTGAGTGGCTACTCTCTCTACGGCCACATGGTTCCCCTGAAAAAGGTAGACCCCAGCTGATTTAGGCCACCGTAACATGAGCTCGTACTCCTCTAGAGTAGGAACCAGGTCAAACTGGGGGAACTCAAAACAGTGCAGATCGGGACTCCAGAAATGAACCAATGCCCTCAGAAAAGCTGGATCCACACAAATCCTCATCAAATCGAGAACTCGCCCATAAGATTTCTCAAACTCGACGCGAGCCTCTCTTGACATCAAGGTACAGAGGTGATCCAACCTCTCAGCACGGTATAATAGGAAGTCTACTTTCTTTAATGGCCTTTGCACCTCCCTAGACTTCTCCATAATCTACAATACAATGCATGATATGAGATGATGGCGATGAATATGCATGCATAGTGTTTATTCAACTAAGCATTATCATGTTTTTGGGATATTCCTAAGATGATGCATGATATTACTTGGTTTGGATAAATGCGTATTTTTTTCTTTTTGAGTATTTTGTATTTTTGTATATTTTGGGTGAAAAGGGAAACTACCTATATGAATGCAATGGAGGTAGATGTTAACACCATGTACTAGAAAATCTTTATTTCTATTTATTCTTATTTTTATTGTAAACAAGAATGTTGTATGTTTAAAAGGTGCAAATGTATGCTCATACAATGTCACATAAAAAAATGCACACACAATTCACTCATCCACGAACAGTCACGAGCGAATCACGAGGTAGGGGTCTCCTGCAGAAAAGTGCATATTCAAGGAGGATCTAACTGTTCTCACTTGGTCAAAGGCCCCCAAGGTGCCCCCATTATAGGGACCCAATTCCTCTCGTCGTAGGTCGATGGAAAGCTCCAACGCACCGTCGGACTTAAGTTCATGGTTATCACCTTGAGTGATGTTTTCCGACAACGGTCTACGGGCACCTATAGACCCATTCGACAACCGGCCGTACTAACATCCACTCCCTATGGTTAATCACTCATGCCCCCGGGTATAGAGGGAACTGTTGTGTGCAAAGGTTTGTGTGCAGTTTTTATTTCAAACAATTGCATAAATTTAAAAATACAACAGTTATTAAAGCCAAATAGATAAACATGTTATCATACAAGCAAGGGGTAATGAAGTAATTTTAACTATTATTTGTTAAAAATAATCTGTCACTAAATGGGACTGACCCTCGAAGCTTCCCCAGTGGAGTCGCCATCTGTCGCCACCGGCCCGAAACGGGCCTCGGCGGTCGCGAAGACGGTCGAGCTCGCTTTTTATTTTGGTTTTGAAAATGTATTGGATTATTAGAACGACTTGTTCTCAAACTGAGACCTTGTCGATCTTATCCAATTTATTTATTAAAATGTCTCACCAATCCATATTAATCCCAAGCGGGACCCTCCATGGATTAGTGGTTTTCGTAAAAGGAGGGTTCGTGGAGTCGCCACCAATGTTTTACTCAAAACATTGGAAAAAGGGATAAGGCAATTGATTTTATAGATCAACTTTGGCCATTACAACCAGAGTTGGGTAAGGGAGTCGGTTACGCGTGGGGAAGGTGTTAGCACCCCACAGCGCCCCTTTCGGGTTCCCTATGACAGATTATTTTCTAAAATAACAGCGTAAAATTACTAAATTACCCCTATTTATTATAAGCGATTATAAATTAACTATCTACATGATGACAGTTTAAATATGCACACAGAAAGCAGTAAAAGGAAGGATTTAAGAAGAAACCTCTTGAAGCGTGCTTTTATATATTGAGTAAAACTGGGAAGCTTTTTGGCGTTCCCTCGCTCTACAAGCTCGCTCGCTCCTTCCTAAAAACTTTTAACTATGGAAATCCGGAGGATTTCCCTTCGACTAGGTTCGATCCTCAAGCAAAATGGCTCGGGGCTCAAGAACTTTGTCGGCTCAACTCTCCCAGTGATTTCTAGGGCAGAACACTGCTCAAAAACCCCAGAATACTCAAGGAGAGGGTTAAAACTATCTGAAAAAGTGTGGAATGACGTCCAATTGACGTCATATTTATAGGGAATAGGCGCAATACGGCCTACAGAAGCAATACGGCCGTATTGAAATTTTTGAACTTCAATACGGTCGTATTGAGTTCAATACGGCCGTATTGAAATTCAGAAATTTCAATGCGCCCGTATTGAGTTCACTGCGGCTGTATTGAAGCTTCAATACGGCCGTATTGATTTCAGTACGGCCGTATTGAAGTTTCAGAAACTTCAATACGCCGCATTGAGTTCACGGCGGCCGTATTGAAGCTTCAATACGGCCGTATTAAGTTCAGTACGGCCGTATTGGGCTTCATTCCCTCCACTTCCTTATTTTGAGCTATTCTAAGACCTCTAGACCTACAGAGAACCCTCCTAGGGCCTTCCAGGAGTCCTTCTGGCTGATCTTCCTTCAGTCTTCGAGAGTCTTCAAGCTTTATTTCCGACCCGGACAATTTTAGGGGTCTACACCCTTCTGTTTCCATGTGGTGGAACTGCGATGATCATACTTGGTATGGGAGCAGATCAGGGCTAGCTTGGAGTCGAGGTGACCGCTGCGAGACGGGGAGTTTGATCCTCGTGTTAGGGTTACCATTTTGGGTAGCGATTTTTGTCTATTTGACCGGCACTAGGAAATATTATTTTTGGGATGACTGTATATATATGGCATTTTATTTTTGTATTTAAAGAATTTGGTTATTTTTATTCTTATCTATACCTGTATGTATGAGTTATCCAATTTAATATTTTCCTTAGTTCACTAGTAGTAGTGCGATTCCACTAAGTGTAGAGACCATGGCGGGTCGTTACACTTTTATGGTATCAGAGCCGGTCGAGTCTGTTAGGATGCTCTGTGGGGAGTGATCCTTCTATGTTTCTGTTGTGTCATATCTTTGATATGTGTTAATTTTGGTGAGTTGTAGTGGTAAAGTGTTAGTAAAAGAATGTTTGAATTCTTTTAGTATGGTGAGGTCTCAGTTTGATCATATCGCTAGAACTATGGAGATGATGGCCATAGTGATGCAATAGTAAAGTGCTTACTTTGCTTAGATGGAGGTGCACTACAAGAAAATGACGATTTTGCGACGGTTATATGACCTACATTGCGACGGTTATAACTGCTGCAAAGACAACATTGCGACGGTTTGGGAACCGTCGCAGAGTCGTCTGTCACCAGGCAATTTTGCGACGGTTATCAGAACCGTTGCACAAACCGTCGCAAAATTGGAATTGCGACCGTTTCATCAACTGTCGCACCAAATGCCTCTATATTAACATTGCGACCCTTTCATCAACTGTCGCACCAACTACTTCTAAATTAATATTACAATCCTTTTTTTAACAGTCAAAAATTATAATTTTTTTTTATTTTAATAAATTTATTAATGTAACAATCCTCATATTTGGCCTTTCAAGGATTTTATTTCACGATATTTCACTGTTTAGCATGTTTTATCCTTACTTGTGCAATTTCTGGGAAACTTCCCAGAAGGTCACCCATCCTTGTACTACTCCAGGTCAAGCACGCTTAACTGTGAAGTTCTGATGAGTAAGCTACCGAAATGTATATGTATGTTGTGAGTATAACTTGTACAGATTAATTCATTTAAGTCATCCTCAAATATACAATCTCATATCTGTATTATAATAATAATATATAATAATTTTATATTACAAATAATAATAATAATAATAATAATAATAATATATTTAGTTATTCTTTATTTATATGTACTTACTTTTATAATTAACATCTACTTATTTCGATTTAAAATTATAATTTAAATTATTTAAATTTTTTAATTTATAATGATAATATAATTTATAAAATTATAAATATTTATTTATTACATACTTATAAATTATTTTAAGATTTTAAATAAATTATTAATTAATTTAATATATTTATTTACCTTAAATCAAACATATAAAATTCAAAAAAAAAATGTATTTATCCTTGTTTTATTTTCTAATTATCAACTATTAATAAAATACTAACTTAAAATCTTATCTAATTATATATAATATTCTCATATCAAATTTAAAATCAAGTATTAGTTATACAAAAATATTAAGATCATATAGTAAATTGTCAATAAGATTTTAGTTAAATAATTTAAAATAATTAATGTTTTAATTATATTGTTAATTAGAAAATAATTTATTCCAAAACTAATTAATTTTTTTATATTAATTATTAGTAAAATTTAATAATTTTTAAATTAACAATTAATTGGATCAATGAAATTCAACACACACGATGAATTATTGAGCGGAATAACTTTACCAAGAGTTATTTTGTAAGTTATCTTAAATCAAACATATAAAATTCAAAAAATATATTTATCCTTGTTTTATTTTTTAATTATCAACCATTAATAAAATACTAACTTAAAATCTTATCTAATTATATCATAATATTTTCATATCAAATTTAAAACCAGTTCTTACATTTTCGACAAATATAAATTTTTCTAAAATATTTCATCAATAATATAGTTTTTCCTACAAAAATTTTCTCATCAAAAATATAAATTTTCTGACAGATTTAATTTTGTTTTTATAAGAAATCATCTTCGATTAATTTAACATTTTGTATATATGATTTAACAGTAAAAGATTTTCAATTTAACGGTTAAATTTACAAAATTCACATTTAATATAAAGTTATTGAGTTGTGTAACACTTAGTAAAATTTACACTGATGTAATTATAAACCCCCTCATATATATATATATATATATATATATATATATATATATATATATATATATATATATTAAATGTGACTTTTACTAAGTATTACACCGCTCAATAACTTTATATTAAATGTGAATTTGGTAAATCCAACTGTTAGATTGAAAGTTCATATCTCTCAAAGATTATATATACAAAACTTTATATTATATATATATATATATATATATATATATATATATATAGATATATATAGGGGACGGATGTACATTTGGAATAGTGGGCACTTGCCCCACTACTATTTGACATATACATAATTTTTTATCTAAAAAAATAATATATTTTAAAAAATAAAAATTATATTCTAATAAAATAAAAATATAGATTCAGAAAAAATGTTTATTTATTTTATATCTATCAAATTTTTGAAAGAAATTAATTCTCATGTAATAAATTTTTTTTTCTTAATAATGAATTAATTTTTTAAAAAAGTTTAATTATAATATATATATATGTATATATATATATATATATATATGTCTTAATATTCACATATATAATGTAATATATTAAAATAAAAAGTTTTTTGATAAAATAAAATTTTTACTATGCATGTTTATCTTTTGTGTTTTTTCTTTATTGTTTACGTTGATTGAAAAAATCAAAATAGTAAAATTATATATATTGATTAAAAAAATCAAACTAAGAATAATCAGAAGATTTATGTTCCATTTAGAATTGTTATTATAAGATATATTTTAAAATAAATTATCATCTAAAAATATATATTAGATATTAAAAACATATTTATATCATAAATAAATTAAACTGAATTTTTATAAATTTTAACATATTTATTTTTATATTTTTAAAGAAAGTATATATAAAATTCTTAATAAAATATAAGTTCGTTAAGATAATATACATGATACTTAAAAAAAAAACTTTTAAATTCTAATAAAAAAAATGCTGAAAATTTTGCGACGGTTTATGACTAATTGCCGCAATGTTAAATTTGCGACGGTTATGATTAACTGTCGCAATGTTAAACTTGCGACGGTTTATCATAAACCATCGCAATGTTAAACAAATTTTGCGACAGTTTATGATAAACCGTCGCAATGTTAAACAAATTTTGCGACGGTTTACGATAAACCGTCGCAATGTTGAACAATTTTGCGACGGTTTTGAAAAACCGTCGTATGAAGGGTCGCAATATCAAAGCGACGACGGTTTCTAGATAACCGTCGCAATTTGTCCGTCGCAATTTATCATTTTTCTTGTAGTGGTGGGTAGAGCTGCGGTTGAGGCAGCTAGACCGGTGGTCTCTCAGGCAGAGTTTAGGAGATGTTAGCTTCTTCAGTTCAAGGGGGATTCAGATCTTGATGTGGCATATTAGTGGTTGTGTGAGATGGAGAAGATCTTCAGTGTTTTGAGATCTTCTGAGGAAAGGAAGTTGGCCTATGCAATATGTATACTGGCAGGCGAGGCTGAGTACTGGTGGAGAGACACCAAACAAATGTTAGAGAACAGGAGTGTACCTGTTGATAGGGATTGCATTAAGAGAGCCTGTCTGTTCTAGATTATGCTATGAGGTTTGAGCATTTAACTCGTTTCTACTCTCAGGCCATATCTGAGGCTTGGAGATGTAGAAAGTTTGCAGAGGGATTGAGGCACGAGCTGAAGAGGGTCATAGTCCCTATGTCCATAGTGGAGTTTCCTGCCTTTGTTGAGAAGGCAAAGACTGTTGAGAGTTTGGAGGGTGGTAGTAGCAATGGTAAGGCTGCTAGAGTTCAGGAGGGGAGGCCAGTAGAGGGGACCCTATGACAGACCGGTATAGTCTCAGAGAGGAGCTGTTAGTAGAGGACCTCGACCTGTTACTGCTCAGGGCGGAGCACAGTCGGTGCGGTACTACAGATGTGGAAGAGCACATATGGTTAGAGATTGTTCTCATCCGGGGAATGTTTGCTTCAGATGTGGTAGGCCAGACCACATCTCTAGAGATTGTCAAACACCGCCGACTTCATCTGGGAGTGCCCCGAGGCCACCTAGACCTACAACTGCGGGGAGAGTGTTTACATTATCAGGTGCAGAGGCTTCCACTCCATCAGACTTGGTGAAGGGGACAGGGAAGGTAACAGGTGAGGATGTTTTATTTTTGTTCGATTCTGGTGCCACACATTCATTTATTTTTGTTGATTGTGTGGGGAGATTGGGTTGTTGGTGTTTGCAGGGCACGTTGTTTTGTATGTATCTACTCTGGCTTCAATTTCTTTGATGACATTGGAGATGTGTGTGAGATTCCTAATAGAGGTGTTTTGGTAGGAGGTTCTGAGTGAACCTGATTGGGTTGCTCATGATAGATATTAACATAATCTTAGGGATGGATTGGTTATCTGTCCATCACATCCTTATAGATTGTGCTCGGAGAAGATTGGTATTTCCTCAGTTGGAGGATGAGGTGTTGTTGTCAGCGGGTCAGGCTGAGTAGTTGATGAAAGATGGAGCTGAGTGCTTCATGTTGTTTGTCGTTTTGAATGATTGAGATGGAGAGGGCCATCACTGGGATTGAGATTGTCAGTGAGTTTCCTGAGGTGTTCCCAGATAATGTGTCGGGATTGTTACCTATGCGTGATGTTGTATTTAGCATTGACCTGGTATTGGGTGCAAGATCGGTATCAGTGGCTTCTTATAGGATGGTTCAAGCTAAGTTGGTAAAGCTGAAGAAACAGATCGAGGATTTGTTGGAAAAATAGTAGTGAGGTCCAATGTTTCTCCTTGGGGTGCCTTGGTACTGTTAGTAGAGAAAGATGGTGGGGCCCGTTTGTGTGATTATCGGCAATCGGTAACTGAATAAATTGACGATAAGGAATAGGTATCCACTTTTGAGAATTGATGAGTTGATGGATCCACTGAGGGGAGCTTCGATGTTTTGATGATATATTGGTGTATTCTAAATCTTTGGAGGATCACTATGAGCATTTGAGGTTGGTTTTACAGGTACTGAGAGAGAGGTAGTTGTATGCCAAGTTGTCCAAGGGTGAGTTTTGACTGTCTGAGGTGAGATTTGGGGCATGTGATATCGATAGAGGGGATTACAGGAGATCCAGCCAAGTGGGGGCTGTGATCCAGTGGAAGCATCAGAGGACTGTTACGGGGATTAGGAGTTTTGTTGGGTTAATGGGTAACTATCAGAGATTCATGAAGAGTTTCTCTCGAATAGTAATGCCTTTGACTTAACTGACTTGGAAAGATCAGCTTTTAGTTTGGATGGACGCTTGTGAGCAGAGTTTTCAGGAATTGAAGGAGTGATTGAATACTTCTCCAGTTTTGGTGTTACCTAATACTGGTGAGTATTTTGATGTGTGTTGTGATGCTTTTCACCAGGGGTTGGGCTGTGTGTTGATACAGGAAGGAAGAATAGTAGTGTATGCTTCGAGGCAACATAAGACTCATGAGAGGAATTATCCTACTCATGATTTGGAGCTTGCAGCTATGGTGGTTTCCTTGAAGTCGTGGAGGCACTATCTGTATGATGCGAGATTCAATGTATTTAAGGATAAAAAGGAGTTTGAATATGAGGCAGAGGAGGTGGATGGAATTCCTAAAGGATTTTGATTTCAAAGTTGATGTATATCCTGGAAAGGCGAGTGTGGTAGCAAATGTATTGAGTAGGAAATTCATTCATGTGTCGGTTATGTTGATTAAGGACTTGGAGCTGATTGAGTAGTTTAGAGATTTGAGACTAGAAGTGGAGGTTGTCCAAGATCACATTAGTTGTGGTATGATCACCATAACTAATGATTTCTTAAGACAGGTGGGAACTAAGCAATTACATGATCTAGAATTGTTGAGGATTTTGGGATTGCTTGGTATTAAGAGGGCAGCTGTTTTTGAGCTTAGTGCTTTGAGCTTAATGCTGATGGAGATTCTCAAGTGGAAGTGTGATAGTGTCACTAAGGACTTTGTGGTTGAGTTGCCTAGGATAGCTAGGAACAGTGACTCTATCTGAGTGATTGTTGATAGGTTGTTAAAGTGTGCGCACTTTCTTCCTATCAAGAGGTGGTCCTTGGAGAGGCTTGCACAGTTGTATATCAGAGAGATAATACGGTTGCATGGAGTGTCTTACAGTATTATCTCTAACAGAGATCCAAGGTTTACTTCCCGGTGGGCAGACTCTGCATCAGGCTTTGGGAACAAGGTTGAGGTTGAGCTCTGTTTATCATCCACAGATAGATGGTCAGTCGGAGAGGACAATTCAGTCAATGGAGGATCTCTAGAGAGCTTATGTGTTGGATCATCTGGGTAGCTGGGAAGAGGTGTTACCATTGGTAAAGTTTATTTATAATAACAGTTATCACTTGATTATTGGCATGACACTTTTTGAGGCTTTATATGGCAGGAGGTGTATGACTCCATTATGTTGGTATCAAGAGGGTGAGCCAGTAGTGGTTGGTCCAGAGTTAGTTCTTCAGACTACTGAGATGGTGAGATAAATTCAGCAAAGGTTGAGGGCTACCCAGAGTTGATGAAAGTCCTATGCCGATAAGAGGAGGAGACCTCTAGAATTTGATGAGGGAGAGCATGTGTTTCACATTTTATAGTTGAGGAAGTAAATCCCAGATCTGAGTCAAGTGGTAGAGATGGATGAGGTGCAAGTTAGAGAGAACTTGACCTATGAGAAGAGACCGGTAGTTGTGGTTGATCACAAGTTGAAGAAGCTTTGTGGCAAATCCATCAGCTTGGTGAGAATTGTTTGGGATGCAGCTACTGGTGAGGTTACCTGGGAGGTGGAGAGTCAATTCAAGGAACAGTATCCATTCCTCTCTTCAGGTAGACCTATTTTCGGGGACGAAAATTCCTATTTGTTGGGGAGTATTGTAACATTGTTAAAAAAAAAAAAAAAAAAAAGAGAGAGGCTGATTCAGTAGCCCAGAACGGGCCGTTCCCAAACTGGAACGGGCCGTTCCAAGCTACTGAATTGAACTACATATTGTAGTTGAGAACGGGCCGTTCTGGGAAGGAGAACGGACCGTTCTGGAGGGAGAACGGGCCGTTCTGGAGGGAGAACGGGCCGTTCTGGAGGGAGAACGGGACGTTCTGGAGGGAGAACGGGCCGTTCCGGAGGGAGAACGGGCCGTTCCGGATGAGTTCCGGAACGGGCCGTTTTGATTTCAGAACCGGCCGTTCTGGGCGTTAATTTTGTGCGTGATTTGGGAGTTCGGAACGGGCCGTTCCGAATTCGGTACGGGCCGTTCTGGGCCAATCCGAAAGTCTATAAATAGGGGGTTGGGGGCCTTCAGGAGTTTTGGAGTTTTTAGAGAGAAGTTTTAGAGAGAAGGTCTCTGGGTCAGTGAGCTCCTTTCTCTCCCAAATTTCTCTGTTTGACTCCTTTTCTCCTCTAGATCACTAACTCCTTCTGACTTTTCTTGAAATTCAGATTAGAAAGCTTGTTTTGGGAGGACTGAAGTTCCGAGTTGAGCCTCGAGGGGAAATTATACTTTTGTTCAGTCTTTGGCTATCTGAGCCAATCTTCAGGTAAGGGAAGCTAGAATGTTTGTTATTTAAGTTGCATGTGAGTTTAGAAACTCAATTGATGCATGAAAGTTGAGGATCCATGGCTGGATCGGAGAATTTGCTAATTGTTCAAAGTCTTGGAAAAATGGGGGTTCTGGTGAATTTGATGCATCAGATGGGTGCATGTTGATTCTAGGTTTATTTAAGTTGTATGGAGTCTATGCATTGTATTTTGTGTTTGCATGTGGCTGGATTTGTTGGTGTGGATGAGAGTTTGTGAACTCTGTTATTGGAATTTAGGCCGGGCGCAGGTTGAATGCGCTAGGCGTGGATGAGTCTTGGGACTCTCAGGCTGGGATTAGGCTGGGCGAGCTCAGGCTACGCCGAGCGTGAATAAGTTTATGAATGAATTGATGCTTATGCATGTTTAAAGTTAAAGTTTTAGATCATGTATGTATGATATATGATGTATGGTGAGGTGTGATTCATATGTATGCTTTGTGATGATACGTATGAATGTTTGAATATGATATGACATGCGTATATGTTCATATGAGTATGATTGTTGATCATAATGGTGGGCAGACCATTATAATGTATGATGCATTATTGCATGTGATGTCTTATGACATGTGTATGATTGTTGATCATGATGGTGGGCAGACCATTATGATGTATGATGCATTATTGCATGTGATGTCTTTTGACATGTGTATGATTGTTGATCATGATGGTGGGCAGACCATTATGATGTATGATGCATGATTGCATGTGATGCCTATGGCATGAGTCTAGCCTAGGACTTGAGGAGAGGAAAAATATTTTCGAACTGGAAGAGCTCACATAGAGTCTCTTGAGAGTGGTGCTTGGATAGACCACTGATATATGAGAGTGGTGCTCTGGGAGGCCACTGGATTTGGGAGAGTGGTGCTCAGATAGGCCACTGGGTTGGGTGAGTCTCCTCTAAGTCCTTAGCTAGTGTTGGAGCGGGGTATGAGGTCGAGGGTTATTCCCTTAACCAAGTACTCGGGAAGGTGCGTGGATCCTTGCGGATAGTCGGTGGGCGAACTCCACAATTGACTTGGTTAATGCATGCCAAGGTCGTGGTAAGCCCGTACCCAGCTGTGCTATACCTGACGGTGGATCTGGACTTCCAATTGTGTAAGTGACATCATCCGAGTAAACCCGAGGGAGGATTATATATCCTGTTTAGCTGTGACCGAGCGGGCGCATTGGGCGTGAAAACGGTTGGGGTGGTTTCGGTAGGATGGAATGTCACTTATACAGCTCTATTGTTGTGGAGATCTCCTAGGTGTATGCGTGACGACGCATTAGATGATTGATATGCATTGATATCTGTCATGAGATGCATTTATTGCATGATTATTAATATGATGAAGTGTGGTGTTTGACTTCATGATTGTTGGATTGTATTTTATGCATGAGTAGTATTGGATAGAGTGTATGGTGTGACTCTATGAATACGATTGTGTAATCTAGATTATTATGATTCATTTGTGAATTCTAGCTTACCCTTCTGTTTCCATGTGGTGGAACTGCGATGATCATACTTGGTATGGGAGCAGATCAGGGCTAGCTTGGAGTCGAGGTGACCGCTGCGAGACGGGGAGTTTGATCCTCGTGTTAGGGTTACCATTTTGGGTAGCGATTTTTGTCTGTTTGACCGGCACTAGGAAATATTATTTTTGGGATGACTGTATATATATGGCATTTTATTTTGTATTTAAAGAATTTGGTTATTTTTATTCTTATCTATACCTGTATGTATGAGTTATCCAATTTAATATTTTCCTTAGTTCACTAGTAGTAGTGCGATTCCACTAAGTGTAGAGACCATGGCGGGTCGTTACAAAGGAGGAAGGGTGTTTATAAACTACCCTTAGCCTCGACTCCTAAGCGATGTGGGACTTTTAGGCATACCGGAACAAGTCCTCCAGTCGATGCTAAGGGGCAAGAGTGGCCTGGGCCCTTCTTCTAGCGCCAATGTTCCTATCGTAAGTCCGTTGTCATTGTTAGGGTCACCGCATCCGAGATATTGTCTTTTTGACACTCGTTGGGCCGTCACGGTTTTGTCCTTGAAAAGGCGCCTCGGTGGGTTAAGGAGGAAGGGTGTTTATAAACTACCCTTAGCCTCGACTCCTAAGCGATGTGAGACTTTTAGGCATACCAGAACAATTATATTAGTGTCTTAAGAGTTTATCTTAAATTAATCTGACTCAATCGAATAATGAATAAAATTTGGTTAAAAATTAAATTCAAATATTATCAAAACTATTCAATTTTAAATTTAACACATTAACTATTCGTATTTAATTTCTTTATTTTTGATTGTGCATTTGAGTTTTGATTGATAATGATAACTATTTGAGTTTTGATTAACAATGATAACTATTTATAGGATAAAACTTATTTTAATCTTTTAATATTTTTTATAGATATTTTTGTATTTTTACATTAAGAGCGGTTTTAAATGTTAAAATAAGGGTGTAAATAGTAACATGTGTTAGTAAGCGGTATTATGGCCCCAAGGGAATGTAGAAGGTAGGGATGGCAAATATACACGTACCCGCGAGTAATACCCGAACCCGTCCTGACTTTGACGGGAATACCCGGTTTGACTGGGTACGGGTACGGGTACGGGTAAAACCCGATATATTAAATCAGGTATGGGTATGTACTTACCCGCCCCGTACCCGTACCCGTTCCCATTTTTAATTTAATATTCACTTTCAATTTAAATTATATTAAAGAATTTTAATATTTTTTTATGTGTGATTATTTATTATAATATGAGATAAAAAAATAACCTAATTATAATTATAATATAATTAAAATAATAATTTAAAAATATTATATTTAAAAAAAAAATAAAAATAAAAATTTTGACGGGTACGGGTATACCCGATACCCGACGGGGATGCGGATGAGAATAAAAATCACATACCCGACGGGTACGGGTACGAGGACAGGGATGAGTTTGGCTCGTGGGGACGGGAACGGGTATCATGAAACCCGTACCCGCCCCGCCCTGTTGCCATCCCTAGTAGAAGGGCCGGTAGCGAACAACCTAGTAGTTGTATCACATATATGAGCCATTTGAACTTTGAAGCCCATTTCCGCATCAACGAAGTTACAACGAGATATATATATTTTCAGGCTCAAAATAGGAAAACAAAAATTACTTTTGCTATACGTTATGTATGGCTTAAATTTATTTTTGTTACGTATGATTTATATTCATTTTTATATATAATTTATAGTTATAAATTATTTATCAAATTAATAATTTACTTAATACGAAATATTTATATTGAGAGACTTGTATTGCTTGTATATTAATAAAAATATATGCATAGGATTGTAACAATTCATTCAAGCAAAAGAGTGAAAATAATCTTCAAGAAACATTGTGAGAGATAAATAATTCATTGATAATTATTCTTTGTAATTTTGTTCTTTTCTTAATAATAAAAATTCTTTTTAGTGCCTACTATCTTTTGTATAGTTATATTTTTATGTCAAATATAATTTTACCACAACAAACTAGTATTAGAGCTATGGTATCTGTGAAGTTTGACGTTGAAAAATTTATAGGCAAAAACAACTTCAATATGTAGCAAGTAAAGATGCATGCTCTCCTCACGCAACGAGAATGTGAGTTGGCACTAGAAGAAGAAACAATGTTGTTAGTTGATCCTACATTTACACATAAGAATGCAATAATGAAAAAAACACAACATAATATTGTTATAGCTAGGTGATGAAGTTTTGGGAGAAGTCTATGGAGAAAAGACTACTGGCAAGCTTTGTGCAAAGCTTGAAAATCGATATATGACAAAGTCTCTCCATAATTATCTTTGCTTGAATAAATAGTTATATACCATGAAAATGCATGAAGGTGAGTCCATTCATAAACATATTGATAATTTCAATATAGTTTTTCTTAGTTTAAAAAATATTGATGTTATAGTTGATGATGAGGATCAAGTCGTTCTTCTCCTTAGTTCTTTGCCAAGAGCTTATGAAAATTTTGTACACAATAATTTTTGGTAAAAGTTCATTATTGATGGAGGAAGTTAAAATAGCCTTAACAATCTTGGAGATTGAAAAGGCACATCATTGATTCATATGTGGGACCATTTTAGGTGAATGTGTTAAGTCAAAAGATGATCATTAAATCCCTCATTTTTTGTAAGTTTTAATGTAAACAAATACGTCTTTCAACAAGAAAATGTTTTTCAAAAGTTGTTATTTCAGACTATGTAAGACGAAGTAGTATCCGTAAGACAAAGCAAATCAGACAAAGTATACAACTGTTTGTCATGTTCTTAACATCTATTATTTATTATGATTGACATGTTTGAATTTTCAAATGAATGTTTTATACCTTAGCAGATTGAAAGTCGTTGTCTTGGAATTCACATTTTATGGTATATAAAGGCATGTACAACATCAGAACAACATACAAAGATCTCGAATCTCACAAAAAAAGTGCAGGAAAAACATTGCATCCTCGCTGTACATTGACTTTGCTTCCTGTTGTTCCCACTTTATTACTCTACTCTGATAAGTAGCTTGATCTATCAAAGATAAGAAATACATTTTCGTGAAAGACATCAGTTGGAACACTTAATGTACCAATGAATACTTCCTCTCTCTAGATAAAATGAAGGAGTAAGATGAACCAGTTTTGTGAATCAGACTCACAAAGCTACAACAATCATCTTTTTCAAAGCTACTATATAAGAAGCTCTGAAACTCGAGAGACACAATTTTCATAACATCTTGCACTTGAACTTTCATTGTAATCATGTTTAAAAGAGACAACAACAACAACAATCTTGTAATACCTTTATAACCATATTGTTATAGGGTAGAGCCTATAGATACTTGTCTATAAAAGAATACTTGGGGTTGAGTTTGGAGAGACTTATTTGTAAAAAGAATACTTGGTTAGTGGCTTGAAGAGGCTAGTCAAAGAACACTTGTGTTGAGCCAAAAGTGGCTTGGTGAAAGAATAATTGTAACTTTGTTGAAAGTTAGTTGAAATCAATCTGGTCAGAATGAGAATTGGATGTAGTCTCAATGGTTGAGGTGAACCAATATAAAAACTTTTTTGTATTCATTGATTACTCTTGTTAACATTTTGTTTGTTGTAGATACTACTTCATTGACTTGTAAATGTGTGAGTTTTTGATATACACTATTCAACCCTCCCTTCTAGTGTTTATCTTTTCTCCACATAAGGTTTGATGGTAAGAGGATGATCAAAGGAAATGAAGAAAAATTTGCAAAAGAGACAATCAAAATCAAACAACAAAAATAAAGAACAATAATAGATGTCATAATTGTCAAAAAGAAGGGCATTGGAAGAGAAATTGTCCTGAGCTCAAGAAAGATAGAGCAAATGATAGCTTTGTTAAATCACTATAAAAAATTATAAGATTTTCCCCAAAAATTTGTAATGTAGGGAACAACCTAGGTCATTCTTCTTGAAAACACAAGTCAATACGATCCAAAATTATCACGCAACTAGAAAGGGGATTTTTATGAATAGAAAAGAGAAATTAGAATATTGTAAACACAAATAGAAAATTCAATGGAAAAATTCAATCAGAAATTACATCGATTCAATATTTCAATCGTTATGGTAAAATTTTCACAGTTCAAATTATAATCCAAATTCAATCAACCTAAATCAACATGAACATCATCTAAATGTAGATCTAAATCTAAATCTATTGAATTCCATTAAAACATGAAACGCAATCGTGATCTCACAATTTTCTTGAAATTCAAGAACCATGAATGGTTGAATTAGGTGATTTAGGTTATTTTAGATCTAAATCTAAATCTAGATCTAGATCCAAAATTAATCTTCAAATCTAGTCTTGATCCATTAAAACAAAATTCATAATCATGAAGAATGGAAAATAAATCTAGAATGGAGAAGAAATTAGCCATACATCTTCATCAAGACACTGTAGTTTCTTTGTGTAGAAAAGTGTAAAGAGAAAAGTCTGAGAGATAGAAAGAGAAGAAGGAGAAGAGATAATTTAGAGAAACTTGTAGAGGAAACAACTCTAAAATCTAAAAAATGAATGTAAAGTGTACACAACAAGTCTCACAACGCCAATTAATAAAGAAATATAGTGGGCCTAATCTGAGTAATTAAAGGCTCATCCCACTAAATCAACTAATTACATTATTAAACAAATTCTAACATTACAATCTAAAAAGAAAAGAAAATACTATGCATGGCCGCAACTTTGCAACACAATTTTGGGCCACTTAACATCCGAATTGGCCGTTTCTTCTAACAGAGAAGTTGTAGAATCCTCTCTTATCTTTCTAGGGACATCAAGAATTCCCAAATCCAATGTCGGGAGCTCTAGATGTGACCTACACAAGAAGTAATGTCAAAACAGGAAAAATTACGAAAATTAACTAAAATTTACAACTAAGAGCCAAATGACTCACTAGAACAAATCAAAGATAAAATATCACAATATGATACTAATAAAATTCAAATAAACAAAAAATAATGCATTGAAAGATATACAAAAATTGATCTATCAAATACCTTTACACTTATTCTTTTGCACTCCAGGGTAAAACTCACTAATGAACCTAAAACTTAAAAGAAAGTAAATACAAAATTTCAACATTTTAATGAATTTTCAATGTATAGAAAAAGAGAAAAAGTGCAATAATTCTTATAATCATGGCTACAAACAGTCTATGAGACATAAATGACATTAAAAGTAAGCAAGAAAACAAGTCAAACTAAAGAATGATTCAAAAATGGTAAAACCTCTCAAGATGGTGTATAACTCTCAACTCTCAAGTGTTTATGATTGTATTTACACCCAAACACATGATGAAAACTAGCACATTCAAGATTTGATAAGCCTCAAATTTCCACAACTTGAAACACATGAAATTAAATATCAAAAGGACTTTTATTTAGCTTGTAATGTGGCTAAGGTACGGTAAAGGTGGGATAAGAGAAGGATTTTTAAGCTATAAACCAAAGAGAAAAGAGAAGCAATGGGGAATAAATTCAATAAGCATGAAGCTATCCCAAATAAGATCCTTTTGTTTTCTTTGGCTTACCACTTATTTCAACCATAATTGTTTTTCTTTTCTTTTCTTTTTTCAATGCATTTCTATGTTTTTTTATATATTTTTCTATCACTTTTTTTCAAGCTAATGACAAACAAACTCAATAACATCAATATAAAACCATTCCCTTGGGGTTACACCAGCTCACTTATTTAGAACCTATTCCCAAAACAATTATAAAGCTTCTTTAATCCCTAAGGTTAGGGTATATCATGGTTTTTCACTTTATGGCTTGTAATGAGCTTCAAATCAAAGAAAAGGTTATATAGGCGCAAAGAGAGTAATAAAGGAAAAAATGTAAGATAGATCATTTTGGCTAAAAGTTTATAAGAAAGAAGGCCTAAATCATATCAATAATGCATGTGAACAAGAGACATCAGAGTCAAGGCAAAACCTAGAATAACTAGCAACATGAGTAAAATCACACAAGAAAGAAAATGGCATGGAGTGATGTATTCCATCCATCAAAATTGGCATAAAATCTCACAAGGTTAATATTTTATCACTAATGAATCAAACTTTAATTTTTAAAGCAACTTACTATACTAAAAATGTAAAAATGACTCATATCAAGTAATGCAACCTATCAACTAAAAATTTTGCAACATTCACAAATCATACATCTAAAAATTCAAAAGAAAGTAAGAAAATTTATGTATTTACTAACTTTTTTTTTTGCAAACAACAAAATCAGCAAATAAAAACAACGAATATATAGAAAAATCAAAAAATACAAAAACAACAAAACTAAAATAGTAAAAATACAGAAATAGCAAACACAAATTCAAATAGAAAACTAAAATAGAAAATAGAAACAAAAAACAAATATAGAAACATAAAAGTAAACAACAACATAATACATAAACTGATACAAAAATAGTAAATAGAAATAAAATAGAAATTAGAGTACAGAAACTAGAAATATAAAATAGAAATAGAAACAAAATACAACAAAATAAACTGAAATAAAAACAATAAAAAAAAAAACTAATACAGAAACAAAAACGAAAACAAAAATTGATACAACAGAGAAATTGATACAAATACAAAAACATATACAAAACAAAATACAGATTATAGTAATTTTTTTACTAAAAATAAAAAAAAACAAAAAAAAAATAGAAACAAAATTCTTTTTAACTTGCAATCCTCCCTACACATAAAATTCACATTGTCCTTAATGTCAAAATAAATTCAACAATAAAGATAATCCACATTAAAATAAAAAGGGGATAAAACTCTCTCATAGTAGCTTGATCAAGAAGAGATCATTTGCATCCTCCTCCTCACTTGAAATTTGCATTATCTCTAATGTAAACATAAAATACTCGATAGGAAACATAATGTTACAAAAAATACAAGTGTAAAATAAATTAAAGGAAGATAATTTGCATGATATTTTTCATGATTTGACCAAAGGAAGATCCTCCATTTTATCCTCCACTTTAGATATTTGGATAATGGCAAGACTAATTTGTGGAAATCTGACATGACCTTCTTCTTGTAAAAACCTGCATGTCTAATAAAAGAATGCTTTTCCCATATAAATACGGGGTCAGGAAGGAAAGATAAAACATGAATATCATTCATAACAACCTTCATGTCTCTAATAAATACTAAGTGCTCTAAAACTATACCTTCTACACTATCATAAAATGTAAATTTTTAAAATTCAGCACAAGGTTAGTTTCAATGCACCTATGTAACATCTTGGGAAAACTCTCTAAACATATATCAAATGAAGATTCAAGTTTAAGCTTTAAGGATAGAGGTTGCATAGTGGATGGTAATGGAGATTCTTCTGCTGATCACTGAACATCCACTATTGTAGCTACAATTGCTAGTGAAACATTTGATATTATGGCATTATTGTAACTTCAATAGCAATCTCTACACATATAGCACACATAATAGAATCATCACAAGTACAATCAGAGTCAACAATGGAAAACTCAACTACTATGTCAGAAATGTCAAATTCATGTTTAGATACAAAGTCATCAGTCTCACACATAGAGGAATTAATACCAAATGAATCAATACTAGTACAATCAAGATCAGGAATGTCACACATAGATGAACGTGCTAATTGTGGTTGGTTGACATTAGAAGTCAACTGATCAATTTGTATTTGCAAATCTTGAGATGCAACATTTCATTATTGTTGAAACTTCTTATTGCATTCATTCATTTGTTTCATCATTTCCTCTAATGTAACTTCACTATTTTGTATAGTTGGTGGCTGAACATAATCCTCAATAGGACCCCGGTGATGGCCTATCCACTTCGAACTATACATCTTAGAGTATGAATCATGATAATATTGTTGTGGAAGATCATAATATGTTTCAATAATATTACCACGAATGTCTAATTGTTGGACTAGGGAGGTCAATTTAGTGAAAACATAATCCATAAATATCTAACAATATTAACAACTCTAAAATCACAATTGAAAATAAAAACAAGACTCAAAATGCTAAATAAAACAAAGTGATGATAGTCAATAAAAAAGTGAAAAGTCAACTATAAAGTCAATATCTAACAAAGAGAACCTATATCATGTAAAACACTATCAAATGAATTTTAAAAAATATAAGACTACTAGAAATTCATTTAATATCAAATTTCCTATTTTTTTAATGTAATTTTTTTATGATTTTTTAAAATATCAAAAATAGTAAAAAAATAAAAATAAAAAAGTGGTCCAAACGATGGAATTTGACAACTTAATGCACAATTTACTACCAAATGGTGTAAGTTTGCTCAAAATGATGGTCTACCTTTAGTGAAAAAGTTTCTACCCAAAGAGAAAACTCAGAAAAAGTGTTTGGGAGCAAATGTGACAAAAATCACAAAACTCAACAAAAATGATTAGAATCAAGATTAGTATATACAAAAGCAATTTCACAAACAGTTAGTATGAGTGATAAAATCAAGACACGATGACTGGTGTCCTCGACAACAACGTTATTTTGATAATTTTGCCAAATCATTATAAAAGCTTACTAAATTTTTTCAAAAGATTTGTAATATAGAGAACAATCTAGGTCATCCTTCTCGAAGACACAAGTCAATTGGATCCAAAATTATCACACAATTAGAAACGAGATTTTTATGGACAGTAATGAAAAATTATAATATTACAAATACAAACAAAAAATTCAATCAGAAATTACATCAATTCAAAATTTCAATAGCTATGGTAAAATTTTCACGGTTCAAATTATAATCCAAATTCAATCAACCTAAATCAGCATGAACATAATCTAAATCTAGATCTATTGAATTCCATAAAAACATGAAATGTAATCGCGATCTCACAATTTCCTTGAAATTCAAAAATGATGAACAATTGATTTAGGTTATTTTTGGTCTAGATCTAAATCTAGATCTAGATCCAAAATTAATCTTCAAATCTGATCTAGATCCATTAAAACAAAATTCATAATCACGAAGAATGAAAAATGGATCTAGAACGGAGAAGAAGACGAAGAGAATTTGTACGGTAAAAATAAATTCAGAACTCAAATTTTACCGTAATTCTTGAAACCTCGAATCAGATGAATGGATTAGCCACACATCTTCATCAAGATGCTGCAATTCCTTTGTGTAGAAAAATGTAAGAAAATTCCAAGAGAGAAAGAAGAAAGGGAAGAGATAATTTAAAGAAACTTGCAGAGAAAACAACTCTAAAATCTAAAACATGTGTAAAAAATATACACAACAAGTTTCACAACACCTATTAATAGAAAAATATAGTAGGCCTAATTTGAATAATTAAAGGTCCAACCCACTAAGTCAACTAATTATATACATCACTAAACAAATCCTAACATTACAATCTAAAAACAAATAGAAAATACTGCATAGGGCCACAACCTTGAAACACATTTTTGGGTCCCTTAGCAACTGAACTGGCCTTTTCACCCAATAGAGAAGTTTTAGAACTCTATTTTATCTTTCCATAGACACTAAGAACGTCCAAATCTGATATTGGGAGCTCTAGATATAGGGTGCACAAGAATATAGTGTAAAAGTGGGTAAAATTCCAAAATTTGAGTAAAAATTACAACAATCATCAAATAATACCACTATCATAAATCTAGGTCAAAACATGAATATAAGACACATACAAAGGTCAAAAGGGCCAAATAAATACATTTAAAGTTACTTTCCAAAATGCACCATCAATTGTCATTTAGTTTTGTTGAGTATAAATGGATTTGGTGGTTCCTCTTGTATTTACATTTTGGGTTAATAATTCCAAGTACAAATAAAATTGTATCTAATCTTAGGAGAATTTTTGTTGAAGAAAAAGAAAAATTGAAGCTCGTAATGCGAAGAACTCAAAGTAACATATGTTTGACCATTAATTGTTGGACTTGCATTACACAAAAAAGGGTATATTTGTATCACTGCTTTTGTTGATGTTAATTGGAAATTGAATAGCAAATTATTGCATTTTCTATTGGCCCTTCCACATGGTGGTCGTGAAATGCCTAAGTTTTTGTTTTCCAAGTATTGGTTGACTAGTGAATAAATGGGAAGGTCTTCTCTATAACTATAGACAATGCTAGTTCCAATGACTTGATGGTAACCACTATGAAAAATCACTTTAATATGCAAAATATTTTGGTTTGTAATGTATGAGGTGTAGTCCACATGTATTGGATCGTATTGTTCAAAAGGGTTTAAGAGTGGTTGCGAGAGCTTTAAAAAAGATTAGAGAGAGTATAAAATATGTGAGAGCATCAAAGGTAAGAAATATTGCATTTAAGGAGAGTGTACTTCAAGTGAGCTGTATTTGTCGCCACCGGCCCGAAACGGGCTTTCGGCATTCGCGAAGGATGGTTGGACTCTTTTATTTGTTTAAAAATATGGATTGCTAGAATGACTTATTCTCAAACTGAGACCTTGTCAAACGAGCAATTTTATTAAAAGGCTCACCAATCCATGTTAATCCCAAGCGGGACCCTCCATGGATTAGCGGTTTTCATAAAAAGGAAGGGTTCATGGAGTCGCCACCAATGTTTTACTCAAAACATTGGAAAAAGAAGTTTAAGGCAATCGATTCAAAAATCGACTTCGGCCATGACAACCAGAGTCGGGTAAGGGAGTCGGTTACGCGTGGGGAAGGTGTTAGCACCCCACAGCGCCCCTTTCGGGTTCCCTATGACAGATTATTTCTAAAATAATAGTGCGAAATTACTAAATTACCCCTATTTATTCTAAACAATTATAACTTAACTATCTACATGATGACAGTTAAATATACACACAGAAAGCAGTAAAAGGAAGGACTTAAGAAGAAACCTTTGAAGCGTGCTTTTATATTCAAGTAAAACTGGGAAGCTTTTTGGCGTTCCCTCGCTCTACAAGCCCGCTCGCTCCCTCCTAGAAAATTTTAACTATGGAAATCCGGAGGATTTCCCTTCGACTCAGTTCGAGACTCAAGCAAAAAGCTCAGAACTCGAGAACTTTGTCGGATCAACTCTCCGAGTGATTTCTAGGTAGAGCACTGCTCAAAAAAACCCAGAATACTCAAGAAGAGGGTTAAAACTCAGTGTAAAAGTGTGGAATGACGTCCAAATGATGTCTTATTTATAGGGAACAGGCGCAATACGGGCCCTGGAGTCAATACGGTCCGTATTGAAGTTTTGAACTACAATACGGCCGTATTGAATTCAGTACGGCCGTATTGAAGTTCAAAAAACCTCAATACGGCCGTATTGAGTTCAGTGCAGCCGTATTGAAGTTCAGAAACTTCAATACGGCCGTATTGAGTTCAGTGCGGCCGTATTGTAGTTTAAAATGTTCAATACGGCCGTACTGAACTTTTGGGAGGCCGTATTGGGCTTCATTCCCTCCACTTCCTTATTTTGAGCTATTACAAGACCTCTAGACCTACAGAGAATCCTCCTAGGGCCTTCCATGAGTCCTTCTGGCTGACTTTCCTTCAGTCTTCAAGAGTCTTCAAGCTTTATTTCCTACCCGGACAATTTTAGGGGTCTACAGCTGCCCCCCCTTTACATAGTCAAACGATCTTTTTGGTGTATCGATTGACAAGTAAAGGAGTTGACCCAATTGTCCGGGGAATAAGCCATCCTTCCGACTTATAGTGTCTTCCGGTGGAAAATTGTTGAGTAGCCTCTCCAGGTTGAGTATTAGTCGTCGCCTCTCCAGGCTCATTGCATACCTCGGTGCTCTCGACAACTGGGTAGCTGAGTACCGCCTCTCCAGGCTTGTGCATACCTCGGTGCTCTCGACAACTGGGTAGCTGAGTACCGCCTCTCCAGGCTTGTGCATACCTCGGTGCTCTCGACAACTGGGTAGCTGAGTATTGCCTCTTAGGCTTGTGCATACCTTGGTGCTCTCGACAACTGGGTAGCTGAGTATTGCCTCTTAGGCTTGTGCATACCTCGGTGCTCTCGACAACTGGGTAGCTGAGTACCGCCTCTCCAGGCTTGTGCATACCTCGGTGCTCTCGACAACTGGGTAGCTGAGTACCGCCTCTCCAGGCTTGTGCATACCTCGGTGCTCTCGACAACTGGGTAGCTGAGTATTGCCTCTCCAGGCTTGTGCATACCTCGGTGCTCTCGACAACTGGGTAGCTGAGTATTGCCTCTCCAGGCTTGTGCATACCTCGGTGCTCTCGACAACTGGGTAGCTGAGTACCGCCTCTCCAGGCTTGTGCATACCTCGGTGCTCTCGACAACTGGGTAGCTGAGTATTGCCTCTTAGGCTTTGAGATGATTTTGTCTCCACAGTCCACGATGCTGCTTCGACGGTTTGATTTTGATTTTGGTGCCGCTGAGGGCTGGATAACGCAGGGATCCGTCTAGGGGATGTGCAGTTACTCATAGGTTCTTGTGTCCC
This sequence comes from Cajanus cajan, assembly GCF_000230855.2. NCBI lineage: Eukaryota > Viridiplantae > Streptophyta > Magnoliopsida > Fabales > Fabaceae > Cajanus > Cajanus cajan. The sequence goes on along the minus strand of NC_138519.1, from coordinate 28,697,868 downwards.
AACTTTCCTTTGCATAGTTGGTGCCCATTGAGGAATTTATGTTTCCCTGGGGTGTAGACACAAAGATGCTCTTTCTGATGTGAGCGGTGCCTTATGATTGGCTGTCGTCCTTTCGACGTTGTGGAGTATCCCGGTTATCCTTATTCGGGTGACTCTTTTTTGATTTTTTTGATTTTTGTTGCCTCTGTGTAGGCTGTTATCCGCTGGGGGATTTTGTCGTTGATTTTGATTAGCCTCTTCTGTTAGGCATATCATCTTGATGTTCAATGATTGGCTGAAAAGCCAAATTCCGCTTGGGGAATTGTTATTGATCTTTTGGATTTTTTTCTTTTTTGAAAGAGTGCCTCTGAGTAGGCGAATTATCTTGATGTTTGGTGTTCGGCTGAGTGCCGGATTCCGCTTGGGGAATGATTATTTGTCTTTTGTGATTTTTCTTGAGGGGGTGCCTCTGAGTAGGCGAGTGGGGATTTAAAGTTTATATATCCCAGAGTATTATTTAGAAAGCCTCTTCAGGCTTAGCTTCACTCATCGCTTGAGTTGGAAAGCTACCTTCCACTGAGGAAGTTTAAGTCCTTTCGACTTGGATATTCTGTTTAGATGATCAAGCCTCCCTTGGGGAATTTTGCTGATCTTGGTTTGATAGCTTTCACTGGGGAATTTGGCCCGTGAGTGGAAGCTGAGATATCTCTGGGGAGTATTATTTCGGCGAGCCTCTCCAGGCTCAATTATTCTTATACGAGTATTATTTCGGCAAGCCTCTCCAGGCTCAATTATTCTGTATGATGAATTGGTTTTTTGTTCAGCCCGAGAATGCGAGCTGAGACGTCTTTTGGAGAGTATTATTTCGGCAAGCCTCTCCAGGCTTAATTATTTTGTGGGAGTATTATTTCAGCAAGCCTCTCCAGGCTCAGTTATTCTGTGGGAGTATTATTTCGGCAAGCCTCTCCAGGCTCAATTATTCTGTGGGAGTATTATTTCGGCAAGCCTCTCCAGGCTCAGTTATTCTGTATGAGTATTATTTCGGCAAGCCTCTCCAGGCTCAGTTATTCTGTACGATGAGTTGCTTTTCTTGTTCAGCCCAAGAATGCAAGCTGAGATGTCTTTTGGAGAGTATTATTTTGGCAAGCCTCTCCAGGCTCAGTTATTCTGTATAATTTGTTGGATTTTCTGTATTTTGCCTTTTTGTTGATTTTGGCTTTTTCTGTGTTTTTGCCTTTTTTGTTGATTTTGGCTTTTTTCTGTGTTTTTTGCCTTTTTTGTTGATTTTGGCTTTTTCTGTATTTTTTGTTGATTTTGGGTTTTTCTGTATTTTTGCCTTTTTTGTTGGTTTTGGCTTTTTCTGTACAGAAATGTCTCTGAGGAGTATTATTTTGGCAAGCCTCTTCAGGCTCAGTTATTCTGAGAGAGTATTATTTCAGCGAGCCTCTCCAGGCTCAATTATTCTGAGAGAGTATTATTTCGGCGAGCCTCTCCAGGCTCAGTTATTCTGAGAGAGTATTATTTTGGCAAGCCTCTCCAGGCTCAGTTATTCTGAAAGAGTATTATTTCGGCAAGCCTCTCCAGGCTCAATTATTCTGTACGTTTTATTGATTTTCTGAATTTCTGCATTTTGTTTGCTGCTGTCATACACAAGCAATTTTTCTATTTTTTCTATTTTATGCGACTGCCTCATGATGAGGTCTTTGAATGTGCAATTAATGTGCGTGATGCACAAAATGCAAGTTTAATGAATGGCTCCCCCTATCCTCTTCTTCTTGGAGGAATTTTGTCATCGACGTGAGGGAGGATTTCTGTTATTGCCAATACGGCCGTTATTCATTTCAGTATGCCCGTATTGAATTGAAAATTTGTTCATAACCCTAATTTTGGTACGGGCGTACTGAACATGATACGGGCGTATTGTTTTTCTGAAGTTTATATTTTTTTTTTTTGTTTTTTTCAATAAACAGAGAATAAGTGATCTTCCATTACACCTATCATCTGTATGCATGTATGCAGTATGATGCACCTAATTCTATTTGATTCACTTTTCAAAAGAATTAACCGATGCGTTTCTCTGTTTGGATTTTTGCCTTTCCTCTAGACGGGCTGTGTGCTGCCGATTTCTGTAACCGAGGAATGATGCATGTTATATTGAGATTTGGTGTCATCAACCAAATGATTTTCCTTTCCTTTAGAAGATGTGTCAACCCTCCTATTGACTACTATATCTCCATGTTTCCACTAGATTATTCAAAAATCGTTTGGGACAAGAGAGAAAAGAAGGAAAGGATATTTTTTTTGAAAGTTTGTGTTTTAGAGGGGATTATTTATTTTTTTAAAAATGGATTTTGTAAGAATGGCTTGGCCAATGGTAGGCTTAAGTGTTTAGGCTTGTTTGATTAAACACTTATGAAGTTAAGCACGTCTTGGTTATTAACATTTGTGATTTGACAACTTGGATAGCTTTTCTTGAGCCCCTTTGTTGAATTCAGTTGGTGGTACCATCATGGATTTATTCTGTTTTTCGATTGCCCTAACTTTTGCCTAAAACACCCATTTGTGGAGTTTTAGCGGGCTTTTGTTTTTGTTCATTATTTTGTAACCCTAATTTTTGCCTAGGTCACCCTTTTGTGGGATTCCTAGCAGGTCTTTTGCTCTTATTTTTGCACAGTCCCCTTTTTGGGTTTCCTGCCGAACTTTTTGTTTTTTAGGATTTTTGTCCTGAATGGATTTCTTTTTATCCATGACGGTACTTATTGAGGCCAAGGAAAGGTGCTCCAAGTTGTCACACACTTCCACATAAAAAAGATGCGGGTTTATTTTTATTAAGACGATTTTAACCTCATTTATGCTTATTCAAACAGGGTTAAAAATAATGTGGTCTAGAGATTTATTGTAAGCGAGAAAAGAAGCAATAAGAAATGAATAAAGAATGATTTTATTATAATCATAATGGAAACATGTGCCCTATCGAGGCTCGGGGGTCGGGCTGTCCCCGAGGAGTAATCTCTAATAGTCATCAGGTTTACACATCCCTATCGGAAGGAGGAGAGCACTTGATGACGACGACCGTCCTTGATGCTTGTGAACCGGCCTTCCTAAAGATCTGGCTTAAAGAACGTCGAGAAGGATCTTGATTCCTCTTCGTTCTTTGATCTTTAACAGGGTTGTATCCTAACCCTTGTTTCCCCGGATTATCCTTGATAGTGGGTAGCTCGGGAATTCCTTGGGAATCCTTGCCAAGTCCTTGTCCTGGCAAGTATCCATTCTTGGTGAGCATGGAGGCTACCTTCTTCATTTCTCGGGGAAACGTTTCGACATTGGCGATTTCCAATGCTTGGAAGGCGGTTTCTAGAGCTTCCTCTGCTGCATCCACGTAAGGTATGGCAGATGGCTTGCTGATGAGTATGTCATCTTCAGCTTGTACAGTCACCAGCTTGTCATCTACTATGAACTTGACTTTCTGGTGGAGCGTAGAAGGAACAGCTTTCGCATCATGAATCCAAGGTCGGCCGAGGAGACAGCTATATGCGGGAGAAATGTCCATCACTTGAAATTCGACGTTGAAGATGGTGGGTCCAATTTGGATTGGAAGATTGACTTCTCCCACCACTTCTCTTTTAGAACCGTCGAAAGCTCGGACGATCATGTTGCTAGGGCGCATTTGGATTCCCTTGATTGCCACTTGCTCGAGCGTTCTTTTTGGCATTACGTTCAAGGAAGATCCATTATCTACCAAGACTTTAGCGATGTGATACTCCTTGCACTTTACAGAGATGTGCAAGGGCTTGTTGTGGTTCGGTCCCTCAGCGGGGATCTCTTCATCGGTGAAGGTGAGGTGATCACTAGCCGTGATGTGACTAACAATCCCCTCAAACTTGTCTTGGGAGATAGTGTGCGACACATATGCCTCGTTCAAGACTTTCAACAGAGCTTGCCGATGCGGTTCGGAGCATAGGATCAACGACAACAGAGTAATCTTTGATGGCGTCTTATGAAGTTGATCCACGATGGAGTACTCGCTCTATCGGATAAACTTTAACAGCTCGTCTGTCTCCTCCTCGGATTCTTTATTTTCCTCGGTTTTTTCTTCTTTTTCTTTCCCTTTATTCTTGGGAGCTTTATCATGAAGATCTTCGGGAGTGTAGATCCTGCCACTCCTAGTCATGCCCCCAAGTCCAGCGATGTTAGAGATATCGCTGTCGGCAGAAAAATGGATGTCGTATATCCATGGCACAGCCTTATTTGATTCGTAGGGAAAAGGCCTTGGAGTAGTGATCCTTAACGGTGTCGGACCTTCCCCTTTGTTTGTCTTGATTACCAACAACGGAGTTGACGTGTGTTCGCTTGACGCGGTTGTTGGCTTGCATTTAATAACGAACGGCGTGCGATCCATTCTTTGAACATACGCATCGCTTAATCCTTTCTTTTTATTACTATTATTAATGAATTACTAGGAAGGATGTATGAAATGCAAAACTAGATCCCTCCATGATCTTTGATAAGAATGCATGATATGAGATGATGACGATGAATATGCATGCATTGTGTTTATTCAACTAAGCATTATCATGTTTTTAGGATGTCCCTAAGATGATGCATGATATTGCTTGGTTTGGATAAATAACCCTTTTTTCCTTTTTTTTTGTGGGTATTTTGTATCTTTTTTGTATTTTTTGGGTGAAAAGGGAAACTACCTATATGAATGCAATGAAGGTAGATGTTAACACCATGTACTAGAAGATCCTTATTCCTATTTATTCTTATTTTTAAAAAGGAATGTTGTATGTTTAAAGAAATGCAATGTATGCTCAAACAATTTCACATAATCAATGCACAAACAATTCACTCATCCACGAACAGTCACGAGCGAATCACGAGGTAGGGGTATCCTGCAGAAAAGTGCATATTCAAGGTGGATCTAACTGTTCTCACCGGTCTGAGGCCCCCAAGGTGCCCCCATTATAGGGACCCAATTCCTCTCGTCGTAAGCCGATGGAAAGCTCCAACGCACTGTCGGACTCGAGTTCATGGTTATCACCTTGAGTGATGCTTTCCGACAACGGTCTACGGGCACCTATAGACCCATTCGACAACCGGCCGTACTAACATCCACTCCCTATGGCTTACCACTCATGCCCCCGGGTATAGAGGGAACTGTTGTGTGCAAAGGTTTGTGTGCAATTTATATTTCAAACAATTGCAGAAACTAAACATACAACAGTTATTAAAGCCATATAAATAAAGCATGTTATCATACAAACAAGGGGTAATAAAGTAATTTTAACTATTATTTGTTAAAAATAATCTGTCACTAAATGGGACTGACTCTCGAGGCTTCCCTAGCAGAGTCGCCATCTGTCGCCACCGGCCCGAAACGGGCTTTCGGCATTCGCGAAGGATGGTTGGACTCTTTTATTTGTTTAAAAATATGGATTGCTAGAATGACTTATTCTCAAACTGAGACCTTGTCAAACGAGCAATTTTATTAAAAGGCTCACCAATCCATGTTAATCCCAAGCGGGACCCTCCATGGATTAGCGGTTTTCATAAAAAGGAAGGGTTCATGGAGTCGCCACCAATGTTTTACTCAAAACATTGGAAAAAGAAGTTTAAGGCAATCGATTCAAAAATCGACTTCGGCCATGACAACCAGAGTCGGGTAAGGGAGTCGGTTACGCGTGGGGAAGGTGTTAGCACCCCACAGCGCCCCTTTCGGGTTCCCTATGACAGATTATTTCTAAAATAATAGTGCGAAATTACTAAATTACCCCTATTTATTCTAAACAATTATAACTTAACTATCTACATGATGACAGTTAAATATACACACAGAAAGCAGTAAAAGGAAGGACTTAAGAAGAAACCTTTGAAGCGTGCTTTTATATTCAAGTAAAACTGGGAAGCTTTTTGGCGTTCCCTCGCTCTACAAGCCCGCTCGCTCCCTCCTAGAAAATTTTAACTATGGAAATCCGGAGGATTTCCCTTCGACTCAGTTCGAGACTCAAGCAAAAAGCTCAGAACTCGAGAACTTTGTCGGATCAACTCTCCGAGTGATTTCTAGGTAGAGCACTGCTCAAAAAAACCCAGAATACTCAAGAAGAGGGTTAAAACTCAGTGTAAAAGTGTGGAATGACGTCCAAATGACGTCTTATTTATAGGGAACAGGCGCAATACGGGCCCTGGAGTCAATACGGTCCGTATTGAAGTTTTGAACTACAATACGGCCGTATTGAATTCAGTACGGCCGTATTGAAGTTCAAAAAACCTCAATACGGCCGTATTGAGTTCAGTGCAGCCGTATTGAAGTTCAGAAACTTCAATACGGCCGTATTGAGTTCAGTGCGGCCGTATTGTAGTTTAAAATGTTCAATACGGCCGTACTGAACTTTTGGGAGGCCGTATTGGGCTTCATTCCCTCCACTTCCTTATTTTGAGCTATTACAAGACCTCTAGACCTACAGAGAATCCTCCTAGGGCCTTCCATGAGTCCTTCTGGCTGACTTTCCTTCAGTCTTCAAGAGTCTTCAAGCTTTATTTCCTACCCGGACAATTTTAGGGGTCTACAGTATTTACAGTAAAGTTAGTTTGAAAATGGATGCTCCAACTAGGTGGAACTCTACCTCTGCCATGCTATAAAGTGCAATTAAATACACACGTGTTTTTGGTTGTTTAACCATTTGTGATAAAAAAAAACTATGTTTATTGTCCATCAAAGGAAAAATGGAAAAGGGTTGAAAAAATGTTTGAGTTATTAAAGCCGATCTATGTCATGACTAATTTGATTTTTGGTTAATCTTATCCAACATCTTATTGTTACTTTATGCAAGTGTGAAAAATTGAATGTTTGTTATGTGATTTTATTATGAATGATGATCCATTAATTAAAGATATGGCATTGCAAATGAATAAGAAGCTTAGCAAGTATTTGCATGAGTATTGTGAGATTCTTGCTATTGGGACTGTTTTTGATCCAATAACGAAGTTTAGAGCAATTAAGTTTGCTTATAAAAAAGATTGATGCTTTTAGTTGGGAACAAAAGATTAAACATCTAAGGAAAAAATGTTACAAATTGTTTGATGATTATGTGAAAGCAAAACGAAGTGAGTTAAATGCTTCAACTTTTCAAATTTCTCCTCCAATACAACAAGTTTCTTATGTTGAAAATGAACAAATGATTGATGCCTTTGATGTAAATTGCTTTTTTTAATCAAATTAGTTTCTTCAAACATGTCACTTTTATTTAATTTTTATCGTCGACGATTGTATTTCACCTCTTTTTTAATGTTTTAGAAATATGTTGATTATTTGAGGCAACATGCTAATGCTAATGGAAAATTTGAATTGAATTTATACTTGAATGAACCCAATCTAATCCATTTTTATTTTTATTTTTTTATTTTTTTTATTTTATAAATTAGATGTGTTGGGTTATTGGAAGGATCGTCAAGACCATCATCCAATCCTTTCCCAAATGGTTTATGATGTTTTGAGCATTCCAATCACTACAATTACCAATGAGCCTATATTTAGTCTTGGATCTCGTGTGCTTACAAAGTACCTTTTTACCATTCTTCCTGAAAATGTTGAGTTACTCCTTTTAAATCAACATTGGTTGCACGGTTTGAAGAACTATGTAATCTTTATTGTTTATTACTACTTCATTTTAAACTTTTTATCACTTAACCATTTATTGTTATATATGTATTATTTTGATAAGGTATCATTTTTTTTTGTAAATGAAGATAAAGTTGATGTTAAACAACATGAAATTGTTATAGACTTATTTAATCAAGCCTTTAATGAAGTTTAATATTATGGACAACCATTCCAATGACATGATTTTTAAAATTTTTGTTTTTATTATTTAAAGTTGTACATTTTTAATTAAGTTTAATGTTATATACATGATGCATAGTTTGAAAATTTTTATTTTAGATTTGGAGGTTATTTTAAATTAGATTTTTTCAAAAAAAAAAATTAGATGGGTTTGTGCATTGGCACGCTTAGTCCACCAACCTATGATGGGCTTGGTTGGGTTGAAAAATTTTGGATGTTTAAGCAGTTGGGTTGAGTTGGACTAGCCCACTTACAAAGTGGGTTAATGTGGGCTAGGCCAAATGGTCCAGCCCGACCCACTTTGACAACCCTAACTTGTGAGGTTGTTACTCGTTGTGACATGAGGGAGTGTGTGAGCCATGCTCTCACTTAGACTGACGCACTCGCATGAAGGGATGGAAAACATAGTTCTTTATTTTCACTTAAACCCAGGTTGCTTTCACAAGGTTATGTCGACGATGTGAGTGAGTGGCTGTGAGGGAGTGACGAAGATGAACTATTGAAATATGTGTGAGTTGTACTACTTTTTTTGACATTTATAACAAGGACTATTAGTAAAATTTAATACAAATAACCAATTTCTTTAATATGTGTAAAATCATTTTTTATAATAAAGAATAGAAAGAGTAATTAATATAGTTACTTTTAATCAATTCTATCACATATTCAAGTTTTATTTCAAAATACTCTTTACTTTAAGTGATTGTTATATTTAATTTGGTTATAAGTGAATAGAAAATAGAATTATAATAAATGAAGGTACAAAAGAAAGGGTCTTGCTAACTTGTGTCCTTAGGACACTAATTAAAGAATGAAATTTTAGAAAATTTTTAATGAAAATTATAATAAAATTACATGGTAGAATGTACGGATACACTTTTCAACAAAATTTTCTACTTTTGATTTCTTAACCAATGCCCTTATGCCTAGAGACATTGGTAAGTATTTTTCTAAAAGAAAAATAACTCTAAGTAACTTTAAAACTAGGCTAAGTTACACTTTTGTTTCTTCTATTTTTATCAATCCTCAATTTATGTTTCTCTATTTAAAAAATAGAGATATTTAGTCTCTTTAATTTTAAAAAATACAAAATTTTGGTCTTCTTACCAAATTGACATTTATGTTAATTCATACTTAAAGAATGTGGTATTTAATAATAATATTTAAAGATAAAAATAATAAAAAATACAAATAAGATTTATTAATAAAATAAATACCAAATTACTTGTTAAAATATATATAAACAATTTTTTATGTTATTTTTAAAAATTTGATTTATATATATATATATATATTATGTCACTAAATATTATGTCATTTAAGTAGTGACAAATTAGTAAAAAATTTCAAAATTTAACAATTAATAAATATCAAATTAATAATAAGACTAAAATTTCATATTTTAAAAATAGAGAGATTAAATATATAGATGAATCAAAATTATAAATTGATAAAAATTAAAGTAGCAAAAGTATAATTTACCTTGAAACTAATGATTATTAATTATAATAAAAAAAATTGTTAACATTTAATTTAATCATGCAAGAGAAATTATTAATTATGTAAAGAATTACATTGTCCCAACCAAAGAACTCATAATTTATCCTGGAACACGGTCAAACTAAAATAGATTCCCTCACCCTCTCTTTCTACCCTTGCACATATATTGGGCCCTTATATCTAGATTTCAGACTTCAGAAACAGAACCAAAGAACCAGTAAAAAAGCAAGTAGACCCTGCGCTACTACCTCAAAAGCAACGCTGATTAGAAGAGTATCCATCGCTTCCCTCTTCTCCATATCCATCACCACCTTTTTTTAACCTCCATAACAGTTTCATTCTTGTCTCCCCCTCCATTCTTCCTTTCTCCACTACTTTTTCTTTTGACCAAACCCCCCCTTTTCCCTTCTTGATCTCAGAGAAAAAAACTCACTCACCATAAATTTCTCTCCTCTCCTTATTCACATCATATATAGTTCACACTTAATAATTGTACCCCTACCACCCCCCAATAAATGTGGCAATGTCTTGATTCCGTAATAGGCCCATGTGGCATGTGTGCATGTCTCATGCACGTATATATCACATATCAATGATTTCAGATGCTCTGAACCTCTAGTATAAGATTGCTTGTTCTCAAGGTCAAGTTGAAGCTATATGAGTTTGAAACATCCCTATCTATATCTTTAATTATATGTTCCTCGAACATCACTCTCTCTAGGCTTTAACTTCCAAACCTACTATCCCTTGTTTCCTTAAATTAGTTTATCTATATATATACACTCCTGTGCCTGCCTATAGTGTCTTACTGTCTTATGTTGTCCGTCCTCTTTTACTGCTATCCCCTCTGTCTTTTTTCTGTTATTCTGTCTTACTCCACATAACAAATAGATACAAAAAAAAAAAAAAAAAAAAAAATTGAATTTGTTAGCAATATTAGGAAGTATTATTTTTCTATTTTAACATATTGTGGCTCAGATGTTAAGAACAACTGAAAAGTTGTGCTTTAGTACTCCTGATTGTAATGAGAAAGAGAAACCAATCATGTTTCTCAAGCAAGCAAGTGGTGGTGGTGGTGGTGGTAGAGTCTTGGGAAACAAGAAGAAAATCACCGGGACTTGGACTTTCAGATTTCCAAAAGACCCTAAATTTTCACCTGTGAGATTCTTGCAGCAACTAGGAGCAAAAGTGGCAAGTGCTATTAGAGTTGTTTCCATGAGAAGGAGATCCTGTAGGAAGGTTTCTTCATCCTCTTTGGTCAGAACACGATCAGTGTCTGACCCCACTGATTCACATCGTGCCAAAGCTGTGGAAGATTGCATTGAGTTCTTACACTCTTCTTCGTCTAGGGAGAGACCAAGTTCAGTTTCTGAAAATTCTGTTAAGGGGTGCGTTTGAGATTTCTCCTTGCAAGCGATGTATATTAGAGAAAAATGGTATGCTTTATTGGTTCCATTGACATGTTCTTTAGTAGGAAATAGAGGTTAATCATTTGTACACTGTGCCATGCACTTTAGTAATGTGGTTTGAGTAGAGATTCTCATAAGAATTGATCTAAATTGTGGTTTGAATTGCGAACCTTGATTGTTCATTCATTAGAATTAATACATCCTATGTTGTAATTCTACTTCACCAGGTTCTTGATATGGTTGTCAGTTTTTATTTGGTTATTCTCCATTATTAAGTTGATTAATGACCAACTGTCATTACTCCTTATGTTGTTAATAATAAGGTTTCTATCTAGCTAGAACAGTGATTGGTTTAGATGATAGTTTGATTCTCAAGTTTCATTTGAAATCTTGTATAGGGAAAAAAAAATCCTTCCATATTACTCTAAGATCGATAGATATTCTCGATAAATTACTTCTTATATACATGTGATTTTAGACTTAAAAAAAGTGATATTATTCGGAATACCAAAATACTATTCTCTAATATCTTAACTTTTTAGTACAAGATAGATTTGGATTTTGGAATATACATACATTATCTGTTTAAGAATAGATTATTTCAAATTCCAAAATAACTATCGGTCTGAAATCTGAATTGCGAAAATAAAATGTTTTATATTTAAGTTCTTCATCTTGAAAGGAAATAAATAAAAATACCCAAGAGCCTAACAGCTTATTAAGTGATCCACTAACTTGATTCGAATATACAAAATAACTTTAAGATGTCGGTGGTTCATAAAATTAAACCACTTCTATTCTACGTAATATTTTCTTCTTAAACTAAGCAACAAAAATAGGATACACGTGATTTATTTAAAGGAAATCAAAACAAAAATCTTCAAATACCTAAATTGGTCACTTTCGTTTCGCCCTAAATGAAATACTTTTTTTGGCAAAATTATCTTTTATACATTGTAAATAAAGGATTTACAAGCGTTTTTTTTCATGATACACCCGCAATTTTAAGCCAAAGATAGTTGTTAGACAAAATTCTCTCCAACGGTCATTTATATGATTTGGAATCTTGACATTACGATAAAAATAAGCCAAAAATGTTGTTAGTCAAAATTCTCTTCAATAGTTATTCATAATTTCATATGATTTGGAATCTTGACATTACGATAAACTTCACCAATTTTGCAGTGTACTTTTACAGTGTCTAACACGCTTTAATTTGGATGAGGCAAACCGACAAAAAGCTAGGATACGTGGCCTAACAAAATACGAATTTTGTAAGAGAAGAAAGAGATGATCACCACATCAAAAACTCTAACTACAAATACAATATGGTATTAGTAAAACCATGTCTAAATTAAATAACTTCTAATGAGGTTGGTTGATCATGAATTGCAATTAATTGGGCCAGAAGCAATAATTTTGGATGTGTTGTGGAGCACAAGACAAATTTAACCATTCAATTAAGATGTTTGCTGAAAGTTCTTGTTATGATACGTCGCTACCCCACAGCTCATAGACAAGAGCATGCTCGTGTATCAAGGCCTCTTCCATCCATCATTTTGAAAGCCTAGCCATATCCTGGAAATCAGTGATATACTTCAATTGGTTTCCACTTTACCACAATCCTTTGACCAGAGTACGAGAATTTCTTCACAATTTTACCCATTGAGAGGGAATCCAACGACTATGCAATACAATTAAATAATCTTCACTAGTTACTATACTATGAGATGTCTCTATATATTTATCTAAAATATATAGCTAAAACAATAAAAATTGTATGGATGATTTGTATTGTGAGGAGGGTATATATAGTTTGGGATAGTTATTTATGAAGGGTAAAAATGTTTTTTAAAAAATGTATACGTTAAATAAGTAAATCACCTTTATATATACTAGTGTAAAGGAGACACACCATAACCCTCTATTCTGTTAAAAAAATAATAGTGAGTAGTTAACAATTAAAAAATCTAAGTAATTTGTGTAGTTATAGAAATAAAACAAGATAAAAAAAAATGTGGACATCAAATTACGAGATATCCTGTTTATATATGACTAATTACAAAACATTTTGGATGTTAATAAAAGTAAAAAAAATGGTTAAGAAATATAAATAACCGTAATTAAATAAGGGTATTTATTTTAGTATAGATATATATAGTAGTATAGATAAACTACTTTATATCCTATTTATAAATAGTATAAACTTATAGATAAATGAACAAAATTAATTATAAAATTGAACAAAGTACATTAATGTAATATCAGAACTCTTGAATTTGATTCCTACAAATATTCCTTTTAAATCACTTATTTTTACAAGTTTAAATTGCATTTGTAGTCTTTTTTATTTTTATTATTATGCAATTATAGTCTCTTTATTTTAAAATAGAGACTTTTAGTCTCTCTAATTTAAAAAATACGAAATTTTGGTCCTCTTGCTAAATTGACATATATTAATCATTAAGTTTTAACATTTATTTATACTTTAAGTAACATGAAATCTAGTAATATGACATTTGAAGATAAAATAACTAATTTTTTTTTTATAAATAAGATTTATTAATAAAATTAAAAATAATCACTCGTTAAAATATATATAAACAAATATTTTTTTTATTATTTTTTTAATTTTTATCTGTACATATTATGTCACTAAATATCATGTTACTTAATTGTTAATTGATTATTAAACAACATCAATACTTAACGATTCACAAATATCAAATTAATGATAAAATCAAAATTTTATATTTTTATAAATAAGAGACTAAATATCTTTATTTTAAAATAAATAACAAAAATTACATATCGATAAAAATAGAAAGACAAAAAATATAATTTAACTTTTTTACAAATATTCTTGCTAGGGAGAATTTGTTTGTATTGTCCGAAGTAGTACTCTATAAATCCTGAGGGGAGATTGTGAGATCTTGAATTTGAAATGGAAAATCTTTACTGCTTGAAAGTAAAATAAAAAATAAAAAAATGAACCGAGACTTTTACAAGTGACAAATTTTATAAGGCAAATTTGGATCTACACTATCAATAGACCAAGAGCATGTAAAAGTGATCCCCGTAGGTCTAAGCCAGGTGCTAGTGGTTCCGAAGTCCCATGAAAAAGTGTACAAAAGAATGTTGACCTAACAATTCTTTTTACTAGTGACACCTTATTTATCTATTCTTCTTGTCTTGTTTTAGTTGAAACTTGAAAGAACTTCGCTAAAGCAACAGTCTAATGTCATCAACATCATCCACTAGAACACTTTGTAAACTAGCTTGGACGGTTATCCATAAAATATGTTCAATTAAAAAAATGTGACAAGAAGGAATCGTAGGGCACGCAATGATGGAACAAGCAGAATAGAAAGCACCAAAGTTCACACGTACGCTAATAATTGTCAATCCACTAATCATATCATGGTTAGAAAAAGCAAAAATTCCATAGGTCATTGTGAATAAATTGTTCATATCATGATTAAGAATCCAATGAGAGATTTTCAAGATCTCGGATTCCTTGACTAGGGACTTTGTTCAACTCGGATCTCTTTGAAGGATCCAAGTTTTGATATCTCTCCCCAGCATATGGATTAGATAGTGATTAGATTTATACCCAATAACATCTCCAATTTGTTTGATATACACATTATTAAGATTTTCCAACTTCCATTCACCCACTATAACAATATGCGAACCCGCGTGCAGTAATATTACAGCATGATAAACCTTGAGACTAAACCAAGAAAATAAGAACGCATGATACAATGAAAATACGAAAATGTATTCTTAAGGGCATGGTGATTAAGCATATTAAATACAAGAAATTCAGAGGATAAATTATTCCCCTGGCGTATGATTATTAAGCAAATGAAATTATATGTTTACTGATAAATTTTAGAAGCATAATATGACTATATCAAAAAATGCTCTAAATTAAAACTTGCGTCAAAGACTTGAATTTACCCCAATCATGTATCTTTGGTGGTACCACTGGTACGAAAATATATTTTATGGCACAATTTTTACATTGGTTATTAAATAATTGGTATAATGAAAAATGCAGTGACATAATTAAATTTTTTTTAATAGCTTTTCTATATCGTTAAGAAAGAACTAATGTAATATATATCTTCATTTACATCGATCGGTTATAGGTTTAATCTATGTAAAAGGAGATATTTTATATCAGTTAAATCTATAATGATATATATACATATCAATAGCATTTTACATTTGTTCAATGTTAGGTGTAAAATACACTAAATACAAATATAATTTATCACAATAACAACGATGGAAAGGAGTCTAGATATTGTATCTAAAGATTAAACGCAAAAATAACAATATATTAATAATTGTTAATTGTTTGAGAAATTTAGTTTTGTGAAAGTGTTGTGGAGAGCACTACTAGTAAAGCAAAAAAAATGCATAAATTGTAAATTGGTTAAGTTTGTAGAAAGAAGAGCCTTATAGTTGTGATTTTATTAACTTCAGTGTCTCTAAATTTAATTTGTAGAGATCCTAAATATTGATTGTCAATTCTATCTCTCAAGTTATGTAAATTTAATTTGTGTAAATCCTAAATCTTGATTGTCAATTAACTGTATTTACCTTATACAAAATCTAAATTGGAATTTGGTTCTATTAAGGAGTTTAAAGAAACAATTATAAAGTACAATGTGTTGAATGGAAAGAAGATAAGGTTTGACTTAAACGACACACTAGTACAGGAGCAGTAATTTACATCGGTTATTTTAAGCTTTTTACGTCAGAAAAAAGGTTCGAAGTTAATGCGGGAGACGTAAATTTATGTCGGTTGTGATGGCCGACCGACGTAAATTTACATCGGACATTCTCAAGAGTCGACGTAAAAAAGTTGTAATAAAAAAAAACATAACAAGTGCAAGCAGAACGGGCCGTTCTGCTAGGAGAACAGACCGTTCTACTTGGAGAACAGGCCGTTCTGCTTGCATAACAGGCTGTTCTAACTGCAGAACAGACTGTTCCAGATGAAAAATCAAAATCCTCTTCACGAAACAAAGTTACAAACTTAAGAATCAGGCGAGTTACATACCTTACCTGTAGATGCTCCATATCCTGAATAATCATAGCTGAAAGCATAACACAAAATTGAAAGAAACTAAATAAATATAAAACTAAATATATCATGCATGAGTTTAGACTTTAGAAACAAAGTAAAAAAGCAAGAAATTTTGGTGTTGGTGTGTTACTTCTGACGAAACCGAAACCAAAGAAAGAAATTTTGGTGTTGGTGTGTTACTTCTGTCGACCTTTGATAGGTTTTGATGGATGCCACCTAAAGCTAAAGTATTGAGGTCAACTATTGATTATTGTTGGTAGACACCAAATGATCAATATTTGCCCTTAGCTTTTGCAGTTGTGGAAACTGAGACAAAAGACTCATGGAGATGGTTTCTGAAGTTGCTTCTAGAGAATATTGGTGATGTACAAACCAACAAATGAGTTTTTATGAGTGACCAACAAAGGGTAAATTGATTCATACATACTGACTATAATTTTCTATGTTGCTGCCAAACTTTTGTACTAACTGTTAATTCATTTTGTACAGGATTTGCTACAAGTGTTTGAAGAATTTCCTATCCCAGTTGAACACAGGTTCTGTTTGAGACATTTGTACAATAATTTCAAAAAGAAATTTGGAGGACGTGTTCAACTAACAGACTTAATGATGGTTGCTGCCAAAGCAACATATGAACAATTGTGTAAGTCTAAGATGCAGCAGATTAGAGATGTGAATAAGGTTGCATATTGGTGGTTATATAACCTTGACAAAAAAGCATGGTGTAAGCATAAATTCTCCTCTTATACAATGTGTGATTTGTTGATGAATAATTTGAGTGAGGCATTTAATAATACCATACTTGTTGCTAGGGATAAGCCAATCATAAGCATGTTTGAGTGGATTAGGATGTACCTCATGAATAGGTTTTCAAACCTTAGAGATAAGTGTAAAAATTACACAAATCAAATTATGCCTAAACCTTTTTAGAGGTTAGATTGGGAGGTTGAAAAGTCTGGGAATTGGGTTGCATGTTAGGGTGGGGATGGAGATTTTGAGGTGAGCCACTTACACAATGGTGAGAAGTTTCTCATTGACATCAACCAAAATTATTGTAGCTGCAATTTTTGGGATTTGGTAGGAATTCCATGTAGGCATGCAGTGGCTACACTGCAGTTCAGAAAGTTAAACTTCATGAATTATGTTGACAATTATTATTTTAGGGCTACATATGTTATGTGTTATGTAAACAAGATTTCTGCCACAAATGGGCAGGATATGTGGCCTGAAAGTCACCTTGATGAGACTTAACCACCCAAAAATAAGAGGGGTCCTAGGCGACCAAAAAAATTAAGGAGAAGAGAATCAGGTGAAATTGACCCAAATTTGACAAAACTGACAAGAGACAATGAAAGGTATAGGTGTAAGAGATGTGGTGGTCAAGTACATAATAGCAGAACCTGTAGACATCCATCACCAGCACCACAACCAGCCAATGAAACACCAGCTAATGTTGAAAATTTGAATGTTGGAGCAAATAAAAAGAATGTTGCAACTGAGACAACCCATGTGGTGGCTAAACCTAATGTTGAACAACAAGTTCCTTTACCAATGCAACATAAGGTATATGATATAATAATAATGAATTCATTGCTTATATACAAATACTAATCTTTTACCTCTGTAGGGAAGAAACATGAGACCAAAATTGGTGCCAAGAAGACCCTCCAAAGGAGTAAACACAAGAAGGAAGCAAGTAGATTTGAATGATGAGAGTGGTGCAATAGAAAGACCAACTACAAAAGGGCTAACTCCAGAAGGACCAACTCTAGAAGGACCAAGTGCGCTAGAAAAAGAAACATAGCAAGAACAGAGGAGAAGGGAGTAAATGCTTTTATTAGGATTACTTTTGCTATAATACTTTTGATACAAAATGTGTATTTAATTTTGATGCATGTGCATCTTTTGGGGATCATACTGTACTTTTTTTATGACAATGAAATATAAACAATGTGCAACATGCAGTGTGCACCTTTTGGAATCACACTTTTGTGTCTTTTTGTCTCAGCGTGCAATGTGTAATGTTTATTTAATTGTTATTGATTTTTACATTGTCTATCATGATTGTTATTGAGTTGTGCAATATTCAGGTAGTCAAATAAAAATTATTAATTTTGTAGGTAGTAAAGTAAGACATATTTTTAGGTTGTGTTCTGGAAAAAGTACCATCATTCAGGTAATATTATAAAAAAGTTAATATTTAAAGGTAGTAAGTTGCATAACTTAATATTATGCAGGTAGTATTCTAAAATCATATATATTTTGAGGTAGTAAGTTGCATAACTTAATATTTCTACAACTCAAACCAGAGTCACTTATATGAAGCATTCAATTCAATTGAATACGATTTCAGTTTAGAAAAGATTCAAAACATACTCAGTTACAGTCCAAAGAAACCTTGATTACTATTGCAAATCAATTCAATTAAATATAAGTCAGAACATAGTCAGTTCTAATGTAGAGAAACAAAATGCAAATCATAAAATTGCATTCAAACCATAATGAAAACCCAAAGCACTATCACTACAAACCCTAACATCTTGACCCTATTTCTCTCAACTAAAATCTTCTTCTTCTTGTGTGAAATTTTTAACATCAATAACGCAAGTTGTTGATGAAGATCAGAACATTCTTCTTGAAGCTATGCAATATTTTTTTTTTTTGCTTTTTGCAATTTTCTCTTCATTTTCTTTTTCTACATCCATTAAAACACTAATCCTTAACTTCAACTCTTTAATTTCGCGCATGTGACTCCCTAAAATAGATCCAACCACATATGTCCATCTTTAATTCAAAGAAAAAAATTACAACACTCGAGTTCCTGCAATCAAAATTGAAACAACATTGTTATAAACAAAGGAAAACCCTAAACCCTAAACTCACAGATGCCATTCCCAAAGAAAAAAATGAATTCCAACTTACATTCCAATTAGGGCATCTCCAAAACCTTTTACCAGGATTTCTTTGTTGTGGGATGTCAAAATGACAGGGGGTTTCTTACATTTGCAACTGACTTGTTGTCGTGCAAAAGAGGAGCATGTTGAACCATGGAATGAACTCATTTGATGAAGCCAAACCCAAGTTGGGTCAAAGACGATGACAAATGAACAAGAACTCTAACTCGTTTTTCTCTTTTAGGATTTTTCCTCTTCACTCATGAGAGTCCTCTTTTTCTTCTTTTAGCGTTTTTTCGATTTGTTCTCATCCAAAAACGTTTCCTAACCGTGAAATGTGGACATTTAGATGATATGGCAAACACTGTTGGGTGATGACATGGAAGTCCATTAGCCACATCATCACTTAACAGAGGGGGACTAATGTTAGGTAATAAATTGAAAAAAAATAGTTAGGTATTTAAAACAAAAATATTAATAGGTAGTAATTTGAAAATCGGCCTTATTAGAGGTAGTTTGAACATATTTAAGCCGAAATTAAAATAGCAAGGTAACTCAATCAATTATAGAAAGAATCCACTCAAATAGATAGGAGTACAATTACATCACAATCCTAACAAGGGAATTAACCAGACATTATAGGAAGAAAACCTAAAATTATATGACTAAAATCCATTAGTACAAGAGAGGAAAATTAACCAAATTGTGAAATCCTCTACTCCTTTAGTGAGCTCTTGTCTCCCTATGTCCTTAGCAATTCCATCAGAGTGATGAAAAGGGAAAACTAAGAAAGCTAAAAATGAGATGAAAAAAGAAGAGATTCATTTTGCATTCCTATTATGTCTTATTTATAAGAAAAAATAGGAGTGCGACCTTCGACATGAGCATGACATTCAAATAACACAGTCGTACTTCCTTAGCATGAGCATCCTGACTTAAATCTTTGGGAGTGTATCTAGGTTAGCACATGCAAGCTTGTTCCAACCTTGGATGTGCTTTAGGACAACATGACCTTGTTTAATTGGACCAAGGTGTGCTTTCAATCTAGAATGACGACCATACAATAATGAAGAACAAAGATGTTTAATTACATCCTTTAACTCTAAATTAAGTCATTTTTAGACTTTTTGAACCAATTTCTTAAGTTCCGTTCCTATTACCTGTTTATTACACACTTAATTAAAATTGATTTTTTTTCCAAAGAATGTGAACATAAAATGAGACCAAACAAAAGTTTATATCATGTTAAAGTGCAACAAATAAGGGTTTTAAGTTTAATCTATAATTAGAATAATAAAAATGTCTTTTAAATCATTTCAGAATCCTTCTTGCCAAACCTTATTATCACAACTAGAAAACT
This sequence comes from Cajanus cajan, assembly GCF_000230855.2. NCBI lineage: Eukaryota > Viridiplantae > Streptophyta > Magnoliopsida > Fabales > Fabaceae > Cajanus > Cajanus cajan. The sequence continues at coordinate 28,677,782 of NC_138519.1, read as the reverse complement.
GGTGTTTAACATCACTATATCTACATCAGTTCTAGTAAAAACAATGTAAATCATAAACACGGTGGAAATCTTGTAAATAAATAGAAAATGCAAACATATTTACATCGGTTAAGTGGAGAAACGATGTAAATATGAACAATTCTACATTGGTTTTACTATTGACCGATGTAGAAATGAAATCAGAGGTTTGCTTTTGACCGATGTAGAAGTCAGACCCAAATATCTCCCCCTACGAACACCCATGGAAAGCATAACCTTTAAGCAACGTTCCCAGCCCGCCACGAGCAACGACGGAAAGCAATCCCCCTTGACAAAATTCTCAGCCCTCTTCTTTTCCCTTCATCTGCGGCCTCGGTAACCACATCCTCATGGTCGGCAACCTCAAGTCCTCCTTCGCCCTCAACGCCCCCTGCTCCACGCTCCTTGTCCTATGCCTCGACCTCGACACATTCTGCTGGGACGAGGCCGCACGCATGTTGCACGACATGTTCAAGTGCTTTCGCAACTCCACCAAGTTCAAGGCCTTCGGCGCCCTCGACCGCGTCTGCTTCTTCGCCAAGCGCACCGGGAAGCTTGCGCTCTGGGACCACCACGCCGCCGACGACGTTGAGTGGCGCTGGATTGATAACCTTCTTAGGAATGGCGACGGGCTCTACCGTAGGTTCGTGTTCGAAGGGAGGCTCAATGTTGTGCCCTAACTCAGGGTTTAGGGTTTATGCTTCGAAATCGGTAATAATGTGGTTAAGCTTAATTAATGTTGTTCCTGTTTCTTTTTTTATTTTTTTTTATCAATGTTGTTGTAATTGTATTGTACCATTTGTTTCTCAAAGCAATTTTTGACTGATTTGTGGAGTTGTGTTTCTAGAGTCTGCACACACCAATACTGGCTTCCTATACATGTTATTCTTTTATGTTTTGTTGTTTCCTTCCTCAATCTTGGTATATTTTTCTTTTGTATACTTGTATTGGTGTCTTTTGTATTGAAAGTTGAAATGCTGGAACAGAGTGACACCTCAATAGCTAGTCACTCTAGTAAACTATTTGTAATTTAAATAGAAGTGGGATATGACCCATAACCGTGTTGCTCCTTTATATGAATCTTTTTTTATAATTAATATTTTGGAATTTCTAGTATGCATATATTATGTCCAAAACAATGCGTCTTTCAGCTATAAGAAAATAGGGAATTAACTGATTTTACTTCTTATCTTCTTGGTCCTTCAATTAGCACTCTTGAGAATAAAGCTGGAAAGCCCATCCCCTCAATAGATTTGAATAATGGATATGAGCTTATGGATAGTGATACTTCTAATTCTTGTTTGGAAAATGATACAGTTGATGGCGTTTCATTAGATTTTATGGTAATTTAATTGAACTGCCTTTCTTCTTATCTTAATCTGTCTGTTTCTATGTGTGTGTGAGACTGTGCATGCTTCTACATAAGTTATATTTTGATTAAAATCTGTTATTAAACTTAGAGACTTCAACTACAAAATGACTCAACCAGATATTCTCTTACATAGTTTGTGTTTTTATAAATGTTTTGAAATAATGTCTCAGGGTTGTAACAATGATCTTTGGAGTTCGGTTTACTTTTTCAACTTTCCTGGTCAAGGTCATGTTAGTGTACTATGATTGGTCTACTATGAGTTATGGTTTCCAATGCATATATACCTGCACAACATTAAGTCTTATATTGTGGGTGTGATACACGTCCACTTTTTTTTTTAACAAAATGTTATTGAAAACATTCTTTAGCTCTCTTCCAAGAGTCTAAAATTATTTTTCTTTTTAAAAAATGTTTCAGAAAAAAAAAGCACATTCATTGTTTTTATTCCATAATACATTTGGTTTACAAGTTGTGTAATTCAATACCTTTTCTTTTCTATACAAAGGAATTGCGAAATAAGAAGAAATAATCTTTTTTGCGATTTTTAGTTTCTTAGTTAATTTGTAGGAAATTTGCAACTGACTTAAAAATTAGCTTAGACTGGAAATGGAGAATTGATATGTATTCCCATAATAGTTAGGTATTTATTAATTATTAATGCTATTGGTTTTGCAGCCACCTCGGAGTCGTGGAGCTGAGGACTCTATTTTCCAAAGGAAGGCCAGAGCAACATTACAAAAGAGGTCCTGATCTTTACTCAGTTTTTGTTTAATTATTTTTTACTTTTGTCATTCTATTATATTTATCATATAATAATTCTTGTTCATTTATTCTTTGTTTTTTTGTTTTGTAGATTTTTTGGTTGTTTTATAAAGCTAAATTTGAAAAATAATTTCTTATTTTCTGAAAGAACTTTGAAAAAACTGAAAAAGAAAGGCTATTACTTTTTTTTTTCTTTCAAAATAAGTTGAACTTAATCCACACTAGATTGTGCAAACTTTTAAATAAATCATATTCTGACAATGCAGTATAAAGCTTTTGACCCTTCATTAACTATTAGCTTCATTATATTTCCAATTGCTTGGACACTAGTGTTGGTCCTAAACGATGGAAAATTTAATGCTCCATTTATCAAAAGCTTTCTTTACTAGTTCTCTCTCTATTTTTACTTTTTGGGATAATTTTCCTTTTATTGCCAGTCCTTCGTTGTTGTCACATATGCAATGTTACTTGCCCAACATGCTATGTTCATTACATTGTTTGCTGGGATTGTTTTTTCTCATGCAATATGTTGTGTTCACTATTCCCATTTGCAGCAAAACTTGGAACTTGGAACTATCATATACATATATGTAAATTACATTCATTAGTTATAATCTCATCAGTGTAGGTTTTTTGACCTTAATAAATAAAATAAAAAAATTACTGAAATAAATTAAAAAAAACTATTTACTAAAATAAATTGTTTTTGACACGTAGGAGAGAGATAAATAAAAAGAAAACTTCAAGAGTAGTGACGAGTATAGTGTATTGCACAAGTCGTCAACTAAATTGACGCTACGAGTGAAAAAAATATGGAACCTAAATCGTCAATATATTTGACGTTTTGTACTCTCGTAATTATCAAAAGCAATAAAAAAAATGTCTGCACTTGAAAACATAGTCCACATTAACGTTTTCATAACATTTTAAAACCTTTTTTGATTGCTAGCGTGATCGGATAAGGTAGCGAAGATTCATTCAACTATTTCACTCTCAGAGGCAGGCTTGTAGGGTAATTTACAATAAAGCCGCATGTGAATCCATCCCAACTACTAGAGTTCTTTCTTTACCTCGACCAATTGCTGTTGTTGAGCGTTTTTCTGTCAAGGTTGCCAGTTTCAGAGGTTGTTCCGCGACGAGTGGTCTCAGGTGACGTTTTCCACCTTTTAAACCACATATGCGTTTCAAAATCCAAAAAAATTTAAAACCTCCAAACAATTTAAAACCACGTTTCCAATATATTTATCGGGCCAATATATTTGAATCTCCTACCCTCCCTTGTTCCATATGCAAAACCTATTTTTAATATAATTATAGTGTTTCCTTTGACAAATAAGATGGAAAGGAGATATAGAAAAGAAGGAAGCAAACAAAACACCAGAAAGTTGACCATTGATAAAAACATGCACTATATGGCCTATGGATTGAACAATGAGAGTGGGAAGTTTGCCACCATGGAGAAAGGATTCAGATGAACCTATCTGAATTGCCCATTACAAAACGTCCCCAAAAAATGACTTTTTTAGTGTGCATGAAAGCCCCCCAACGCATAACACAAGGACAGATTCTTATTGTGCCGCTAACACGTAATTAGTTATGGTCTACGCTACAAGACGTTCTCTAGCCATTTTTATCCTTAATTTATTCTTATATAAAACGTCAAAGGTTTATATGTTTTTACTTTTTTTATTTCCTAAAACATAACGTCAATGAGTGTGACGTTTTCCTATTCTCTCTCCTACATGCATAAAATGTCACATATAACAATGTTTTCTTCTTTTTTCCGGTCCTACGTGTCCAAAATAATTTATTTTGGTAAATAGTTTTTTTTTTAATTTATTTCAGTAATTTATATTTTATTTTTATTTATTAAGGTCAAAAAGCCCACTAGTGTAAGTAGTTAGAGCAAGCTACAAGCAGAACTTGGAACTTGGAAATAAGTGAAATGTATAGATGAAAAAAATGAAGTCAATTTTAGACTTCATAGTTAGGTTTTGTGTAGCTCTTCAAAAGCATGTAAATAAAAAAAAAAGGTATTATTATATACATGATTGATAAATTTATAAAAGCTGAGTGATGTTCTTCCAGCCTATATATTTACATTATGTAAACATCCAATTTTGTCCTCTTCTCTTTATACTCCTTTTTCGTTTCTTTTCTTTACAAATTAATCACATGTTAATACATTTTTTTTCTTTCGTTCTTTCTTACTCAATATTTAAATTAAAGTAAAAGACTCAAACACTACTCTCTTTAGAAAGATAAAAATTGTGCCAAATGCCAACCATTATTGTACATAATTACCTTCATAAAGCTGTATAAATTAATATTGTATGACACAATTTAAAAGGAAACACAAATGAGTGTCTCACGCAACTCCAAATTGTAATGTTTTTTTCAAAATAAATAAATAAAAATATATGCTTATAATAATAATAATATAACATAATAAATAAATAAATAAGAAAAAAAAGTATTCATTTATTGGCATACAGAGCACATAATCTAGAAATTTCTACACTCTGAAAATATCCCTGGGTTAGCCTTCAAGCGCCCCCAATATTAATGAGGATGTGATTGATCACACACCCTTGAGCCCACCCCTCCTGAGAAATCACGTAAAGAGACAAATTATAATAATTACCTGAAGGTAATATAAAAGGGGACTTCTCTTTAGAATTTTCATCCACGCGGATTGGCTTCCTATCTGGCATTCAGTGGTTTCTTCGCACAAACAAAAGCTGGTGCAGTACGGGTACAATTTCGTTTTCTTGTTCGTGCTAATTGGTAGAATTGTTACCCTATATTCTTTATTTCATGAATGCATGATTGGTAGAAAATCAGCTTGCTGTACGGGGATTCTCTTTCATGCACAGTTCCTATTATTTCTCTTTAACATTTGATCCATATAACTTTTTGCCACGTTTATTCATGTCTGCTTTATCATTTACTATCCCGTTTTTTTCTTTTTTCTTATTGGCTCCACAACATGAATGATAAACATATTGTTTTTCCTTTCAAACATGCATTATGATAATAATCATTCCGCATCCATTATGTTTGAAATTGTATTTATGTATCTTTTGATGATTTACTTTCCTTTTTTATTAACGTTACGTTGTAGTTGGGATTTTGTTAAGCATAATAGACATTTATTGTATATGGCTTGATTAGCATGGCCTGTATAGTTAAAGCTATTAAATGGAATTAGTAAAATATAATAAAACTGAAGGAATCCGAGTCGAATAAAATTGGAACAAGTGTAACGTGTAGAGTTTCCTGTTTAAACATTCTCATATTAATTTAATAATATCAATATTAATAATACTAATTAAATAAGAAAAACATGTCATCGAAACAATAAATTTTATGATAGAGTTAACTAGATGAGACATCTTTTAGATTCTAATATTTTTAGATGCAAGCTGTGACAGCTTGATAGTCTTAAGACTTAAAAAAAAATGTTTTAGTTAATGCTAATAATTTCTCACAAATTATAAATGTTAATTATTAAAAATTTTGTAATATAATTAAATTAAGGGTTATCCTAAGATAAAGGATTATCTGATTGTGACGTTCTTTTAATCCTAAAAGTTTAAAAGTACAAGTTGTGACGACTTGTTATTTTAAACTTTTCTCTAAATTAATAATTTATAAAACATTACTGTTGCAACAAAATTTACTATAAAAAAAAAAAGAGGGACTAAGATTCGCATGTAATAATGGCAATAAGCATAATCAAAACTAAATAATTCAATTGACTTTGGTGTACACCTCTGTCTATTTCGGGATGTATGAGCTGAGACAGCTCAAAAGTCCTAATTAAATTAAAAGAGTAAATTTAAATAATAATAATAATAAAAACTATTAAAACATTTTCTTTCAAAGAACTACGTGACTCTGATTCTTCATTACATATGAAGATACGTAGGACTAGGAAATTATTCCTGTCGAGCCCAAAAATAAAAATAATAATATTATCTCAGTAATAATGATAATAAACAACTTTCAACGCACTTGTTGAATAAAATATATGTGATTATCATCGTTAATTTCTATTAATTTGGGGTGAGATAAATATTTTTAAAAGTTATAATAGTTTGCTTGATTAATTAGAGGTAACCGTCTTTATGATGGACGTTGTAAGGTGCTAATACCTTCCTTACACGTAATTGACTCCCGAACTCAAAATCTGATTTCGTAGACCATTTTTCTTTAATGTTTTTTTTCCAATGTTTTTTTCATAGAAATAAATATTGGTGGCGACTCCATATCTATAAAAAAAAAAAATTATTTTTCGCCGTCCCGTCGCGATCTCAATTGTGACACATTAGTTGGTGCTTACAGGTCTTCTTTTAGAGAATAGGCTAATTTCCCAAGTTTTGGTTTATGTTGTGGATTGATCATTGGGTATCATTTCCCTTGTTTTATATCATTATGATGGGTGATTATCATTTGCATCATGTTCTATTTATAATATCATTTTTTTTATGCTTTCTATAACAACATTAAGGCAGTTGGGATAAAAAAATTGTTTTTAATTGTGTACTTTAGCAGTTTGGCACTTCTTCAAGTTTTTGGTAGACAAAGTAAAATTTAATCAAGGGGAACTAAGCGTAGTGTTACCGAAAGGATCAACAAGATACAGTTGGATAGGCTATGGATTTGGATTGAGAGTTATGAGTGGATTTTAAATTGGAACAATAGTTACTTAGGCAGAGTTTTAAGAATAAACTATAAAAAGGTTGTGGTGAGATATGTTGGTAATTTAAAGTATAGATAAATGGATGGTCTCTTTGCTGCAACAGAACTGACTCCAGTGTCCTATTCACGTTTCTTTTGATGTCTTCTATTTCATATGTCTTTTTCTGCACTTTTTTTGGACTTGTCATTAATTTATCGTTGAGCAATTTTCTTTTTTAGTTTTATCTTTCTAATTTTACTTATGACATTTTACCAAAGTGTATTTTTTTACTGCAACATTTTACTGATGTGTTGGGCATTTCTTTTTCTAATTTCACTTAATTTATTGGTCCTACTCTGCTCATATGTTATACCACTATTCAAATTTTTTTGTTATTTTGCTACTTATTTACATCGGTTTTGTTGACAACTGATGTAGAACCGATGTAGATTATCCATCCTGTAGTAGTATATGAATGTTCTCTAGCAGTGCCAATGATGCTCCAAACATCTCTAACAAGATTCTCTTGTAATTCCATCATTATCCACAATCTTCAACATCACGATCCATAACCTTTGTCGACATCCACTTAGTATGTCATTTTTGTTTTTGTGTCATTTCCAAGTTCGTTTTGGCTTCATTTTTTTATGTTTCCTTTACCCTTGATTTTCATTCATTTGTTATCTAATTTTTTCCCTAGTCACCAACATGTACACCAGTTTTGTCATTGTTGGTTTCACTTTTCATTTTCATTTCACAATGTTTAACTTTCAATTTTGTTCTCCAAGTCTTATTAAATTTTCATTTTTTCTTTCTGACATTGATGATAAACTGATTGCTTGAGATTTCATTTACAATTTTGGAAATGTAGGAATACAAAATATATTTTTTATTTTAGAAACATTTTTTTATATTAGTTGTAAAATAATTGATGTAGACATGTTTTGTTTTAACATTGATGGAAACAACATTGATTTTATAACCAATGCAAAATGTCCAAAATAATTAATGTAAAAAGACATCCATTCACTGGTGTGAAAATAAGATTTTTTTTTATAAAAAAAATTAGTTTTCCAATTATGTTAATAATCAAAGATGATGAAATGCAAGATTATAAAATGTCTAACATAATGTTTGGTTGTGGAGAAGTAAAGGGGAGATATTTTTTAAGAAACTTATATTGTCTAGTTCAATTTTTAGAAGGGGAGAAAAAACCCTTTTTATCTAAGTTTAGCTCCCTCCAATATTGAGGGAATTTGGAAGGAAGGGATTTATAACATTTTGAACATAATTTTAAAAATATCCTTATGATTTTGAATTTACAATTATAAAGGTATAAAGATAAAATAGTTTTAAAAATCCCTATTCTCCTTTTGAGATTTCAAACAAGAAAAAAGGTACCTCTCCTTCGCTCTCATCTTTCCAAACAAAATCTCTGAACCCTCTTCTTCCCTTCATTAAAATTTCCCCCTCCGCTTCTTTGAACCGAGTAGACCCTAATTGTTCGAAGAAATTAATATATGGAAGGTAACAAGAGGCATTCGAGGATTTATATGAAGCATAGATGTTCAAGGTGAAAGAAACCAAAAATTACTAAGTATTAAGTACAAGAAGAGTTTAAAATTTCAAGTTTGAACAGGAAATGCTAGATCAAAAGATGAATTAGGTGCCTAATTAGGTTCCTCAAAATGTTTCTATTATAACAATCAAAGACCAAATATTTTAGTAAAACTTTTATCAAATAGACACATAACAAACAAAGCATTTTATCTTATAAGAACATTTGATAGAATTATATTTTTTAATGTATTTTTGTTGTACAATCTATCAATGTAATAGGAAAACTTCATGAAAGTGTAAAAAAAAAAAAGTTGGCTATTAATTATCTTAAAAGAATTGCTTGTAAAATAGAAAGAGAAATAAGTCTATATTTCATGATTCAAAAACAAATATGCTTATTGCAATAAGATATTGAGCACAAGAAAGAAAGATAAACAAGATGTTTAATCATATCAAGTGACTAGTTGATGGAAAACAATAAATGAAAGATTAATATTCCCAATGGCCATTTCTCAAAACTCAACAAAGAAAAACAAAGAAGAAACCCTTATCAATTTTAACAATTAATTTTAAAGGAAGGTCTATACTAGCTAAGAACTTTTAGGAGGAAGAGAGATTATGCTACAATGATATCAAGTTCTTCAAAGCAAAAAAACTTTATATAAATTTTATTAAATTCTTATATTGTAAAGTAGCTTGCTTAAGTGTTGGAGTTGATAATGGATTGGGCAATCCAAAATGTGTTGTATTGATTTATATGCTCAATATGATAAAATATCACTTGTTTCCATTTTTCCTATTAAGGATCAAGTTGGGTATGTGTTTTGCATTATTTTGGAACACTCATTCCGGAATGGTATGTGTTCTAGAACACCCATTTCGAAATTGTATATATTGTATTTCAAATAATTAATCTAGACTCATATGTTATGTTCTAGAACACCTAATCCAGATGCATGTATTTTGTTCCGGAACACCCAATTCAAATGCATATATTGTGTTTTAGAACTCCTAATTCAAATTGATAAAGTATTTGCAACATCCATTATGAAATATGTAAAATGGGTGTTTTGGAATAGTTATTTAAGAATAGTATGGATATTTTAGTCAACATTGAGCAGATGTAGTAAAATGACAAGTGCATATTGGTGTTGGGTTGCCTTTCTTGGTGTTACTCCTTATTTGTGCAATTAGGATTTTAGGCTTCTCTGATGGTAGAAACATCAACATAATAACAACTCAATAAAAGAGCAATAACGTAATGAAAATCAAATCCCCTACTTACAAGAATCAACAAGGAGTACCAACAAAATAGATAACCTAAACACATAAGAGATACAAATATTTTTAACGTGAAAAACCTTTCAAAATAAGGGTAAAAAATCATGAGTTGTCCAAACCAAAGAAAAACTCCGTTATGATCAATAAATGGTACAAGAGAGTCTCCAAATAATTCACTAAACAATGCTTACAATTAGTTAGAGAAAACTAAGCACAATTGCTTACAAATAAGAAATAAGATAAAAAGCCCCAAAAATATAGTTATTATTGCAAGACATTTTTCTTCCACTTCAAGCCTCCTTTTGACAATCTAACTATTGAAAACAAAGAACCATATCCTAAGAATCTTCTATCCAAAAATCAGCATGATCCAATAGTTAAAGAATGTATAGTTACAAATAAAAAACTATTATTTGGTGGATATGTGAACTCAACAACATAACTTTTTTCTTCTCTTCTATCTATATTCTGTTGATGTTTTCTCTCAAAATGAGTCAATCTCTCAATTCTAATATGACCTCTCTCCACTTGGTTGAGTGATACATAATGGACTTACACAATTTGGGTCTAATCTCCATATAGGAAGAGAGTCCAAAACCCAACAAATCTCTCCCTCACAATTATATGAAGATATTTGTCAAACCAATAATCTCGTAACAAACTTCAAACTTTCCTCTTGGTAATGTCTTAGTCATCATATTAGCACCATTATCATTAGTGTGAATTTTGGCCAGCTTTAACAACTTAGCAGCCAAAGCATCACATATCGAATGATACCTCACATCAATATGCTTAGATCTTGAATGAAAATTGAATTCTTACTAAGATGAATAACACTCTGACTATCCATAATTAGTAGATATTTATCTTCAATAAAACCAAGCTGATCTTGCAACTCTCCCTACAACTCTCCCTACAAATTTAATCATATAGCCTAAAATGGATTTCCTAGAATCAATGTCTCTAGCCATATCAGAGTCTGAGTACCACCACCAAATTACCACCACTAAAATAAAGCCTCATATTTTCAATAACATGAAGATATCTCAATCCATTTCATAGCATTCCAATGCTTTCTACTTAGGTTTGATAGAAATCTACTAACTATACCAACAACATGTGATATATGTAGACTTGTGCACACCATTGCATACACCAAACTACTCATCGCAAAAACATAATAAACCCGTTGCATATCTATTTTCTCACCTTCATTTAATGGACTCTATGGATAAAAGACATACATGAGAAGGGGGTTGAATGGTGTTACTAAAAATTTCATTTTTTTTCAAGACAGTGAAATAATAATGTTATAGTAAGGAGTGCAGATGAAGAGGTAAATAGATTGAACACAAGGTGTTTTTATATTGATTTTTCTCAACCATCAAGACTACGTCCAATTCTTGATCCAACTAGATCAAGTTTCACTATCTTATCCAAGATACAAGTATTACTTACCATACCACTTGTAGGTTAACCCTAAGTGTTCTCTGAATTGTCTTTTTAAGCAACTACCCAAGTATTCTTTTTACAAAAAGCCTTCTAGGCTTCCATACCGAGTATTCTTATACAAACAAGCCTCACTAGGCTCAAACCCAATAACTCAAAGTTACAGATGTTTACAAAGTTATTTTGTCTTCCTTTCAAGATGTTTTACAACCAATGAAGAACAAAGTAATTTACAAAAAGAATGAGGAAATAATATTTATTTGTATGTGCATTCTCTATCTCTATTGTATCTCTTATTTTTGTGTTTGAATTACTAAGCTTTCTAATATAAGTGCTTCAAAGAAGATGACCGTTGCAAATCCTTGAGTTTCTCTCACATGATTTGCTTTGTCTATCATCATGTTTTGCTTCTTGAAGAGAGATGTGTCTATTGGTTCAATAAATGTTTGCATTAAATACTTTAACCAAATTGTTACTTCTTATTTGATCAAAGAAGCTACTTATCACCTTTATCTACCAAATTGGTAGAATCATATATGTGTCAGGTTGGCTCAATGTTGAAACAACTTTATTTATAACTTTTCGTATGCAAAGAACTGTTTGTCATTTTTTGATGTAAAATATGTCTTTCTTTCCTTTTTGTGAAGTGTAGGTACCGAGGAAACATTTTGGAGTTCTATTTGTTAAGAAAACATTCAGACATAGTCACTTTTTTTAGAGATCATAAATGATAAAGATTTAATACATATTTCATTTTATAAATAAAGTTTTGTATGACTTAACTAAAGTAACAAGATCATCTTAGTGAAACTTTCGTCCAACTTTTGTCTTATAAGAGAATTCATCTTATTGGAAAATTGTGTCTTAGTGGGAAATTGTGTCTTACCAAAAGATTTATCTTAGTCATTTTGAAAATTTTTCTATTGATCAAAATCCTATTTGCTTGTTAACAGCAAAACCTTAAAATTAGAGGGATCTAAGATTATCTTTTGACCTAATAGACTCTATTTAGAACTCACCTTAAAATGAATAGTAAGAGGAATGCTCACTACCTTGGTCTTTTCCATTTGGTTTTTTTAGGTTATTTTAAAATGATAATTATTTATTTATTATTATTATTATTCAAAAGTAATAAAATTATTTTCGTAAAATAATTGTTACCAACGACGTTAGAGTTTTTATTTAATTATAAATAACATATCAATTTAATCTTCTGAATTTAGACATCTTAAAGAAAATAATTTATTCTTTTGTATACTAAAATTGTATGAACTTAATTTTATGTATTATATGTTTTGTACACTAACGTGCTTTATTTAAATATATTATTCCTATTTCTTTCAATTTTATTTCAAATGTTATTCCTAATTCAAAGAAAGCATTAGTCTCATGCATCTAAGTAACGACGCACTTGCACAACTGCTGTTATATTTTTAATTGTGTGAATGGCATTGGCGAGTGGAGAGGTGGCCCAATGGGGGGAGGAGGAAGGGAGCTAGTGGAGAGAGAGGAAGTGATGACATTTTTTATGCGGTTACATTTTTAATTGTTATATATATATAACGATTAATATTAACTGATGTAGAATATCATTTTTTTTATATATTGGTGGGATCTACATCAATTAAGGATGACAAAATAATTTGTATATGCGGATATATGAAAAAATAAAATCTGTCATAAATAATAAATGAGTAATTTAAATAGATGTTTATAGATAATAAATATAGATATTTTTTACTCGTATATTAACGAGGTGAGGATAGGTATAGTAATATTTATACATGTGGGTACTCCTTAAGTAAAATTATTTAAATATTTTATATATTATCTTGTATTTTTAATATTTTTTATATATTTCAAGAAAATTAACATTAAATGCAGGCTCAAAAATTAATGCCAATTATTTATCTTTAATATTTTAATAAAATTAATATTTACAAGCTTAAATTTATTTATAATATTTTAAAAAAATAAAATCACAAATACCCATAAACATCTACATGTATTTATAAAATTGATAAATACTCACTTAACAGATACCCGCATATGAGACAGATTTTTATCCAACGGGACAAGGACATGTATCGTACTACTCACCCCCATAGGATCTGTTCTTTCGAAATCGTTAGGATCACTGTATCTAAAGTATTGTCCATTTTGGTTTTCATTGGAGTGTTACATGGTTTTGCCTTTGAAAAAGTTCTAATTGGGTTAAGGGAAAATTAAAATATGCTTATAAACTATCATTGATCTTAACTACTAAGCAATGTGAGACTTTTAGAGGTATGGAAACAAGTCTACCAATTGAGGCTAAAGGACAAGAGTAACATAAGTCTTCCTATTAACAATCAAGGCTGAGAGTCAATGTTTTGATTGTAAATATGCAAAGATTCCTAGCTTACCACATTCGAGATATTATATACTTTAATAGTCGTTGAGCTATAATGGTTTTAAACAGTGGCGGATCTTGGTAGTGACAGGGGGGAGCCACGGCTCCCCCAAACTTTTCTAAATCTTTATATATATATATATATATATATATATATTCATATATATATATATATATATTCATATATATATATATATATATATATTCATATATATATATATATTAATATTATATTTATATATTATTATATTATTAATTATAATAAAACAAAAAATTAAATTAAAAAAAGAGAAATTTTATTATTTTTTAACTAATAAATTTTTTTTATAATTTTATATATATCTATATAAATAATCTGGCACCCCTAAAATATTTTTTCAAGTTCTGCCACTGGTTTTAAAAAGGTGTTTTAGTAAGTTAAGGGAGAAGAGTTTTTATAAACTACACCTTAACACTCACCACAACACTAGAATCAAGGCACATGTTATTTTTGCCTCTTAGTTTTAGCTTAGGGGTTTAAGAGAAGATCATGTCAACACATTTATAATTGAAACATATATTTATTTATATTATATTATTATAAAAATCTTATATATATATATATATATATATATATATATATATATATATATATATATATATATATATATAATAATTGGCATTTAGTAGCCTCCAATGTTGCCTGGGAGATATTCACACCGGAATGGCTCTCCATGTTGTAGCATACTAGCATCCAAGTGAGGCAAATCAAGGATGAAGGATTTTGTGTTTCCATATTTTTTTATCATGACATAATCCTTCTTTTGAAAGGTACAAGAACCAGAATCAGAACCAGACACAAAGTAAACTTGCTGAGTTTTCAGTCTGACATTTCCACGTGCGTATTGAATAATCTCATATATAGGAAATGGTCCTATGGTCCCAAGTCCTCTAGTTTTAATGAATTGAAGGACCACTTGTTCATATATAATTAAACATTATCTCATCCATAAATGGCACCCCTCCAAGTTAGGTTTAGCTTGTAATTGGCTTACAGCCTTTGTTTTAGTGTCTGATTGAATTTTTGAATTTTTTTTTTTTTGTGAAGTGTATGTTTTTATTTAGGTTAAATTATATTTTTAGTTTTTATTTATTTTTAGAATTTAATTTAATTTCATTATTTTTAAAAGGCTCAATTTAATTCTTTAGTTTTAAAAAATGTTTAATGTTACTTTTTGTCCAAATTGATGCTAATAATATGTAAATAAAATTATTATGAAAGAACAACATTGAATATTTTTTTTTAAAGTTAGATGATCAAATTGAACATTTTAAAATTAGTAAGATCAAATTGAATATTTTAAAAATAAGAGGATCAAATTGAATAAAAATTTATCTATTTTTTGTCTAAATAAAATTTGAATTTTTTCTTTTACTTATCTTAACAAGATCATGAATGAAAATAATTTAAATATTTAAAATTAAAAAAATACCACAAAATGAAGAAGTTATCTAATCAAAGAAATTATTAAATAAGTAAAAAAAATTCAAATTTAACTAGACAAATAAATATTGAATAATTTTTTTATTCAATTTAATTATTTAACTTGCAAACGGTATTTAATTTTATTCTTCCATCCGATTTTATTAACATTGTTAATGTAAATTTATACATTAAACATTAAAAAAAATTAAAAGATGAAATAAAATATTTTAAAAATAGTAAAATGAAATGAAATAAAGAAAAAAAATATAATTTATCTTTTTATTTAATTTAACGTAACTTTTTTAGGAGTAATTCGTCACAACTCTCTTTCACTATGGTTTAACAGGAACACATCTTCTAATTTCAAATTTTAATGCCAGCATATATTTCATAATACAATAAACGGAAATATTTATCTATATATATGAGAAGGGAGAAATAACTGCGGTGAAAGTCACATCTTTGTATACATAAATTTTATTAATTTAACTATTAGATATTGTTATAGCAACTCAACAATCATGCAGGTTAAATTTAAAATAAATAAGTTTTCTTTCTTTTTTTTAAAAATATATCATACATTTGATTAAATTTATCTAATAAAGTATTAAATAGTTTTAAAATTTATAAAAAAATTTAAACTTGATTTAGAACTTCTAATTTATTGATTAGATTAATAAAATTTAATGTTTACAAAGAGTTATTAAAGTGATTAATAAAACTAAGATGGAATAACTTATATTGCTCTCTATATAAGAAACATCCGGTGAAAACATTTTTATTTGAAAGAGAGAAAAAATTGAATATTGTATATCATATTATGATAATCAAGAGTAAAAATAAAATAATGTAATTTTTTAAAATGGTTATTTAATTTTAAAATATTTAACTTTGATTATTCATATATTATTGCAATGCCCAATTTTATCCCTCCAACTCTCATGAAAATGTGTTTCCGACTAAATTTCTACCACTCTTGTGTCATTTGGCTGAGGAAATGATTAATTTGACGATGGAAGTATAATTAGATCAGCCTACTAGAGTGTAGTTATCTTATCCGTTGTGCATGAAATCCTATATTCTCCTCCCTTTTGTTTCACTGATAAAGTTAAGAATATTTATTAAGAAATTACAGTTAATCTATGTTAGTGTGATCCAAATCTTTTCTGATGTTTTTATGAACAGGTTAGGATTGTTTCTTATGTTCAAGCTAATTAGGTGACATCATTTGTTGCCTCAGCAGTTAGTTCCATACAACTTGGCCACATGAACAACCTGCCTCACTGTAACACATGGATCATATTAACTAGCCTTCTGTATACTTCATTGTTTCTACAACTGGTTTTTTATTTATATAAATATAAACACCATTGTCAACTTTCTAGCTAGATTTGTCTGTAAATTGATGGCACCCCAACAATGCCTTTATTGCGTGCACCTTGTGATCACATACCTCTATCTGTAATATTATATTTGTCATAACCATCATACATGGTAGTGAAATATTATTAATAACCTCACAAAAGAAAATGTGCTAGAGATTTCTTACCCAACAACAGAAACTATAATTTGTATTTAATAACAATATACATAAACTGTTATTTTTGTGGGAATAAACATAATCAGTTTTTATTGTTTTAATTATTCTAAACGTTTGAACTTTGGAAACAACCTGACCAATTGAGAAAATCAAATCAAAAGGGAATTACTCTGTCCCTGTCCAAATTTAAGCATTTTTCTTAGATGGAACGGTTCCATCTGTTCCTGCAAGCATGGCATACTTATCCTTCCTAGTTAAATTGGTGCACTCAAACCCCAGAGTCCCTGCAAGAACCCTTTGAATATAATTTGCAACTTCAATAGAAGACTTGCCTCCCTTGCAGGTGAGTTCTGTTGGTAATTGGTTCAAGAAAGTGATCTCATATGTTGGCATAGGATTCATGAACACAAAATAAGGGTCTAACAATTTGTGCCCGCGAACCGAGGTCCCATAAAACACACTTTGCTTTGTGTTGATGGCAACTGGGACAATCCTATCAGTTAGTTCAGCAAAAAGAGCACTGAACCTCAAAAGGAATGGTTCTCTGCAAGTGGTGCCTTCAGGGCAAATCACCAAGTCCCCTTCTTCAAGCAATTTCTTGATGTTAGCTGCATCCTTCTCCCTTTCCCTTGAGAGTGCCACGGCTTTGATTGGTGAAATGATTTCAGTGAATTTGCTTATACTATATGTGACACAGCTAATTTTCCTTCCTAGTGCAACAGCCGTAACCACAGGGTCTAAAACTGTACGGTGGTTACAAACAAATAGAACTCCACTTTGACCTTTCTTTGGTGGTGGTGGAGGGGTACCCTTCCTTATGACCCTTATTCCAAGAAGCTTATAATTGTACCAAGCAATTCTTTCCGGCAGAGGGATGTTGAGGTAGACCCTTAGAATAGAGAGTATAATACCAATTGGCATCCATAGGAAGGTCAATAGGGCCACAAGAGGAGTTGGCCTTTGAACTAAACGGCCCTCATGAAAAATAATTGGACTTAGAAGCTTGTTTCTTGGTAGTGGCTCACACTTGATCCTTGGCACCATATATGCTTCCTGTAGGGAAAAATGCAGTTAATGAATGGATTGGATACATGTGAAAAGTGAGCATAAGTGACATTTTCATTGAATTTTTGCTTTGATTTGGATCATATCATGTCATTGCTTTTGGTTCGATTTGGTTAAACTTATCTGTAAGCATTATATATTCTTACCTTCGTATTTTATTTCTGTGTTTATGGAAAAATTATCTAACTTACACTATCGAATAAGAAGATATGGTTTTGTTAGAGAATGAAAGACAGAGTAGTTCCTATAGTTAATCACGGTAGTTTTCTCTTTTTTGTTTCTATCTCTATCAAACAAAACTACATTGTGTACCAGAAAGGATCCAAATCCTTTTCACAAAACTTGTTAACCCCAGAAAGCATTAGTGATTCACTTAACATGGAACATTATCAATAACTAGATTTAGGATACCAATGGTGTAATATTTATTTGCTTACAAAATGTCATGTTAGCTCTTTGCATCACTCAACAAAAAGTCCGCGAATCCGTGATATGACAAAAGAATCAGCAGGGGAAATAATGTTTTAGACAGTAACTTAGAGCAGGGGATGTCATAAGGATTGTGCTTTGTTATTGATGATAAGAAAACTATGCAGAGAGATGAAAATTAGACTTTTCATATATTTTACATGAGGTACAATCAGTACGGCATTGATTGAGTGTTAAAAATTTGTTGGAGATGGAGAACTCATGGGAAGTGTCAGAATTCCTCGATCTAAATTGAATTTGGTTCATCCTTGGAAGATAACCAATTAAGGATGTTTTAATTATTAGCTGCATATAAAACGAAATTGTAATGCATCATGAGTTGTGAAAAGAGTACTTAAAACAGAGTCACAACCAGCTCGAAACTGAAGGTTGCAATAAGGACTATCCACAAATAGACCATAGAAAATGAGAGGACCACTAAAAAAGTTTAAGGTAGTAAATATCGAAAAAGACAGGGTGGAACAAACAAAGGGAGGAGTTTCGTTATGCCACGAAAAAAATATATACATACACAAAATATAAAAAAGACATGTTTAGGTAGAGAGCCACTGTTTGTAGTTGAAAAGCTATGTTATGAATCAAGATCATTTAATATTCTCACCAAATATGAAGCGATTCGGGGACAATCTAACTAATAATAATGTTTTGAGCAAAGAAACAGTTCATACAGCTGAGTCTCAGTTACTGTCTTCCCCAAGTCTAAACATAAAGTTGAAAGTGAGTGAAAGAAAGCAACATCTGGTTAGATATATTTATGTGGACAGTAAAAAAAAATTATGAAAAAAATATATTTATTATATAAAAAAGAACACATTGTTTGGAGTTTAATTTTGCCGCATGATTAATGTAAAGATTTTTATACTTTCAATCAAGTAAAAGCGATTCTAAAATGGAAGTTCTAAAATAATTATTATAAAAGTATAAAAAAAAAAAAAAACTTACCATATATCACCATCTACATAATTTACTAACAATATCAAAAAACTTTACACTATAAGTATTTTTACCCAAATTAAATTAATTTTTTTAATGAATGTGTAAAAAACATTGATTAAGAATTTCATAAAAAAATATTTATTAAAAATTACGATAAAAATATATTAATAACCTTAAAATCTAAACTATTTAATAAAAACTTCTAATTTTTTATTTCTTGAGTGGTTCCAGTAATCTTCTTTGATTAAAAATCAAGGATTCACATTCTGTATCAACACTTATTTTGCAAAAATTAGCAAGATATATAAAACTCTAATTTAATAGAAAACAACACTAAAAGTACCATTTTTGTGCATACACTAAAAATAGCCCTACGTGAGGTTTCACGTTCTCTTTCATAAAGAGGAGAAACTATTAAATAGTTATGAATTATATATATAGTTGTAAGTTGTAACTAATCTTGACATACAATTAAAACTTTCACACGTTAAAAAGAGTTGGTAAATATTAAGCAATGATGCTACATGGTAAGAACTTATTTTACACGAAAGACTACGTATTCACATTTTATAGTTATACGAACCTTGCAAATTGACATGAAGTCAAAGTCCGTTGCACTATCTCCGAGTCCCAAATCTGGCAAGTTGGTCGCAAACTCCTTCACGAGCGCTTCTTTCTTGTGCCCACCCACGAGCACTTTAGAGAACCCCGTTACTCTCCCTGACGCCGTTATCTCAAGCTCCGTTCCGAGCACCTTATCGGCGCCGAGAAACGTTTTGGCGAAGGGCTCCACCATCACCCTGGGGCTGGCGGTCACAATGTAGCGCTTCCCGAAGGCGTTGAAGACGCGCCACGTGTCGGGGTGCACGTCCTCGGCGTAGAACCTCGGAAGCACCGAACGCGACACGACCTCAACGTCGTTGAGTTTGAGACCGGCGAAGGTGATGAAGATTAAGGTTTTGATGGCGAGGGTTTCGGAGATGAAGAGGTAAGTGAGGTAGACGAAAGGGACCGAGGCGAGGAGGAGAAGCGCTCGCAGGATGCTGCCGGCTTCGAGAGCGACGAGGAGGTAGTACGGAAACGCGCTGCGAGAGACGAGGAGAGTGCCGTCTAAGTCGGAAGCTACGGTTTGGTTGGAGCGGTCTTTGGTGCTGCATTTGGTTATTGGCTCGAAATGAGGAAAGGCTCCCATGACAATGATAATAGAGAAATAATAGAGAGAGAGAGGGAGAGAGAGGGTGCTTTGTGGGAGCTTGATGAGATATCACATAGGTCGAAAATCTTATGAAGATAGAGGGAGGGTGAAGGGGTTTTAATAGGAGGAGGACAGTGTGGAGGTGTTGGTGAACAATTTAAGGAAAGAAATGTAATTAATTAATATTATAAAAAAAATTAAATATATTTTATTTGTAAGTCAATAGAGTGTGGGACAATGTGCCTTAGTGATAATACACTTAGACATGTAACAATATCGGTAATGGGTTGGTTATAAGCAATCTCCTGTGTCATATCACTGTTACATTAGTTCTGGTTTATTTTATGAGTTGCTTAAATTTTAGCAGAGTTACTTGTAGAAACAATTCTGCTAAAATTTAAACAATCTATAAAATAGGTCAGAACTGATATGATAGTGATGTTTGTTTATAAGTAACTTCTATTAGAAATGTTATAAGATAACAAATAAAATTTTTAAATATTTTGGAATGGGAAGGTGAGTTTGAGAGAGTGAATTACATGAGGGCTGAGAAGAGGAAGGCGTGTGTGTGGTGTTTGACGTGCGTGATAGGGCAGTTGTGAAGAGGGGTCTTTGAGTGGTTGGAAGTCGATGCTAACAGCTGCCTTTCATTCAATTAGAGCCTACTTTTTTAGTTTATTGACGCCGGCCTTAGCAGCCTAATAAAACCAAGCCTCGGCTTGGCTTTCAATAAACTCTCTTATTCGGCTTACCTTTTCTTGCTTGTTAAAATGGAGTACTATACCTTACTTACCTCAACTCTTGAACCACATAATTCTTTGTTTATAGTCGTGCCTTCACATTTGAATAATGGGATTTCATATTTTCTTTTTATTAGTCTCTCTTGCTTCACAACCTTTACACGTCGGGATTAGATATTTTACTTTTATGTATATAGTTTTTGAATTATTTTATCTTTAAATTTTTAATTAATAAAAAATAATATTAAAAATTAATTAAACTCAAGACTTCAAATCTAAAATTTGATATTCAAGAACTAAATGGTTCAATAAATATTAGTAATTTTTAAACACATATAAATAGATATAGAAACATAGAATGTCTCAACCTAGTCACTTTACATAAAGTTAATAACTTAATTTAGTATGCACATTCATTAAACAATTTTATCTTTAAATTTTTAAATAATAAAAAATAATATTAATTATTAATTATTTTTATAAAACCTAGACTTTGAGGTTTGAAAATCAAGTACAGTACTAGTTGATTCAATAATATTGATAATTTTAATTATTTTTATTAAATAAGATATAAAGACACAAAGTGTCTCGATTTCACTAGTCTATACTTATATATAAAAACTGTTCTTACCGGAATCTGGTCGTGGGAGTGATCCGTCCAGTAAGATCGGTGAGCCTCCTTTGCTGGGTGTATTGGTGGTCCGAGATGGGGGAGGTACCTGCAAAAGAGACTCTGATGCTAAAGTTAGGGTTTGCATGAGTAATAGTCTCATATATATAATGCACGTACCTTGAGGTGATCTAGGTTTGCCTTGGGCTTTTGGGCTTGAGATAAGATATATCATGATATGATATGATATAATTGAAGGGCGGATCTGATCTGGGACGAGATCCTCGGAATCAGGTATGATTCGCTCAAATGTCGGGCTGACATCATGCACCGCGTGCCCGGGGTTACTTATTTGCAACACTAATCCGGGCTAGGAGCCCGGGTACAAAGTACGGTTAGGACACTAGCCCCCCGAGCTCTGAAGGCCGTAGATCGAGGAGTTAAGACCGGGTTTGCTAGAGGGGAAAATGGTTTTGCGCGTACGCTAACTGGAGGTCCGCCACGTGTCGCGACTGTTAGTGTTCTGGAGACGTTTGAGTGACGTAATAAGGGCAGTGACGGTTGTGTAATGATGATTTCGCAATAAATGTGTTGTCAGTTGTGCTTTTCAGCTGACACGTGTCGCGTCGGTTTTGAATTTTGGGGGAGAGTTTTTCCTTTTCTTCCACTCGCGCCTCTTCTCTGTCTTTCTTCTGACTTCTCGAGTACGAGAGCTTTTCTTGCTTCCCTTTACCTCCTTTCTCTGTTGCGCTTCCGTCGCCGTCGTCGTTTCCGGTAGTCCCTTCTTTGTTAGGGTTGTTTTCTGAGGAGGAGTACCAGGTACTTCCTTTTTATTTGCTTCTTCTTTTTTTTCATGGCCGGTGGAAGTGGTGTCGGATCCTCTGCGTCTGCCAGGGGCAAGGCGCGTGGCAAGGTGGTGGCCGCCGGAAGGGTCATTGTTGAGAAGAAAGACCTGCCGCCACCTAGGGGCCCAGAGCCAGGCGTTCCTGGTTACGACTGGGTCAAACGCGAGGTGGCTGAGGCTCAGAGCACTTTTCGCTCTTTCCTCGAAGTGAATGCGTTTCGGAGAGCGCATAGGGTTTGCGATTCCTCCATTTCCCACATGATTCGGGTTGAGCCTTGTCAGGCTGATGAGGGCGTGTATATGGGGAGGTCTACTGATCCCCCCATTTCTATGTATATCAGTGCTTTTTATAGATTTGGGTGTCTGTCTTCCTTTTACCCAGTTTGAGTGCGATTTTTTGAATTTCATCAACGCGGCTCCTTGCCAGTTGCATCCCAATAGTTGGGGTTTTTTGAGGGCTTTTCAGGTCCTGTGTACAGTTCTAGGTATAGAGGTGTCTCTTCGCGTCTTTCTTCATTTTTATCAGTTGAAGATGGGCATTCCGCCTTATGGTATTTTGTCCCTGAGAGGGAGTAGGGGTGGGGGCTTGTTTACTCCCTACTCCCAATCGTATAAAAATTTCAAGCAGGAGTTTTTCCGGGTCGCCCTTGTGGGTGTTGACCCTTTGGAAGATGAGGTGTTCTACTTTGGCGGTTTGCCCGTTATTGATGTGTTTCTATTTCTTTTCTGCAGGCATTATAGGCAGAAACTTGTGGCGTCAGCTTAAACACCGCTATAATGTTTCCGAGCTCGAGGTTCCCGAGCCTCCAGAGGAGGATGCTGCCCCCCTGAAGACCCACCGGAAGAGGAAGAGGGGGGAGGAGGAGGTCGGGGGGACCTCCGCTTCTCGCGATGCCGAGGAGGCGACCTCCCGGGTTGTGGACGCTGTGGATCTCACCGACAGCCCTCCGACCAAGGAGGCCTCGCCGGTGGCTACGGCGGAGGTGGTGCAGGGTGTCGGGCTTACTGCACCGGACGCCGAGGTGAGTAGCTTATCATTTGCTCGCATTTTCCGTGTGAGTTCCGTCTTTGTTTTATGAGGCGTTATGGATCCCTTTGCAGGGCGGGGTTGGCGTTGCTGAGGTGGAGGTCTGCGTTTCTGGGCAGACCGTCCGAGTTGCCAAGGTGGTAAGTATTGTCTTCTCGGACTTTTCACTCTGACTTTTTGTTATGTTGTCTGGATGTTTGATCTGGGTGATTTTTTTTTGTAGGCAGGAAATGCCTCTGGGCCTGAGCTGCAGGCGGGGAAAGCCGCTGAGCCTGAGGTGCAAGCGGGGAATGCCGCTGATCCTGAGGTGCAGGCTTTCGGGCTGGCCGCCCAGGCTGGTGGGGTGAGTCTGGTTTTTTTGTTTTTTGTTTTCATGGCTTTCTCGCATGTCTCCTTATCTATTTGTGATGCGGGACTGGTTTTTGCAAGCGGAGTCGGGAGTCCCTAAGGTGGACTCTCTAGGTGCTGAGCAAGGAGGGCCATCCTCTGCCGCGGGTTTGGCGCCGTAGGCGGGCTCATCGCAGGGGCCTGTCTGGACCCAATATCTGTCCCATCGCTTTGGGAAGGGGATAGATATGGTGCGACTGGATCACGTGAGCACGTCCGCCAACATGGATTCATTGTGGAGCGCGGGGGTGACCGTGGAGAGGTTCTTTCCTCAGGGTTCGTTGAACTCCGAGGACCAGGGATTGATTGACAGGATCGGTCCCGAGGACAGTTTTGATGCTGCCCAGGTCATGCTGCAGAGGGTGATAGGCATAATGAGTCACTGGAAACCCAAGTGGGGCCAGCAGCGAGAAGACTTGGCCAAGCAGGAGCAGGAGCTGGGTAAGCAGGAGCAGGAGCTGGCCAAGCAAGAGTAGGAGCTGGCTAAGGTGAGGGGCCGGCTTCAGCCATGGAAGGAGGCGAACGAGATCCTGAGGGAGGATAACAAGACTCTCACCGCGGCCCTTGATGAGGCGAAGCGGCGGGAGGCTGAACTCTGGACTGCGCGTAGCGACCTTTTGCGGGTGTAGAAATCTCTTGAGATTGCATTGCAGTCCAATGAGGCTTATGCTTCTCGGGTGGGGGAGCTGCAAGAACTTGCCACCTTCTCCCGGGCGCGGGCCCGCTCTTTGGAGGACGAGGTGACGTCCTCCCGTGACCAGGTGCGGGTCTTAGAGGATGTTGTGGCCTCTCTAAAGGGGGAGTTGGCAGCGGCGGCTGAGGAGCGTCTCCGCAGTGAGACCATTTTGGGCGATCGAGAGGATGAGATTGCTGCGCAGAGAGTAGAGCTCGCAGAGCTGGCAGCGGGGAAGGCGGCCGTGGAAGGACGGGTCGCCGAGGTGGAGCGCTCCGTCGTGGCGGAGCATAAGAGGGGCTTTCAGAAGGCTGCTCGTTAGGCACGACTTCTTGCTCCCGGGTTCGACTTCTCTTCGATGCATGTGGAGAAGGTGGTCCGTCGTGGGAGGATTGTTTCGGAGGACGATGTTAACGACAGTTCCAGTGAAAATGCCTCCGCCTAGGCTTTCTTTGTAATTTTTGTTTCCTTTTTCTTTGGCTTGAATTGATGTACTGGATTTTGTGAACTTTGTTTGTATACATATATGTATGTTGCTCTATTTTGTTCGTTTTTGCGTTCAATTTTGGTTGTTCGCGCTGTTTGAGGCACATGTTTGGTGTCTGTTATATGCTTTTGTATCGAGTGATACTTCTACCTTGAGCTGGTGAAGTCGAGGTTCGAGGTCGGCCTTAGTTTTTTGCTTAGTAGGGTTTTTCGTGGGAGTTCGAACTCGGCCGTAAATGAATGTGTTAAGATTCGTATTCGATCTCGAATTTTGACTAAGTAATTGTTGTGAGAGTTCATAAATGACCCTAGGCTGGAGTCAAGGTCAGAATTCGACCCTAAGCCGGTCGTGCCGGGGTTCGAATTCGACCCTGGTATGGAGAGTGGGGTGTGCTTTGCCAGGGTTCAGAGTTGTCCTTAGGTTAGTGGTTTAGACTCGACCTTAAGTGAATGATTGGATTAAGGTTCGTATTCTGTGTTGAGGTTCGTATTCGACCTCGGATTTGAATTAGGCGATTTGGTTGACCTTTAAGCGGGGACATCGAGGCTCATACTCGACCTTATATGCTAAAGGAGGTTCAGGCGCGACCTCGGACTTCTGTTTGGGTGAGTGTTTCTGTGAAGGTTCGATGACCTTGATTTATTAGCGTCGAGGTTCTGAGCCGACCTCAAGCCAGAGTGTAGTAAATTGGATAAGTGGTCCGTGTCCGCCCTTAAGTTTAGGGTCATGTATGTTTCGTCATGGATCGAACTCTATCTCGGATATGTGGTCGGGGCTCGGCCTCCGAATGAGTTACTAAGGTTCGAACTCGACCTTTGACAAGAGCGTCGAGGTTTGTACTTGACCTCGTAATTTGTGAGTTGGTTCCATTAAGGTTCGGACTCGACCTTTAAAGAAAGCGTCGGGGTTCGTACTCGACCTCGGATTTGACGTTTGATTAAGGTTCGAACTCGACCTTGTGGGGATATCGAGGTTTGCGTTCGACCTTGAATTTGCATGTTTGGGGTTCGTATACCCCTTCGGGTTTATATACTGGCTGATGGGGGTTCATGCGAATAATTGGGTTAAGGTTCGAACTCGACCATCAACGAGAATACCGGGGTTCGTTTTTGATCTCGGGTTTGTGTGGATAATTAGATTAAGGTTCGTATTTGATGAGAATACCGGGGTTCGTTCTTGACCTCAGATTCGGTTAGGTTAAGGTTCGTGCTCGGCCTTTACCAAGGATACTGGTTCGATGGTGGAACCTTTAACGAGAATACTGGGGTTCGTTCTCGACCTCGGATTTATGTGAATTAATTGTCTTGAGGTTCGTACTCGACCTTCAATGAGCATACCGGGGTTCGTTCTCGACCTCGGATCTGCGCGAATGATTGGATTGAGGTTCGTACTCGACCATCAA
This sequence comes from Cajanus cajan, assembly GCF_000230855.2. Classification (NCBI taxonomy): domain Eukaryota; kingdom Viridiplantae; phylum Streptophyta; class Magnoliopsida; order Fabales; family Fabaceae; genus Cajanus; species Cajanus cajan. The sequence goes on along the minus strand of NC_138519.1, from coordinate 28,651,404 downwards.
CGAGAATACCGGGGTTCGCACTCGACCTCGGATTTTCATGAATGATTGGATTAAGGTTCGTATTCGACCTTCAACGAGAATACCGGGGTTCGTATTCGACCTCGGATTCGCGCGAATGATTGGATTAAGATTCGTATTCGACCTTTACCGAGAATACCGGGGTTCGTTCTCGACCTCGGATTTTCGTGAATGATTGGATTAAGGTTCGTACTAGACCTTTACCGAGAATGCCGGGGTTCGTTCTCGACCTCGGATTTTCATGAATGATTGGATTAAGGTTCGTATTCGACCTTCAACGAGAATACCGGGGTTCGTATTCGACCTCGGATTTGCGCGAATGATTGGATTAAGGTTCGTACTTGACCTTTACCGAGAATATCGGGGTTCGTTGTCGACCTCAGATTTTCGTGAATGATTGGATTAAGGTTCGTACTCGACCTTTACCGAGAATACTGAGGTTCGTTTTCGACCTCGGATTTGTGTGGATAATTAGATTAAGGTTCGTATTTGATGAGAATATCGGGGTTTGTTGTTGACCTCGGATTCGGTTAGGTTAAGGTTCGTGCTTGACCTTTACCAAGGATACTGGTTCGATGGTGGAACCTTTAACGAGAATACTGGGGTTCATTCTCGACCTCGGATTTATGTGACTTAATTGTCTTGAGGTTCGTACTCGACCTTCAACGAGGATACCTGGGTTTGTTCTCGACCTTGGATCTGCGCGAATGATTGGATTGAGGTTCGTACTCGACCATCAACGAGAATACCGGGGTTCGCACTCGACCTCGGATTTTCATGAATGATTGGATTAAGGTTCGTATTCGACCTTCAACGAGAATACCGGGGTTCGTATTCGACCTCGGATTCACGCGAATGATTGGATTAAGATTCGTACTTGACCTTTACCGAGAATATCGGGGTTCGTTCTCGACCTCGGATTTTCGTGAATGATTGGATTAAGGTTTGATTTCGATTTTTACAGTAGGTAAGAAAGCAATAGTTGAGAAAGCAATAGGTGAGCAAAATGGAGAATGTTATTAAATGATTTTGCGTGCCTCGTTAAAAACCCTCTCAGTTGGGAGCTGAGGCGGGAAAAGAGTGCACGGTTTCGTTTGTACAAGTGGGGGGACAGAATCTAATGGGGAGCGGTGGAGGGACTCCCCTTGCTTTCCTTGTCGGATGAGGAAATCCTCAGGCTTTCGGCGTAGCATTGCCGAGCTGTCTTCTGGTTTGCTCTGACGGAGATGATCTTTCCGTCATTTCCTGGGAACTTCATGGTGAGGTGCGGAGTGGATACCACCGCACCGAGGTGGTTTAGGGTCGGCCTCTTGATGATGATGTTGTAGGAGGTGTTGGCCTCCACGAGGAGGTATCGGACCACGATCCTCCTTGTATCTGGAGGTGTTCCAAAGGTTGTCAGCAGGTCCACGTATCCGCGGGTGTGGACCCGTTCGCCGGCAAAGCCTACTAGGGGCTCGGTGTGTGGCTGGATTAGAGAATGGGGGACGTCGAGCCTGAGGAATGTTGGCCAGTACAGGACATCGGCCGAGCTCCCTTGGTCGATGAGTGTCTTTTGTACTTCCCAGTTGGCGATCTCTACCACGATGACCATGGGGTCATCTTGGTTAGGGCTGATTCCCGCATAGTCCTCATCGGAAAAAGAGATCGGTGGCGAGCTCTTGTGCAAGATCGAGGCGGTGGAGTGGGTGCAGTTGATGCTTCGAAGGTGTCTTTTTCGGGCCGAGCTGCTAGCGCCTCCTTCGGCGAAGCCGCCTGCGATTGTTAATGATTCCCCGCAAGGGGGCTGCTTTTGTCTCCTGACTTATTTCGGCCTGTACTGCGCCGTTAGCATTTTGCTGGGACCCTGTGGGTAAGTCTGTGCGAGGTCCTGACCCGCGACCTCTCCCGCGTCCCCGGCCTCCAGAGCCACCTCGGGGACCTGGCTGTCGCTGGACGTAGTGGCCAAGGTGGCCCGCTTGGATAAGTTCTTCGATGCGGTCTCGGAGCGTGCGGCACTCGTCCATGGTGTGGCCATAGTTCCTGTGGTACCGGCAGTTTTTGGACTTGTCGGCGTTGTTGGGTGTGTGGCCGGGTGATGGGAGGGCTAGTAGGTTGTTGTTACTGGCCTCCTCCAGGATATGGACTCTTGGGGCGTTCAGGGGAGTGTAGAAGTCATACCTCCCGCCTTTGTTCACTCTGGCCGACTTCTTGAACTGTGTGTCATTATTGACTTTCACCTTATCTTTGTGGCCCTGCTCCGGTTTCGCAGGGCCTTTCCCGCGAACTTGGTCACAGAAAGCCGAGTGCTCCTCCATCTGGATGTAGGCGGCTGCGCGGCCGCGCAGTTCGTCCATGTCGCGGGGGGCATCGCGGCATAGGCTGTCGACGAATGATCCGGGTTTCAGTGCCATGAGCATGGCATGCAGGGCGACCTCCGGGTTGAGATTTCGGATCCGGACTAAGATGTTGGAGAAGCGCTCCATAAAGGCCCGCAAGGGCTCGTCGTCGTTCTGCCTAAGATTGGCCAAGGCGTCCGAGGTTGTGTGGTGAGGTCGGCTGGTGGCGTATTGTGCCATGAATCGCCGCACCAGGGTGGCAAAACTATCGATGGATCCGGCTGGTAGTTGGGTGTACCAATGAAGCGCGGGTCCTTTGAGCGAGGTCGGGAAAACCCTACACAATATAGCGTCACTGTTAGTGTAAAGGTTTACCTGAGTCGTGTACGAGTCGATGTGCTCGTCGGGATCCGTGGTGCCGTCGTAGCGATCGAGGTGGAGGGGTTTCCATCCGCGGGGCAGTGGAGTTTCCATGATGCCGTCCACAAATGGATGACGGCGAAAGGGCTCTTGGCCCTCGGAGACATGAGTAGGGACCTTGCTAGTACCTTGCCCCGATCTGTGCGTTGATGCATGAGACCGGTGTGTGGCAGGTCGTGAGGTCGGTGCCTTGGTTGTCGCTGGGGATTGGGAGGCTGAATGCGCCTCCTCTTCATGATCAGCGCTGTTGCGCGGGGGTTGATTGGAGTGATGTCGAGGGAGTTGGGCGCGGATGCGCTCGTTCTCGGCGCGTAGCACTGCGAGGTCTGCTTCGTTAGTGGTTCGAATTGCTGCGAGGTCATCCTCATGCTGGGCACGCATCTTCTGGAGGTCGGCGTCATGCTGTTGTCGCATCTGCTCAACTTGGTCGATCAGCCGCCTCAGGGTTGCAGCGTCGCTGTCCATGGTAACAGCGCAGTGCAGGCCGAAATAAGTCAGGAGACAAAAGCAGCCCCCTTGCGGGGAATCATTAACACAATCGCAGGTGGCTTCGCCGGAGGAGGCACTAGCAGCTCGGCCCAGAAAAGACACCTTCGAAGCAACAACTGCGCCCACTCCACCGCCTCGATCTTGCACAAGAGCTCGCCACCGATCTCTTTTTCCGATGAGGACTATGCGGGAATCAACCCTAACCAAGATGACCCCATGGTCATCGTGGTAGAGATCGCCAACTAGGAAGTACAAAAGACACTCATCGACCAAGGGAGCTCGGCCGACGTCCTGTACTGGCCAACATTCCTCAGGCTCGACGTCCCCCATTCTCTAATCCAGCCACACACCGAGCCCCTAGTCGGCTTTGCCGGCGAACAGGTCCACACCCGCGGATACGTGGACCTGCTGACAACCTTTGGAACACCTCCGGATACAAGGAGGATCGTGGTCCGATACCTCCTCGTGGAGGCCAACACCTCCTACAACATCATCATCGGGATGCCGATAAGAGCTGTTCTGATCGGCCCCACGGTGGGCGCCAAATGTTCTTACCGGAATCTGGTCGTGGGAGTGATCCGTCCAGTAAGATCGATGAGCCTCCTTTGCTGGGTGTATTGGTGCTCCGAGATGGGGGAGGTACCTGCAAAAGAGACTCCGATGCTAAAGTTAGGGTTTGCATGAATAATAGTCTCATATATATAATGCACGTACCTTGAGGTGATCTAGGTTTGCCTTGGGCTTTTGGGCTTGAGATAAGATATATCATGATATGATATGATATAATTGAAGGGCGGATCTGGTCTGGGACGAGATCCTCGGAATCAGGTATGATTCACTCAAATGCCGGGCTGACGTCATGCACCGCGTGCCCGGGGTTACTTATTTGCAACACTAATCCGGGCTAGGAGCCCGGGTACAAAGTACGGTTAGTACAAAAACAATTTTTTTGTTTTCATATACATAATTTTTGAATTTTTACTCTTAAACTTTTAAATAATAAAAAATAATTATTCTTATAAACCTAACATTCAAATCCAAGACCTTAAAATCTAGATATAACATCAATAAATTATTTAAATATTAATAATTTTTAAAAATCTTTAAATAAATATAATCGATAATAACTTCCTTTACCATAGGCGAAAACATTCGATATGGAGTAGCACTCTACTTGGTACAAAACACAATACAATTTTTTTGCGAAATGGGTCTAAACATTTTGTTAGACTTGGACGAATACAAAATTAAAAAAGTGGGAAACGGGGTTTAGTTGAAATTAAAGGATACTTTTGTTTTATACGGTTTTCGTTTCAATTCCTATGGTTAGTTTTTCTACCATATTAAAAGTAGTAGTGTCGTATTCTATTAAAAAAATTGAAATAAATTCTGTAATAATAGATATTTAATTGCATAATAAAAATAGTAATATTATATCATGACTGTACATTAATTCTGAAAAATAAAACGTAATAAATTATGTAATAATAATTTTTTAATTATTATATAATAAAAGTAATAATGTTGGAACATGACATTTGATTATCTAAATTCATCAGAGCAATAACAAACTGTATAAGGACAATGGTGAATGTAAAACCAACTATTTAAATCATCACTATTGAATATTGATTATCATCAACTAAATTTATCATTTAACTTTTTGAACAATAATTGATAATCATATACTTGTGTGTGCACATGTATATATAATTTAAAAAATAATTATTCTTATAATTTATTTATCAGGTTTATAAATTACTGATTGTTTTGTTTAGGCAATAGTGACAACCAGATATAAACATTAATAACCAATAGAAACAAAATAAACACAATATAATAAAAATAAAAATAATATAGCATATTTATATATATATATATATATATATATATATATATATATATATATAAACATTAATAACTAATAAACTTATTCCGTTCAATAACTCATGTTCTACATTAAATTTCAACAATCCAATTGTTCAATTTAAAGTTCTTAATGCAAAAATCAAATCTGCAAATTTTTAAAAAATTTAAAAATTATTTAGTACTTCGTTTCATTAATTCAAATCAATGTATAAAATGATTTTATGATTATCTCTCAATTTGAACTAATGAAATGAAGTATCAAACAATTTTCAAATTTTCTTAAAATTTGCAGATTTGATCTATGCATTAAGAATTTTAAATTGAACAATTGCATCGTTGAAATTTTGTGTAAAACAAAAGTTATTGAACAGAGTAAGTCTAAGTAAACTTACTCTTGAAATAAAAGGATCCTTCCTCCCTCTCTCTATCTATCTATCTATCTATATATATATATATATATATATATATATATATATATATATATATATATATATATATATATATATATATATATATATATATATATATATATATATATATCAAGAGAGAGAGAAAGAGAGAAAGCAAAAGAGGTTGATTTGGGGTAGAAAAATGTGAACATATCATTCACTAGTTCACTTCATAGTATCATTGTTTATAAGATCTGAATCTTAATATATTTTTATTGTCAATATTTATGTTTATATATTTATGCTTATATATATATATAATATTTTAATATTAATTTTATGTACTAAAATATTTACGTTTAATATTATATATATTTTACTTATTTTCTGAATGGTTAAAATAAATGTCTCTAATATGTGACATTACTCCTATAAATATTAATTGGAAGTTAAAAGTTTGTGTTATTCATTTGTGAACATTATCAGGATTCAAATATCGTGATGAAATTACGAGTATTAATTGAAATGCTTTTGATCAATGAAAAAGTTTTTTTTATCATACAATATAATTATATTGCATCTTGCTACTATTTTGTATCATTTAATTACTTTGAATTCTTTAAATAACTTAATTTTTATTGTACTTTTTTATTGAGTGATAAGATTCACGCACATGTTAAGAAAAAAATGGTGTACAAATTCAACAATGTTATTCATGACAATATTTTAATTGTTAAAAAAGATTTAAAATTTAAAATTACAAAGCACAATTTCAAGCTTCATTTCATTAATGACACAATTTGCTTAGAAATTAAGGCAAAAATCATTTCAAAAATAATTTGATTTCATGTCATTTTTGGACATTCTTGGTACGTGCAACAAGAGAAGATATATGCTAAGTCAGTTATATTATTTTATAACTTTATTTTTTAAGTAAAATTATTGTAATACAAACTTTTGTGTGATTCATAGATTATTCAAATGTCATTGAACATGTAGTAAAAAAAGACTACATAAAAAATGACATAAATAGGCAAAAGAGAAAACTGATTGAGATTGTTCTCCATGATTTAAAATAAATTTTAAACATATATTAATACTTTTATTTATTTAATAAATTCATTGACTTTTAATTATTATCAAACATTTTTATCAGTTATTGGAATAGGAAAAATTCAATTAATTGTACTCTATGGGAAGATTTTTCTCTAAAATGGAGCAAAATCTTCATAACCATACCTCAAATAGTTTAATCATTGTAATTTTGTAACTTTGAAAGTTGAAGAAACATATGGCTACATATTTTAATTAGTAATTTTTTGGAAAATGTTATATATATATATATATATATATATATATATATATATATATAAAAGTTGTTAAAATTTAACATACTTTATATGGTATTGTGAGAATATCTTCTGAACAATCTTCTCAACAATCCATATTTTTCAGAAGTTGAAGAGTACAAAAAAAATGTTACAGTTTTGTTTTTTGGATAATTATTATAACTTAAAACAACATAACTATATAATGATTTATTAAGTAATAATTGATTTCATTTAAATTTTAGGATGGAAGACTCATAAGTTATTTTTCAAATGATAGAAAATATAGTGATTTCCTTATTTGATGATTTGATTGGAAGATAAAAGATGACTATATTAGATATAATATTGTCGTTAAAAGTTAATATTTTATCATCTAGTTATGTTTATCATTTTGTTATGTTTAATTTGTGTTTTTTTTTGTGTGGAGAAAAGATAAATATTAGAATTAGAGTTAAATAATGTGTATCAACAACTCGCACGTTTTTCATACTAAAGTAGTATTGTTAATCAGATGAAGCGCGTAAAGTAGTTAAATGGAACATTGAGTATTTTTATACTACTTCATCTCAACCATCAAGATTACATCTATTTTTTATTCAACTAGATTAAGTTTCTCTATCTTCAAACAAAGATATAAGTATTCTTTTAACTAGTCATTTTTAACTCAATCCTAAGTATTATTTGACTTGTCTCTTCGACCAACTACCCAAGTATTCTTTTAATAATAACAAGTCTCTACAGACTTAACAACCAAGTATTAATTCTTTTACAATCAAGTCTCTCTAGGCTCAAAACAAGTATTTTTCTCAAACAAGTCTCTCTAGACTCAAAACAAATATTTTTTTTCCTTCAAATAAGCCTCTCTAGGCTCAATCTTATAATAATGGCTATGAAAGTTTCACAAATATTATGTACTTCTCACTTGAATAACATGTCTTTCTTCATTAAATAGTATCTTCGCAATGTTAGCATAATGTTGGTAAAAGAAAGTAATTAAACCTACAATATGCAATAAAAAATGAAAAAATGTATGAGTCATAAACAAACACTCTTTTTTCCTTCCACTCCTCATCGATGACGTCACTTGTTCGTCCTAGACAAGAAACAAAGCCACAAGAAAATACCCTACAAAAGAACAAGCCAAGAAACAAAAAAAAAAGAAGAGAAAATGTAATGTATCTAACAAGAAAGTAAAACAGAAAAATGCAACAACAAACTAAAAATACTAAGAGAAGAAGAACACAATAGATTTAATATGGTTGAACCAACCTACATCTATGGAAATAACATATTCCACTATCTAAAAAGCAAAATATAGTCACTACAAAAAAAAACTTGTCATATAGTAACACACATCTTATAGTGATACAATATTTATCACTAAAAATCACTTTTATCTACATTATAAATACAATATATGTTGATATATTTTTAAAATGTATAGGCATAGATTATAGTGATATACAATATATGTTGTTGAATTTCATTTAAAATCAATACTAAAATTGTGTGTAATTATATATTAAATATATTTATATTTATATATATATGATATCTATAGTAATACTTTTTATATGTAACTGTATGCAGCATTTCTTATAATGGATCTTTACAATAAAATAACCATTGCGCATTTCAGAAACTCATTATTGATCTCTTTAACATGTTCTCTTTCCCTCACTACATATCTCCTTCTAGGGGTGTCCACAAAACTATTTAAAACTAAAATTTTTAAATAACTAAACTAAACTAAACTAAAATAAACTGTACTACCCGTACTGCAAGGCCGAGCTCCCAGCTCGGCATCGCAGCGCATGACGACCTCGGATATGCACTACGTGACGTCAACTCGTCACTTAACCAGATCATAACTGATTTGAAGAGATCTCGGTCCAGACGAGATCCGCTATCTAATTAGATCATAACTGATCTCAGGCCCAAGGCCCAACAAAACCCTAATTCACACAAAGGTACGTGCATTACTTATGCGAGACTCATACTCCCACAAACACTAACTTTAGCATCGGAGTCTCTTTTGCAGGTACCACCCCCATCTTGGAACATCAAGCGTACCAGCGAAGGAGGCTCACCAATCTTACTCGACGGATCACCTCTACAGCAGATCTCCGGTTTGAACATTTGGCGCCCACCGTGGGGCCGATCAAGACAACTCTTATCGGCCACGCTTATGGTATTCACTAGAAGCCATAGCAGACGCGCAACAGATGACGCAGATCACTCAACTACCATGGACAACGAAGCCACATTGAGGAGACTGATCGACCAGGTCGAACAGATGCGACAGCAACACGACGCCGATCTGCGAAACATGCGTGCCCAGCACGAAACCAACCTAGCGGTGATGCAGACCGCCAATGAAGCTGATCTAGCGGCGCTACGCGCTGAAAACGAGCGGATTCGCGCCCAGCTCCCTCGACGCCCCTCTGATCATCCTTCTGAGGCGAGCAACCTCCATGAGGAAGAAGGGCACTCGGTCTCTCAGCCCCGAACTGCGACTAAGGCACCGACTCCACGACCTGCCACGCATCGGTCTCATGTTCCGACGAACAAGTCGGCCCATGAAGTCAACAAAGCCCTAACTCATGTCATAGGGGGTCAAGCAACCTTCCGCCGTCATCCCTTTGTGGACGACATCATGGAGACACCACTCCCTCAGGGGTGGAAGCCTCTCCACCTCGATCGCTATGATGGCACGACGGACCCCGATGAGAACATCGACCTGGATACGACACAGGTGAACCTCTACACTAACAATGATGCTATTTTATGTAGGGTTTTTCTGACCTCACTGAAGGGGGCCGCGCTCAACTGGTACACCCAGCTTCCCTCTGAGTCAATCGATAGCTTCAGTACTCTGGTCAGGCGATTCACGGTGCAGTATGCAACGAGCCGGCCTCACCACATCACCTCAGCCGCCCTGGCCAGTCTCAGACAGAACGACGACGAGCCACTCCGGGCATTCATGGAGCGATTTGCCACAACCTCGGTCAAGATCAAAAATCTGAATCCCGAGGTCGCCCTGCATGCCATGCTCATGGCACTCAAGCTCGGGCCATTCGTCGACAGCCTATGTCGTGAGGCTCCTCGCGACATGGACGATGATGGCTTCCTCCTTCCATGATTGACGTAGAGTATGAAGGGGAAGGCTTTGCCCTTGATCTAGGCTCACCAAAAGGGTAGACAAAGGTAGGTTTATGGTGAAAAAGGAGGATAGGCGTGAAAAGGAGATGTTGGGCGGAAGTGTTTATGGAATGGTGTTTGGTGCTCACAAGGTTGGCTCACTCCAAAAGTGAATGGAGGCCACTCTAGGGTTCTCACTCTCCAATGGGAGATAGAAGAACCCTAGAGTGGCCTCCATTCACTATTGGAGTGAGCCAACCTTGTGAGAACCAAACACCATTTCATAAACACTTCCGCCCAACATCTCCTTTTCACGCCTATCCTCCTTTTTCACCATAAACCTACCTTTGTCTACCCTTTTGGTGAGCCTATATCAAGGGCAAAGCCTTCCCCTTCATACTCTACGTCAATCATGGAAGGAGGAAGCCATCAAGTGGTATCAAGAGCCAAGGTTCATCAAGGGTAAAATCTAGTCCTTATTGTCTTCTTGTGTGTCTTTTTCTATTCGGTCATTTCTCTTCTCCTTGTCTTCTCTTGTGTGGCCGAATAGTTTTGGGTTCACACCTTGTTCCTTGTGAGCCTTCCTTGCCATTTTAGGTTTCCATTATTAGGTTTTGCCATGCTTTTCATTTTCTTGAGTCTCACATGAACATGAAGAACATGCTATGAACATGCTTTTGATTTTTAAATCTACCTAAGTTTTGTCATCTTATGTTTCCCATATTTTGTCTACAAAAATTCCATGTATGTGCCAAACATTTTGCATGATTACATGAACAAAAAAAAAATGCCATATTGCATGATATAGTGGGCGTGACATATAGCTTTCATTCTAGGAGTCATTCATGCATGCTACCTAGTCCTAGCATGTTCTATGTGATTTTTGATTTCCATGTGTAAACATTTCCTTGCACATGCATAACCGCCCACTTTCCCTTGAATTCTCACTTGATTTAGTCAATTTTCTATGCCTAAAGAAACCCTAAAAGAATCTAAGAGGTGTGCTGAAAAATTTTGTGCAAACAACTTGTACTAGATAGTACAAGTCATTTTCCACTCAAAAGATACCCTAATCACCTCTAAAATCACGCCACTTGTCCTCCTCTCTTTCTCCTAAAATTTGACCTAATTTTCACCACCCACAAGTGCAAAACCTAAGCAACAATGGGCTGAATATTAAAGAAAAGAACTTGGACCCAAGGAACATCAAAATTTGGACGTGAAAATAGAACAAAAAAAAATAGTATCAAAAAAAATTGACCAAAAAGGACTTGTTGCTAGACTTGTGGACTTGGACCATTACCTTTGCTATTGGAGTTGGACTTGTGACATTTTTGAACCAATTGTGAGACCATAGAAGTGGCTGGACCGAATCATTAAAAGACTTAATCAAGTGAGCTTAAACACTAATCTATTCCAGTGCCTTTCTAGGTTTAATCTTTTGTGTGCTTCCTTCTTTTGATTGAGTCTTAATTTTTATTTTGTCTTTTCTTTGGCCTCTTTTGTTTTGTCTTCATTAATTCCCTCTGAGTTTAGCCTTCCTAATTGTGCTTTTTCAGTTTTATTTTCTTGGACTCTTGCTCTTGGGTTGGTTTCATTTTGTTTGTAGGTGAAGATCCACTCTAGCAAACTTTCACACCTTTGGTGGATTTGAGTGGAGGAGTGAACCGAATCCAAACCTAGCCTTTGGAGGAAGATACACCAAAACAAAAGGAGTGTCTAAACACTTGGAGAGGACTAACAAGTTTGTTTTTTGTGAAGGAACCCAAGTGGAGGAGTTTGAAGACTTAGACTTGTGTTTTTCATAATTTTGCTTGTTTTTTTCTTCTTTTCGGCCTATTGTGTTTTTGGGCCTTGTTTCATTCTTTTGGTTTGTAATTTGGCCATTTTTAAACCTCTTCAATTTGGTTTTAGTTCGTGTAATTGAAGGTGATTTGAAAACCTTCACCTAGGACCTCGACTAGTACATGTTTTAAGTGCTTTCCTTTTTGCATGTTTTAAGGCTTTTGGTAGTATAATTGTTTAGGTTTCTTTTAACTAGTTATTTTCGTTTTAGAAGGCCTCTTTTGCCTACTAAGGGTCCATGCACACACACACTTTATTGTTGTGCCAAATTGTTTGTAAGAAAAGTAGAAAAGGCTTAGTGATTCTTACTTGATAGGGCTTGATTATTAAGTGATTCTTTGTAGTCCACCTCCCCTTGAAAGTTCACTTTGTACACTTAGGCCTTTCCTACCTATCTTACACCTTGAAAACCTTTTTGTGAAAACCATTTTATCACTCACTCTTTGTGAAAACTTTTTTTCCAACCTCTTTGAAAACAATTTGTGAAAACCTTTTTCTTGATCAAAGATGAGTGATCATTCTAGTGTCCATGGTCATAATTCTCATAGTACTAGTTCTAGTGTTAGGGATGAACTTAGGCAACTCAAGGAGTACCTAAGGAAAAAAGAAGAGGAAAATATAAAAAGAGAGGAAGAATTGAAAAGAAAAGAAAAAGAATTTGAAAGAAATAATGAAGAAATAAAAAGATTGCTTGAAAGACTAGTTGTGGGAGGAGAGGCTAGTGGCACTACTAGAAAAATTAAAATTAGAGAGGGAAAAAATCCGTCACTAAACTTCATAAAATCCGTCACAAATAAGTTAGTGACGGAATTTGTGACGGAAATGATTCCGTCACAAAATTTGGCGTCACAAAATATTTAGTGACGGATTATTTTCTCCGTCACAATTAGTGACGGAATTAAGGCGTCACAAACAATATAATTTCCGTCACTAATTTGTAACAATAAATGTTTAGAAATTAATAAAAATCCGTCGCAATTTGTGAGGGATTAAATCCCTCGCAATTTGTGAGGGATTAAATCCGTCACAAACTGTGATGACTCTAATTAAGTAGAATCCGTCACAATTTGCGAGGGATTAAATCCCTCGCAATTTGTGAGGGATTAAATCCGTCACAAACTGTGATGACTTTAATTAAGTAGAATCCGTCACAATTTGCGAGGGATTAAATCCCTCGCAATTTGTGAGGGATTAAATCCGTCACAAACTGGGATGAATCCCTCACTAACTGTTGATGACTAAATCTGAGGAAACCATTGTTTTTAAGAGTCTGGTAATCGATTACCTATACATGTAATCGATTACCAGACATCATATGTTCGAAATTTACTTATTAAAAGGTTCTCTGGTAATCGATTACCCATTTCTTGTAATCGATTACCAGAGCAAAATATCAAAATAAGGTTCAGCTAAAGCAATATTGAAATCAGAAACCCAAAATATAACAATTCTAAAAAGCAGGGAATCAAATTAAAAGCAAGGGATAGTAGAGCCAATTCAAAAGGATAACCAAAGCCACTTAAAAGAAATCCAATGTAGTTAGTGTTTAAAAACATCCAAGTAAATACAATATAGCGCAATGTGACCAGAAATTAACAAGAACACAGCAATCACACTACTATAGGTTTAAAAACCTCACTCTGTGCCAAAATATCACCAATCACAGTACTCCCTCTGTCTCATTAGAACATAGTTACATATCTAGAATCACTAGTCAAATGAAAAGATCAAGTCAAGTGAGCAAAAAAAATTAGGAAACATGTATTAGTTGTAGGTCATAACAGACCAAAAGAACCTTCTTAGTAAATATTTATACGTTACTCATCAACATAAATTCCAATACCCCCTTTTCTTAACATATTTGTGCACAACAAATATATAAATCTAGTGTTCAATGAATTATGGAAGGGAGATCTTCATAAATTTTATACATCATGCATATTAACAAACATAAATAAGGTACCTTGCTATCAGCATCATACATATATAAAGCATTAGGGGAATTGCTAAGAAGGCATTATCTTGTATAGATTATAATGCCTACTTTCCCCATCTGGGATCATACATATATAACATATTTGTGCACAACAAATATCATAGAATGCCACACGCCCATTGCTAGTTCCAGCAGCCAGCATCCAACCATCATCTCTGAAGGCCAACGAAGAGAAAGGTGCTTCATAAGAAATGCAAGATGATGGTCTTCTAGCAAGGCCAACACTAGCAATGATCTGTTGATTGCAGAAAGATACCAGAAAGAAAAATCATATTAAGTCAAAGAAAAGTCTCACTTTCAAATCAAGCTTTTATGGTTGCACCCTGCTTCCCAATCAAGCTTCCTGCTTGTGTATCTGCCACTAGAAGCCTGGTAACAACTGAACGTGCAGTAGCCAAAGTGCTATCCCCAAGGTCACGGTCTACATTGATAACTTGCTTATGGAACCTTAACAAACCATCAACAGCAGGCGGTATGGGGCGATCTGGCTCTTCTTTTGCAGAAACCATTACCTTTCAAAATCATCAAAGAAAAAGAATTCAAAAATACTAAATAAGAGATGATGAAAACTAAAAAGTATCAAAAACAGGGAAGTTAAAATAGACCGAATTGTATTCAAAGAACCAAGGAGATCAAATAAATAAGCATGACAAATAGACAATGATATATATCCAATGTCATCCTTACTGCATAAAATAACAGGGAAATTGAAACTCACTTCTCTTTCTGAGATTCCAGGTGGGCCATCAAGAATTTTAATTCGCGCCTTACTCTCTCCTGTAATTTTTTTTATAAACTTGCCCTTTCGACCAATGATACTGCCAACCTTTTGCACTGGAACCAACATCCTGAAAACATTCTCTCCCAAAGAAAACTTGAGTTTCCTGATTCGTTCCTATGATTCCTGAAATTATGATTTGAAGGAAATATGTAAGATTAGTGGAAAAACATTAAATAAATAATTTGTCCCATACATATTACCGGCAAGGCATAGTTTGGAAAAAGAACTATTGTTGAACGATTAAAAACTCTTCTCCAATCATTCAAAAAGTTCAATCTGCCCATTAGCGGCATATTTCCTTGATCGATAAGCAAGAGCATTTTCATGAAGGATCCATATAAGAGGGATAGACTTGAAAGGCTCCTGCAAAAAACTGTAAGAACTAAAATCATATGTGCTACTTGAATACGGATATTCATGACAAAAAACCTCAAACACAAATTATAGGTGCAAAATCAGAAAGGATTCAGGTTAAAAAAACTCAAGTATCATACCAAGAAAAGGCACCCTTGGCTTCCAGAGAGCTCACAATTATACCATCATAGCTGAAAAAAAAAAAAAGATAGAATAATTCTTATCAGTTGCAATCAGAATTTGCTAATCCGATCAAAACAATAGCATTTTCTTAGTCGGCAACAAATTAAGAAACAAGTCAAAGTGAATTCACGTGAATTCAGATATACTATTTTCAATGTTCAAATATTATAAGGATTAATTCACATCATTAAAAAGACAAACTGAACGTAATGATTAAGAGAATCAAATAACATTTTTTTTCTCAAACTGAAAATAAACATAACTGAGTAAAGGATAGAGAATTAATCAATATTGTAATCTAGCCATATAAAAACAAATTATTTTACTGCAATTTTCCGATGATTAACTTCAGTATACCTAAAAACCAGAAGTTATAGAAGGTGCATCAACAACAAAGTAGAAAAGATATATAAAGCTTGAAAGGATTAAACAGACCGTCATTTTATCAGTTACCAAATAGTTGGTTCGGATTTCTAGACATTCCAATTATTAAAACCATGCAAAATGCTCTTAGTCCAGAAGTAAAAACTATAACAACAATCATACTTTAGCCAGTCTACAGAGTTGTTGCGCTTATCACAAGTTCTAATGACAGTGATTGGAACTCTTAAGTTTCTGCACACATTATGCCCTGGTCCATCTTGAAGTGAAAAGACCTGCAAAACATAAGACAATATTTGAGCTAAAATAAATATATTAAAAATAAAACACTGAAAGAGACGTGGAGGCAAACATCTTAATATTTTTTAGCCTAACTTCGATAAGTCACCACATTCTTAAGGACATCAATCAACAATTTTAAACCCATAGGCCTGCTTCAATTTCAAACACTTCTCTAGCAAGGTTCTACGTGGAAGGTGAATTAACATCTAGTAGAGTTATCTTCACTTATCCCGTGAGGTGTTTGAAAGTTGAAACCAATAGTAAAATAAACACACGCACACACATTTGCGTAAGAGGAACATTTGACTTATTATCGACTTGTTTGCGTTCTCCATCTCTTCCAGAAATCAAGAACCACATTCAAACCCACACCGGTGCATAAACCTAAATTCAGAAGTATATACCTGCAGGCAAGCAATAAACCCACTACAAAAAAAATTGGATTTAGTAGGGGTTAATTTTAAATTTACCTGAGGTTAAAACCCCCGTTAATGACGTTACCCGCGGTTGCATTTTCCGCAGCCAAATTGTCCGTCCGTAACGTGTTACCAGCGGTTTTAACGAACCTTGGGTAAATGCACATTTTTCCGGGGGTTTTAAAACCCCAGTAAATTACCAACGATTTTAAAGCCCCAGTTAATTACCAGAGGTTTTAAAACCCCAATTAATTACCAAAGATTTTAAAACCCCAGTTCATTACCAGAAGTTTTAAAAACCCCAAATGATTGTCTGAGGTTCTAGAACCCCGGTTAATTCCTCGCAGTTTGTAAACTTTTGACAATTAGATGAAGTTTCTATGAAATAATAAAGATTAATAATACTAAAAAAATTTTAAAAAACTAATATGGTGCTGCACTTGTCTACAATTTTTAACTCCTATTAATTGTTGAGGATTAATTACTATAAAATATTTTTAGAAGGGGTTATTTAACCTCATCATTGTTATTTTTATTTTAACATTTATTTCTTAATTGTGTACATCAATAAGTTTTTAAACCACTATTATTTTCATAAATTATTATTTTTATTTGTTGTGTATATATACATACATATATATATATATATAATACTAGTTTTTAGAAGATCTTATTTTTATCAATTAAGCTTGTAAATAAAATCAAGAAATGAATTTACAAGTTATAAATATAAACTAAATTTATATTTCTAGCATAAGGTACTGAAGCTTAAAATTAACATAATGTAGCATAATAGTAATAAAGGAGTATTCTCATGAAGTCACTCCTAAAAGAAGAAATAGACTACAAATTACTCAAAATAAACTAGCACACAGTTTTTATCTTCAAAAAATGAAGCACAAATCAACTACAAATTAATTAATGTGCTTTTAAGCTATCACCCACACCCCATTTCACGTTGAGAATTTGTTTTATATGTTGGCACACTTCCTTGATGAGAAACCTACAATATAAACATAAATCATAATTAGGAACACAAAATATACAATATTAGATATTGAAGCATAAAACGTTGTATATTCCTTAGATTAAAATTAAAATTTAATCATATAATCTAAACATGGAACATTAAAATCCAAAACCTGCACCTGCTGGTAAAAAAAATCTGTATCTGTTGGTTAAAAACATTTGTTGCAGCCAAATCTATTGCAGCTGGTCTGAAAACACCTGTTGGCTAGCTATAACTACTTCAGCATGTTTCATACTTCGTCTTGCATTTAAAATTTGGTCAATACAGATTTTTTCAACAAAAAAATCTAATCAATTCAAAATGTAATTACTAATTAGCATTTAGAACGGGAGATAGGAGAAAAAATATTTCGGATTGGTCATGCTTATAAAAGAGGATATTCTGCACACATACACATACTTCACAGTCATTCATGCACTAAGTCCATCCTAATTGAGGGGTACACAAATCAGAAGGGGATGAAATGGGACACATGTTGCTCACATTAGAACAAACACATTACACATACTCTAAGGAATCATCAATGAAAATTATTTCAAACCAAAACAGCAAAAACTAAGCACCAAATTCAACATTTCCAACCAACAAATGAATTACTAGAGCAATTATATTTTAATAGGTTTAAATTTGTGTTTATAAATAGAAAAATGTGAACGAAATTGGAACAGTAGACTTCATGAAATTGCAATTTAACGAGCTAAAAAAATTGCCTGAATTATATCATAGTTGTTTGGCCTTGTCCAAAACATAAGATGCATGAAACATATATACCTCTTCCGCATCTAGTACCAAAGCAATTATATGAGCCCAGAGTAGACTCTTCCTTGATTGCATAATGCTCAAGGATGCTGCTCCTTTATCCTGTTTTGTCCTCTGCAACCAACCGGAGGTATCAACCTGAATGACAGCAAACATTATTATATTTATAAAATGTTACTGACATTTCAATAATAAATATTTGCTTTTATTACCCTTGAAGCAAAACTATATTCAACATGCATATTGAGTACTTTCAATCAAAATATAAATTCAAATACTTATAACCATGCTATATGCATCATGTTTGACAGTTAAATGTACTGCATACAATTAAGGTGCAGAGAATAAATTTTTCACAATAAATACAAGTTCTCACCTGATATGCTTATGTGTGTGAGAGAGAGAGAGTATTATTTGGAGGAGTTTTTAGTTTAACCAATGTTCTTGTCAAAAGAAGATGTGATAAACCAAAAGAATTGCTATTAGCAAAGATCAAAGAAACTCCCCAACATTAGACATAACATAAATCCATTACATACAAAAGAAAAATTGTTACCTAGGCTCTTCTACATCTTCTTTCAGTTGAACATGTTGTCCCCTGTCTAATGGAATGACTTTTATAACTTCATTTGCCAGAACATGAACCTCTCCAGAACAAAATGAAACAATGAGATTGTCTCTATCTGGAACACTTTGCACAAAACCAACACTCTTTGGTTTAGCACCTTGCCATCCATGTGTTGAAGTTGTGATAGATCTTCTAAACTTCACCCAGTCTCCCACTTCAAATCTATATCGTCGTCAGTAAACAAATATTTTAAACATATTAGTCACATATGGGTAAACAGTAAATATCATAAACTAAAAATTTGAAAAAAATAAAGTCTTCCACTCACGTTGTAGGAGACAAATGAACTCCCTTATTCATGAGTGCTTCCATCAGATCTTCAGACTGAGATTGCAAGCACGCCAAGATGCGTTTCTTCCAGACTGAGATTGCAAGCAACACCTTAAAAGCAACACCTTGAAATGAACCCTAAAGTCGGCGCCTCTAGCCTTGCAAGCTGCATATGAAAAATGATGAAATAATGAGATTGAGACCTTAAACGCAGTCATTTTCTGGCAAAGGATCTGAAACTGATCAGGAGAGAGAAGGAGCTTCCATTCCTCTTATGTTTTATGAATCGGCGTTGGTGCCCAGAAGAACTGCGCCGCGGTGCATAGCGACGGCAACACGCAGCGCCGGCGACGCGCAACGGCGATGACGCGCAGCGGTGTTGGGAACGGTGTGGGGCTCTCTTGACGGGGATGATGAAGAGCTTAGCGAGGATGACAGCGCCGCGAATGGCGGTGGTGACCTCCTTGCTACACTTGACGCCAAGGCCGACATGGCTGTTGTTGTCGCCGACAACAACAAAGGCCTTGAAACGGGTGCCCTGACCGACGCGGGTCTGCTTCTCGGGCATGATCTTCTCCAGGCTGCGGCAGCGTTGCAAGACCTGATGCTGGGCGGTGCCAATGTGAGGGCGGTGGAGGAAATTTCCTTTGTGCGTCACGATTGAAGGAAATAGGGTTAGGAAAGGGAGAAGATCGTGACTCTATAAGTGTCAAATTATTGCAAAACAGTATTCAACAAAACATGAAAAAACAACTTTGCAAAATAGAAAAACGAAAACTCACCGAAGATCAAATCCAGACAATGGGCATTACTTTTGAAAGGACAAGAAGATGACTTCTCTCAATGAAACCAAGCAGCGCCTCAATAAGGAGAGGTTCAAGACGTTAGGGTTTGTTTTTGTGTTTAAAATGCTTCCCACTCTAAAATGTTTCAATTTATTTTCACGTTTCACAATATAAGTTCGTGTTTTCAGATTTGTTTTTTATTTAATTGTTTTTTTATTTTGTGCTTCTCAAAAGGAAAAAGAAAAATAAAAACTTGTCTTTATTAGAAAGAGGGAAACGAAACAATTGGAGGGAAATTATAAAAATAATATTTTAATTAATTAAAATAATATTACCCGGGGTTTCTAAAAAACACTTGGCACTTTCCCGGGGTTTGAAATCAAACCCCTATAATTTAACTAGGGTTATTAAAACCCCCGTAAGTGTTAACATTTCCAGGAGTTATAGTAACCCCAGTTAAATAACCTCAGTTAAAAATATCATTTCTTGTAGTGACCATGGCCAACTTAAAAGCTATTTTTGCACTAGTGGCAGCCTCTAACTCGCTGTCAAATAGCCCCAGATATATATACCTGCAGGCAAGCAATAAACCATGGCCAACTTAAAAACTGAACTTTGATTCATCACGAACGAAACCAACCCAAGTAAAATAACGTTTATGAAGAGTAACTCCCCTGTATTTTGAGCTTCCCCTCGAAAAGCCAGTGCTCTGTCGACGCAGAATATGCACAAACTCCTCCTTCGTGAAATTACTCATCTGCACAACACAATAACGGAAAACCGAAGCTAAAGTCACAAATTCCATTCAAGCTTCTAAAAATACCAACAGATTAAAACCATCACTTCATTCACCTATAAGAAAAAGAAAAAAAAGAAAAGCGAACATAGCATGGTTTCTTCCGCTTTGCCACTGAACAGTTCACAGCGGCGTGACCTTCCTCGCGGCGCATCTCTTCGATGAAGGCATAGCCGTCGAGGAGGATGGTTTCCTTGGGGGGGGCGGTTGGACCAGTTGGGGTTGGGGTCGTTGAGGGAGGAGGTGGTGGCGCGTGTGGAGAGGGCGCGAAGGGAGGGGGTGGCGGTCTGGGAAAGCTCTTGGTTGGGGAAGGTGAGGGAGTCGGAGGGAGAGAAGGAGGGGAGGGTTTGAGTGATGTGGCGGAGGAAGAAGGGGGTTGGGTTCGCGGAATGAAGGAAGGGGCTTAGGGTTTGGTGAGAGAGGGAAACCAAAAGATAAGTGAGAGGGAAATGAAAAAAAAAATTATCATTACAAAAATAAAAAAAAATTTAAAAATTATATTATTAAAAATATATTTTTTATTTAAAAAAAACTACCATTTTAACTCCTATAAATAATATGAAATAAATATCTTTAAAATATAATTATTTTTAAAATTAGTACCTTATATTTTTATTAATTAAATTATATAAATAATATTTTGAATTTAAACTTGAAAATAATGATTAATATAATTTAATTTAAATGCAAAATAGTAGTATTTCAAATTTAAAATAATAATATATTTATAATAACAATAATAATAGTTCAATTTTGAAATTTTAACAAAATTTTAAAGTTTTATGTACAACACTTTTTCTTTGGATATAAAAAGATTATATTCTCTCTAAATAACTACATAAAATCTTCTAACAAAAACACAAGATCGAGTAATACCTGTCATATTAATATTCTCTCTAAATGATTTAACACAGCTGGAGGTGTGGTGGCCGGCGAGAGACTGTTGGAACGGTTTAACACAAAAAGAGGTGTGGTGGCCGGGTGAGGGACTGTTAGAATGGTTAAACCGAGAAGGAGCTGTGGTGGCCGGCGAGGGAGTGTGGATTCGTTTAACAGAGAAGAGAAAGAGGTCTGCTAGGACAAGAGAGAGTGTGGATTCGTTTAACAGATTTTAGATTTTATTTATTATGTTTTATAATAAATAAAATCCAATATTAAATCAAAAGATTATAAAAATCATAACTCAAATCTAGGTAAAAAATTAAAAGAAAAAAAATAAAAAATTACTCATAAAAAAGTAGTTATTAAAAAATAAATAAAGGATAAAATAATTCATGTAAAAATAAAAAGTAAAAGTAATTATTGTAAAAATGATTTATTAGTTTCAAATTCTTAAATTTGATTAAAAAAAAATTTTCTAACTTTTTAACATAAAAGGGTATAATGGTCCAAAAAAAATGGAGACCAAAGTAGTTACTGAAAATTATATTCCCTTTATATATTAGTATAGATATTAAATTTACAATAATATATTGAAATTATATATACTTTTATTTATCTTTTTAAATATTAAACTTGTTGATTTATATAATAAAGTGAAATTTATAAGTCTAAAAATTTGTATACTTTTATTTATCTTTTAATCAATATTAAACTTGTTCCAGACATGGCTGTTGTACCTTAAAATGTGATTCCAGAACGGGCCGTTCTGGATATACATGCTTCTTTTGTTATTTTTCTTATATTTAAATATAAATGTATAATTTTAATATCTCTATGGTTCCTATGAGAAACCTAAGGGAATGCATTTGTAATTGTAAGAGACAATTATATGAGTCAGATGTTTATTGTATGGATTAAAGTGCTCTGTGGGTTCTTAAGAGAACCATGAGAATAACAAACAAACTATACAAGTTTATATTTTGCTTTTTGATTGTTCTGTTGTATTCCTTGTTGCATGAGATGTATGAATATCTATTTAATTTCACAAATAGATGAGTTTTGATTTGAATTAAACATGTTTGATCTCTTATTTCATTTCAACTTTTGAAATATATATATATATATATTATTTATTTTATATTTTTCAATAAATAACTAAATTAATACTTTTGAAATATATAAAATTAAAAATTATGAAATTAGAAAGATATTTTTTAATAAATAAATAAATTAGTTAATTATTATTTATTTTATATTTGTGGACATTATCTTCTTATAGTTATTTTAATGACTTTTATAGAATATTTTAAAGGTTTTTAATAATTATTAGTATTTTAATAATGAATATTTATGAAAATTAAATTTTGTAATATTTTGATTTTTAAGTAGCCCAAAACGGGCCGTTCTCAAACTTGGGCTTCTACGCTCTTAAGTAAAAACAGTTGCGCCCTGACTATCAGCTGCTTTTGGTTTAGTGGCCTACCATGGTCATGTAATCGATTACCAGTGCGTGTTTGCTTGTTCTAATATATGTAATCGATTACAGAGTAGTGTAATCGATTACCAGGGGCAAAATGCACAGAATCTGAAAAGGGGTAATCGATTACCATATTAATGTAATCGATTACTCGGCGCATCTGCACTTATATTCGTGCAGTTCGTCTTCTTCCTCATGAAAGAAAACCCAAATAAAAATTTAATCTTTTGATTTGAATTCCAAGCATTTGTGAAATTCTTTGAAATAGTAGAATTTCAAATTCTCCCAAAAATGTAAGAATTTGAAATTCCTCATATTTTTTTCCCTTATTTCACTTATATATTTTATCTTATATCTTCATATTTTTAATTATTGAATATTCAAAAATACTTTAAAAATTATTAAATATTAACTAAATTATTTTTTAAAATTATTAAATATTTAAAAATTGGTTAACATTTTTTTTATAAAATTTTATTTAAAAATCTCAACATATAAATATCCTTTTAAAAGCAATTTTATCATGATAGAATCATATTATCATATCCAAATTAACAATTTAAAATTTAAAAAAAAATTGAATTGACTTATCCAAACAAAATATTTTAACAATGATAGAAATTGAAATCAAAGTAATTCAAATATCAAGAATTTCAAATTCCTTGAATTTGTAAAATTACTCATCCAAACACACCATAAAGGAATGCAATTGTAAGAGACAATTATATGAGTAAGATGTTTATTGTATGGATTAGAGTACTCTGTGGGTTCTTAAGAGAACCTGAGAGAAACAAATAAACTATGTAAGTTTATATTTTGCTTTTTGATTGTTCTGTTGTATATTTATACATAAACTAATAATTTGATAAATATAACTTATTATATATTAATATACTTTCACAAAAATATAAATATACATATCTTATATATCTACTATATTTATATTTTTGTAAAAGTATATTAATATATACTAACTTATATTTATCAAATTATCAATTTATCTATAAATATACTAAAAATATTATTGATATTAATTTATTAGCAATATTAAATTATTAATAATATATAAATTTTATTTATTTAGTAATAATAAATATATATCATTTGTTACATTAATAAGAATTATAGTATATCTTAACTTAAATAAGCAAATAATTGTATAATTTTAAATTATTATTATTATTATTATATATATATATATATTAAAATTTTAAAATTATTAAATTTTTAATGGGAGAGATTCAAATTGCATAATTATGATTTTTGAGGGACTATAATTGTTCAATTAAAAATTAAACGACTAAAATTGCACAATTACAATCCTTTAGGGACTAAAATTATCCAATTAAAATCTTAGGGATCAAAATTGCACAATTACAATACTTGAGGGATCAAAAATGTAATTAAGCCAAAATTAAATTAATATTCTTTTTTTTTTTTAATTTCACAAGTTTTTTTTTAAATATTTTTAATGAATGTCTTAGTTTCTTATGTTCAAAATTGACAATTTTTTATTTAATTAAATGAATTTCATAATTTTTTCAGTCCTTTAATGAAATAAAATATTTTTAATTTTATTATTTTTTTAAAAAAAATTTAACATATTTTCTTTAATTATGCATAATTCTTAAATATAAAAGTTTCATAAATAAAATTTAATATTTTGAGAGGAAACAATTTGTCACAAATTTTTCACAAAAGATTTTAACCTATTTGTGACGGAATTTTGAGAGGGAAAAATCCGTCACTAAATTTTTTCATTTTAGTGACGAACTTTGTGACGGATTTTTTAGAGACGATGTTCATTCCGTCACAAAATCCGTCACAAACATTTTTTTTTATTTAGCGATGAAATTTGTGACGGATTTTTAGAGACGAAAATTTTTCCGTCACAAAATCTGTCACAAATTTTTTTTTTTTTGATTCAGTGACGAAATTTGTGACGGATTTTTAGAGACGGAATATATTCCCTCACAAAATCCGTCACAAAAGTCAATAAATTCTAGTCCGTCACAAAACTTAAAATTCCCTCACAAAATCCGTCACTATTAGCGATGCTATTTTTTCCGTCACAAAATTCGTCACAAATATGAATTTTTCTAGTAGTGTGGTTCAAATCCAAGAGTCACTTCTCCTCAACCCTCAAGAGGAAAGGGGCATATGTATGCAAGTGTTCATGAGGAGGAAGGGCATCACACCCAACCTCTAAGTGATACCTTCATTAGTAGCCATCACAATGATGGTTACTATCAAAGACCCCCAAGGCATCATAGACATAGGGAGTCTTCCAATAGAGAACCCAACATCACTCTTCCCCCATTCCATGGCAA
This sequence comes from Cajanus cajan, assembly GCF_000230855.2. Taxonomy (NCBI): domain Eukaryota; kingdom Viridiplantae; phylum Streptophyta; class Magnoliopsida; order Fabales; family Fabaceae; genus Cajanus; species Cajanus cajan. The sequence goes on along the minus strand of NC_138519.1, from coordinate 28,626,234 downwards.
AGACAATGTGGAAACTTATTTGGATTAGGAAATGAAAGTAGAACAACTATTTTCTTGCCATGGAGTGAGTGAAGAGAGAAAGGTTTCTTTGGCAACCCTTAGCTTCCAAGGGTATGCCATGTATTGGTGGACCTCCTTAGAAAAAGAAAGAAGAATAAACCATGAGCCTCCAATTCAATATTGGAACGAACTTCGTAGTGCCTTGAGAAGGAGACATATTCCTCCATACTATGACCGAGAGCTTATGGATAAACTACAAAGATTGAAACAAGGGTCATCTAGTATGGAAGAATATAGGCAAACTATGGAGTTACTCATGATGAGGGCTGGGATAAGGGAAGAAGAGAGGACCACCATTTCAAGATTTCAAAGTGGCCTAAACCTTGAAATAAGAGACAAAGTTGAACTCTTACCCTATAGAGACTTAAATGAGCTTGTTCAACTTTGTTCTAGAGTGGAACACCAACTTAAAAGGAAACCTTTTAGAAAAGATCCCACTCTCTCTTATTCCAAGAATTTAAAGAAGGAGGGCCCCTCTTCCACACCTTTCCCTAATGACAACAACAAAGAAAAAGAAAGATCTTCTCTTAAGGCACCTTCTAAGGACACTAAAACAAGTGACATCAAGTGTTTCAAGTGTCTTGGCCGTGGGCACATTGCTTCACAATGTCCCACCAAGAAAACCATGATTTTAAGGGGCCAAGATCACTATAGTAGCCTTGATGAAGCTACTTCCTCATCTTCAAGTGATGAAGAAGAAGTTTTAGCATCCGAGGAAGAGACTTACCCATGTGAAGGAGACTTATTAATGGTAAGAAGGCTCCTTGGTAACCAATCTAGTGAGTTAGATCAATCCCAAAGAGAGAACTTGTTTCACACAAGATGCAAAGTTTTAGATAACACTTGTTCTCTCATTGTGGATAGTGGATCTAGCTGTAATTGTTGTAGTACTAGATTGGTTAACAAGCTAGCCTTGACTACTCTACCTCATCCTAAACCTTACAAGTTGCAATGGATCAATGAGGAAGGAGGGATTGTAGTTGACCAACAAGTAAATATTCCTATCTCCATTGGCAAATATAAAGATGAAATTTTATGTGATATAGTGCCATTGGATGCTAGCCATATCTTACTTGGGAGGCCTTGGCAATTTGATAAAAAAACTATGCATGATGGCCTCACTAATAAGATAAGTTTTCATCACCTAGGTAAGAAAGTTGTTTTGTGTCCTCTATCACCTTCTCAAGTGAATGAGGACCAAATAAAAATGAAAGCCAAGAGAGAAGAAGAAGAGAAAACAAAAAAAAGACAAAAACAAAAACAAAAGAAAAATCCTCCCTTGAATGAAGAAAGGGAAGAGAAGGTATAAAGCTTAGAGGCTAGTGTCTCCTCTAAGGAAGTTGTACACAAAAGTCATTTGTCCCTCAAAAATGATATCAAGAAAACTCTTTTGTGTGAACAACCTTTATACCTTCTCTACTTCAAAGAGACACTTGCTGTCACTAGTCATGAGCTTGAGTCTCTACCTCATGAGGTTCAAAAACTTTTAAGGGAGTTTGATGACCTATTTCCTCAAGAATTCCCAAGTGGGCTTCCTCCTTTAAGAGGAATAGAGCATCAAATAGACCTCATACCGGGTTCTAGTCTTCCTAATAGGCCCGCCTATAGGACTAACCCTCAAGAAACCAAAGAGATAGAAGCTCAAGTTGATGACTTGTTGAAGAAGTGTTGGGTTCAAAAGAGCCTTAGCCCTTGTGCCGTCCCCGTTCTCTTGGTGCCTAAGAAAGATGGCAAATGGAGGATGTGCACTGATTGTAGAGCCATCAATAACATAACAATAAAATATAGGCACCCAATCCCTAGGCTAGATGATATGTTAGATGAATTACATGGGGCCATCATCTTTTCCAAAATTGACCTTAAAAGTGGTTATCACCAAATTCGAATCAAAGAAGGTGATGAGTGGAAAACCGCTTTTAAGACCAAATTTGGTTTATATGAGTGGTTAGTGATGCCTTTTGGCCTCACTAATGCCCCTAGTACTTTCATGCGCCTAATGAATCATATTCTTAGGGATTGCATAGGAAAATTTGTGGTTGTCTACTTTGATGACATCCTTGTGTATAGTAAGACCTTAGATGAACATCTTGGACATCTAAGGCAAGTCCTAATAATTCTTAGAGTCAATCACCTCTATGCCAACCTTGAAAAATGTACTTTTTGTCAAGAGCAAGTAAAATTTTTGGGCTTCATTGTTGGCAAAGAGGGAGTACAAGTTGACTCCGAGAAAATAAAGGCTATCCAAGAATGGCCCACCCCAAAGAGTGTTGGAGAAGTTAGAAGTTTTCATGGCTTAGCTAGCTTCTATCGAAGGTTTGTAAAGGACTTCTCCACACTTGCATCCCCTCTTAACGAGCTTGTTAAGAAGGATGTACCATTCCTTTGGGGTGAAGCCCAAGAAAAAGCATTCAAAACCCTAAAAGAGAAACTCACCAATGCACCCATTCTAGCTCTACCAAATTTTGATCAAACCTTTGAGCTAGAATGTGATGCATCCGGTTTGGGCATAGGTGCTGTGTTACTTCAAGGAGGTCACCCTATTGCTTACTTTAGTGAAAAACTTCATGGGGCCACCTTGAATTATCCCACCTATGACAAGGAATTCTATGCCCTCATAAGAGCTCTCCAAGTTTGGGAGCACTACTTGGTGACTAAGGAATTTGTTATTCACACCGACCATGAGTCACTCAAGTATCTTAGAGGGCAAGGGAAGTTGAATAAAAGGCAAGCAAAGTGGGTGGAATATCTTGAACAATTCCCCTACATCATCAAATATAAGAAGGGAAAGAGCAATGTGGTAGCCGATGCTCTTTCAAGGAGGCACACCTTGCTCTCCACCTTAGGAACACAAATACTTGGCTTTGATGATGTAAAGGAATTGTATGAGCTTGATTTAGACTTCCAAGCCACTTATGCCAAATGTCTCCAAAAGCCTTTTGATGGATTCTATCTTCTTGAGGGGTATCTTTTTAGAATGGGCAAACTTTGCATACCCCAAGGATCCATTAGAAAACTTTTGGTCAAGGAGAGTCATGAAGGAGGTCTCATGGGCCATTTTGGGGTTGATAAAACCCTAAGTTTCTTAAAAGCTCAATTTTATTGGCCACACATGAGAATAGATGTCCGAAGGCATTGCTCCAAGTGCATTACTTGTTTGAAAGCTAAATCAAGAGTAATGCCTCATGGACTCTATACCCCCCTTTCCTATAGCTAGCTCCCCTTGGGTAGATATTAGCATGGACTTTGTGCTTGGTCTTCCAAGGACTCAAAGGGGATTTGACTCCATCTTTGTGGTAGTGGACCGTTTTAGCAAAATGGCTCATTTTATACCATGCCACAAAGTGGATGATGCTAGCTATATAGCTAAACTTTTCTTTAGGGAAGTGGTCCGTTTGCATGGTCTACCCAAGACAATTGTGTCCGATAGGGATGCTAAGTTCCTTAGTCACTTTTGGAAAGTTTTATGGGAAAAACTAGGAACTAAGCTCCTCTATTCTACTACTTGTCATCCTCAAACCGATGGACAAACCGAAGTAGTAATAGATCCCTATCCACCTTGTTAAGGGTACTCCTAAAAGGAAATAAGAAAACTTGGGATGATTGTCTCCCCCACTTAGAATTTGCATACAATAGAGTAGTCCATAAGACTACTAATCTTTCCCCCTTTGAAGTTGACTATGGCTTTAATCCAATCACTCCTCTTGATCTTTTACCCCTCCCTAATACCCCTTCCTTGTTTCACAAAGAAGGAGTATCTAGGGCGGATTTCATTAAGAAATATCATGAAAAGATCAAGAGTCAAATTGAACAACAAACTCAAAAATATGCCAAATACAACAACAAAGGAAGAAAGAAAATCACTTTTGAAGTTGGGGATTGAGTTTGGCTTCATTTGAGGAAGGATAGATTTCCCACTCAAAGGATGTCAAAACTAAACCCTAGGGGAGATGGACCATTCCAAGTCCTTCATAAAATAAATGACAATGCATATAAATTAGACCTTCCTTCTGATTATGGCACTAGCTCATCTTTTAATGTTTGTGATCTCACACCATTTTTAGGAGCTGAGGATATGGATGAGGAATCTAATCTGAGGACAGATGCTTCTTAAGAAGGAGGGGATGATGGAGGACCATCCTTGAAGACACATGTAGGCCCCATCACTAGGTCCATGGCTAGGAGAGTTGAAGAAGAGGAAGGAGTTCACACACCAAGGGACACTCTCCTCATGATCATAGAGTATTAGTTTCTCTCCTAAAGCCTCATTAGTATAGGATTATTTTATTTTTCAATTTTACCCTTGTATTTTGGGGTATTTTAGTCATAGGATTTATTTTCTTTGTATTTCCCATTTTACCCTTGTATTATGGGGTGCTTTAGATGATTAGGTTTTTAATTTGGGCTAGGGTATTTCATTAGAGGGTGACGCATATTTTTTTGGTGTCATTGGATCTATTTTTGGTGTTAGAAAGGCTTAGGCCCAAGTGGAGGGCAAAGGTTGCATGGTCTTATCATGCACCTAGAGATAGCCAATCTAAACCCATAGATTCCATCCTTGGGCACCAAGTTGCATCTAGGGTTTATTTGCATTTCATTTGGAGTGCATTAGCCATATGAATTTCGGCCAAGCACATCCCAAATGAAACCCTAGATGCCTCCCCTCCTATAAATACCCCACACCCCACCACTTGTAAATACTTTGGATTATATAGATTTTGAGTGAGCAATTCATGCCTCAACATCTTCTCCTTAGTCACTAGGTTACTTTGGCTAACCTTCTCCTATCTCCCCCATTGGAGAGTGAGAACCCTAGAGTGGCCTCCATTCACTTTTGGAGTGAGCCAACCTTGTGAGCACCAAACACCATTCCATAAACACTTCCACCCAACATCTCCTTTTCACGCCTATCCTCCTTTTTCACCATAAACCTACCTTTGTCTACCCTTTTGGTGAGCCTAGATCAAGGGCAAAGCCTTCCCCTTCATACTCTACGTCAATCATGGAAGGAGGAAGCCATCAGACGAGCTCCGCGCCCGAGCTGCGGGCTACATCCAGATAGAGGAACACTCTGCATTCCGTGATCAGGTTCGTGGAAAGGGACCAATGAAGCCAGAACAGGGTCACATGGACAAGGTCAAAGTCAATAATGACATCCAGTTCAAGAAGTCGGCTAGGGCGAACAGAGGGGGGAAATATGACTTCTACACTCCCCTGAACACGCCCCGAGTACATATCCTAGAGGAGGCCAGTAACAGCAACCTGCTTACCCTACCACCGCCAGGTCACACCCCCAACAGTGCCGACAAATCCAAACACTGTCGGTACCATAGGAACCACGGTCACACCACCGAGGAGTGTCGCACACTCCGAGACCGTATTGAAGAGCTCATCCAGGCAGGCCACCTCGGCCAATATGTCCAGCGACAGTAGGGTCACCGAGGAGGCTATGGTGGACGAGGACGAGACAGAGGTCGCGGTTCAGGAGCTCGCACGGACCAACCCTCTGGCTCTCAACAAAATGTCGGCGGAGTAGTGCAAGCCGAGGTAAGCCAAGAAACAGGATCAGCTCCCCTACGGGGAGTAATCAATATAATTGCAGGTGGTTTCGCAGGGGGAGGTGCCACCAGCTCAGCCTGGAAGAGACACCTGCACAATATCAACAGTGTCCATTCCGCTACCTTGGCTTCGCACCAAAGTTCACCGCCAATCACCTTCACCGACAGCAACTATGCCGGCGTCAGTCCCAACTAGGATGATCCCATGGTCATAGCCGTGGAGGTAGCCAATTGGGAGGTGCACAAGACACTGATAGACCAGGGGAGCTTGTCAGATGTCTTGTATTTGCCGACCTTCCTCAGGTTAGATATCCCTCACTCTCTCATCCAACCTCACACAGAGCCCCTAGTCGGTTTTGCAGGAGAGCGAGTACACACTCAGGGATACGTGGACCTGCTGACCACCTTCGGAACCTCTCCGGACACAAAGAGAATTATGGTTCGATATCTCCTGGTGGAAGCCAACACCTATAACATCATCATTGGGAGGCCGACGTTGAATCATCTTGGAGCAGTAGTGTCCACTCCACACCTCACCATGAAGTTCCCAGAAAGTGACGGTAAGATCATCTCCGTCAAAGCAAATCAGAAGACAGCTCGGCAGTGCTAATCCGAGAGTCTGAAGATATCCTCGTCCGGCGAGCAAAGCAAGAAGGATCCCCCCACCGTGGCTCACATCACCCACGTGGAAATCACCGATCTCGATTCGAGATCCGACTCCCATGACGAGAGGCCAAGCCCCATTGACGAGCTTAACGACCTCTAGATCAGAAAACTCCTCGGGCAGTGCACAAAAATCAGCAGGCAGTTGAGCCCGGATTTGCGGCAACAGCTCGAAGTAGAGATTCTCTAGAATGTCGACCTTTTTGCCTGGTCCAGCGCTGACATGCCAGGTATAGACGCTGACTTTATCTATCACAGGTTAGCGATACACAAGGAGGCAAAGCCAGTCGCCCAGAGGAAGAGAAAGGTCGGCGGTGAAAGGCGGGAGGCCATCGTCACCGAAACACAGAAATTGCTGAACGCTGGCTTCATCCGTGAGGTCAGATACACCACATGGTTGGCAAATGTGGTCCTGGTGAAGAAGAGCTCGGGGAAGTGGCGCATGTGCGTCGACTACACCGACTTGAACAAAGCATGCCCCAAGGACTCGTACCCTTTGTCGAGCATTGACAGGCTGGTCGACAGAGCGTCAGGACACGCCCTCCTCAGTTTCCTCGATGCCTACTCCGGGTACAACCAGATAATGATGCACCCGCCCGACGAGGTACATACGTCCTTCATCACCGACCATGCCAACTACTGCTACCGGGTAATGCCCTTCGGTCTCAAAAATGCAAGGGTAACTTACCAGCGGCTGATGGACAAGGTCTTCCACCAGCAGATCGGGCGGAACATGGAAGTCTACGTCGACGACATGGTAGTCAAGACCACCTCGGCCCCAGACCACGCTTCCGACCTCGCCGAGGTGTTCGCCCAGATCTCAACCCTGAGAAGTGCATTTTCAGCGTCCAGGGAGGCAAGTTCCTCGGTTTCATGATTACCAGCAGAGGAATTGAGGCCAATTCCGCGAAGTGTAAAGCAACAATCCAGATGCAGAATCCGTAAACGGTGAAAGAGGTCCAACGCCTAGCCGGACGGTTAGTCTCACTGTCCTGTTTCATCCCCAGACTCGTTGAAAAGGCAGGGCCGATCTTCACCTTGCTACGGAATCCAAAAGACTTTCAGCGGACGGATCAGTGCGAAGAGGCTTTTCGAAACTTCAAAACCTTCCTCACGACTCCGCCAGTCCTACAGAGGCCGGATCACAAAACTGACCTCCTCCTCTACTTGGCCGTAGCAGAAAGCGCTATCAGCGCAGTTATAGTACAAGAGCACCAAAAAGTGCAGACACCGATCTACTTCATCAGCCAGGTCCTCCAAGACGCAGAGAAGCAGTAGCAAATGATCGAGAAGTTGGCACTGGCACTCGTCACCGCAGCTCGGCGTCTCCGACCGTACTTCCAGAGTCACCAGGTGGTAGTCAAAACTGATTACCCCATCAAGCAAATTCTGCGAAAGCCCGAGCTTGCCGGACGAGTGATTGCGTGGTCAGTAGAATTATCTGAGATTCGGTATCCAATACGAAAGTCGCGGACCCCTGAAAGCTCAATGCTTGGCCGACTTCGTAGCCGAGCACACGCCTACTACTGCCGAGGAACCCCAAGTATGGACTTTATACGTTGACGGGTCCTCCAACTCTAAAGGTGGGGGTGCAGGTATCATTTTGGAAGGGCCAAACCAAGTCACTGAGCAATCCCTCAAGTTTAGCTTCAAGGTGACCAACAACCAGGCGGAGTATGAGGCACTCCTCACAGGACTGCGGCTAGCCCGCAACCTCGGAGCTTGAAATGTGAGTTGCAACAGCGACTCGAAGCTCATGGTGGAGCAACTCAGTGGGACGTACCAGGCAAAGGACACTCTTCTTCAGTGGTACTTCCACGTCGCGTCCCACCAGATCTCTTCCTTTGACGAGTTCACCATACAATATGTGCCTCGAGAATAGAACACCCGAGTTGACCCCCTATCAAAGCTCGCCAGCACCAAAAGGCCTGGACAGCACCGAACCATCATCCAGGAGACCTTGCACACACCCAGTTTGGACGACAAAATCGTCAATGTCAGCGACAACGGAGACCTAGGGTGGATGACAGGCATCTGGAGTTACTTGAAAGAAGGGACCTTGCCCGAAGACAAGGACGAAGCTCGGAAAATGAGGATGAGATCGGAAAAATTCGCCATTGTCGAAGATGAGCTATTCAAACGTGGCGTCTCCACCCCACTGCTCAAGTGCTTAACGGCGCCCCAGGAAGCCTACGTCGTCGAGGAAATTCACTGGGGCATATGTGGCATGCACTCCGGAGCACGCTCAATGGCGTCCAGAGTACTCCGAGCTGGGTACTACTAGCCCACTCTGAAGTCGGATTGCTAAGACTACATACAAAAATGCAAAGAGTGCCAGCAGTTCGGCAACACACACCAGCAACCGCCCGAAGCTCTCCACCATATGATGTTGGCGTGGCCTTTCTCCTAGTGGGGGATGGACATCCTCGGGCCATTCCCCCCTGCGAAAGGTCAACTGAAGTTCCTCCTGGTGGCGATCGATTACTTCACCAAGTGGATAGAGGCATGACCACTCGCCAAAATCACCACTGAGAACGTGCAAAAATTCACCTAGAGGAATATCATTTGCAGGTTCGGAATCCCTCACACCCTCGTTACTGACAACGACCAACAGTTCATCACACAGGGATTCGAGGATTTCCTCCGCGAACTCGGTATCAAACATCTTCCAACCTCGATGGAACACCCCCAAACCAATGGCCAAGTCGAAGTAGCCAACAAGGTCATCCTCCAGGAACTCAAGAAGCGGCAGGGGAACGCCAAAGGACAGTGGCCCGACGAACTTTCCAACATCCTTTGGGCATATCATTGCACTCCCCAGTCAACCACGCAAGAAACGCCTTACAGGCTAACTTACAGAACTGACGCAATGATCCTAGTAGAAGTCGGAGAGACATCCCATCGACGTCAAGTTTTCAATAGCGAGCATAACGCTCAAGAGTTGGCAGCCGACCTCGACTTGGTTGACGAACTTTGAGATGAAGCTCAAATCCACGAAGAAGCCTGCAAGCTCCAAGCCTCCCGAAGATACAACACCCGAGTAAGACCTCGCTCTTTCCGAGTTGGTGACTTGGGGTGGCGATTGCTAGGCAAAGCACGGAAGGACATGTCAGATGGAAAGCTTGCACCCACTTGGGGTGGCCCCTTCCGAGTTACAAAAGACTTGGAAAATGAAGCGTATAGACTGGAAGAACTCAGCGGAAAACCTATACCGCGAACTTGGAATGCTATGCATCTCAATTTTTATTTTAGTTAAACTTTGTACGAATGAGCTGTGCACTCTTTTCCCGCCTTAGTCTTTTGTCCCAAAAAACAGAAAAATGGGTTTTGGCTGAGAGGGTTTTTAACGAGGCACATATTTTCATCAATAAAGTAACTCATTCTCTCCTATTCACATTCTTTTATCTTCATCATTTTACCACAAAATGCTCTATGCTTAACGCGCTTATCCAAGGTCGAATTCGAACCTTGGTAAAATACATTCTGCTATAAATTCCAGGTCGAGTACGAACCTTAAAACGCTAAAATCCGAGGTCGAATTCGAACCTTGATGAAACACGTTCTACGCTAAAATTTGAGGTCGAGTACGAACCTTAACACGTTTGTTTTAGGTCGAGTACGAACCTTAACACGTCTATCTGAGGTCGAGTCCGAACTTCGGTATGATTAAGGTCGAGTTCGAACCTTCACAAAAATTACTTAACGAAAAATTTGAGGTCGAGTTTGAACCTCAGTATGATTAAGGTCGAGTTCGAACCTTCACAAAAATTACTTAACGAAAAATCTGAGGTCGAATTCGAACCTCGGTATGATTAAGGTCGACTTCGAACCTTCACAAAAATTACTTAACGAAAAATTTGAGGTCGAGTTCGAACCTCGGTATGATTAAGGTCGAGTCCGAACCTTCACAAAAATTAATTAACAAAAATCTGAGATCGAGTTCGAACCTCGGTATGATTAAGGTCGAGTACGAACCTTCACAAAAAACTACTTAACGAAAAACCGAGGTCGCGTTCGAACCTCGGCATGATCAACTCAAGGTGAAGTATCACCAAGTATAAAAGCATACAACAGACATCGAACGTGTGTCTCAAAACGCGCAAACAGCAAAAATCAAGCCTAAACACAAAGGCAAAGAAAAGCACAAACGCAAATAGACAAATAAAAATATACATATACAAGTAATGTTTCACAGTTCCACACTTGAATTCAAAACAGGAAAATAAAGCAGAAAAAATGTAGCTAAGCTATTACAAAATTGGCCTACGCAAAGGCATTTTCGCTGGAGCTGTCCTCGACATCGTCTTCCTTGACAAGCTTCCCGAAGCGGATGACTTTCTCCACGTGCATGGCAGAAAGGTCAGATCCTGGCGCGAGGAGGCTAGCCTGGCGAGCAGCCTTGAGGAAACCCCTCTTATGCTCAATCAGAACCAAGCGCTCGGTCTCCTCAAGCTTCTTCTCCAGCGCCGCCTTCTCCGCCTCCAGCTTCGCGAGGTCCGTTCTCAAGGCGACAATCTCCTCTTCCCTGCAACCGAGAATGACCTCATCGCGGAGACGCTCCTCAGCTGCCACAACAAGCTCGCCCCTCAGAAAGGTCACTTCATCCTCTAAAGAGCGAACCCGGCCCTAGGAAGACGTCACCTCATCTTCCAAGCTCCGCACCCGACCTCGGGACGACGCGACGAGCTCCTGCAGCTCGCCCTCCTAGGAAGCATAATTCTCATTGGAGCGCAGGGAAATCTCCAACGATTTCTGAACCCTGGCGAGATCTGCCTTCTCTGCTTGAAGCTCGGCGCCCTGCATCTTTGCCTCACCGAGGGTGGGACTCAGCACCTTATTCTCCTCCTTCAGGACCTTGTTCTCGTCTTTCAGAGGTTGAACTCGGTTCCTCAGCCTAACCAAATCCTCCTGCTGTGTAGACCACTTATGCTTCCAGTGGTCCACAATCGCTATAGTTCTTTGCAGAAAGACCTAGGTGGCGTCGAAGCTTTCCACGGGCCCAGCCCCCTCGATTAGTCCCTGGTCATCCGAGGTCAGCGAACCTTGGGGGAAGAACTTCTCGGCAGTCACTCCAGCGCTCCACAGCGAGTTCAGGTCGACCGATGCACTTACATGGTCTAGTCGCACCTAGGTGAGGCCCTTCCCAAAGCGATGAGCTATGTACTGGCTCCGGGAAGCCCCCTGCGACGAACCTGACAGCGCTGCTGAGGTGGTAGGCGCGACTTTAGGAACCTCGAGACTCGGCCCCTTACCGCGAGCCTCAACAGAAACGGAGACGGGCCTCTCCTGCTCAGCAATGGGGGGTCCACGTCTGGCACCTCCGACCTCGGCGGCATCAAGGTCTCGACAGCACCCCCTTCCTGCAAAAACCGACCTCATGTCAAGAAACAAGAGACTAACATACAAGATAGAGGGAAAAGCAAAAAGCGAGGTACTCACCTTGGCAGCCTGGGCGACCTGCTCAGCAACCAGGACCTCCACCTCGGCAGCTATCCCTGCCTGCAAAGAGAGACAACACCTCAACAAACAAGCCAAATCAACATAGAAGATAAATTAAAGCACAAAACACCTACCTCGGCAGAGGGAACAACTTGCTCAGCAGTCCCTGCAACAGCCACTTGGGGAACCTCCCCAAGCGGAGGGCTCCCAGTGAGATCGACTGCACCAGCATCTGCAGCCTTGGAAGTCACCTCCTTCATTCTGCGAGGGGCAGAGGTCCCCCCCCGACCTCTTTCTCGCCCCTCTTTCTTTTTTGGTTGACCTTTAGGGGGGACATCTCCTCCTCCTGAGGCTCGGGAACCTCAAGGTCAGCAATGTTGTAGTGGTGCTTCAGCTCCTTCCACTTATTCTTGCCCATTATGCCTGAAAACACAAAAAGCAAAACACATCAGCAAAAGAAGGTTTTGCAAACCCTAACAATCTAAAGAGGACGAAATACTCACTCTCCAAGCCCCTCTCCTTGTATGCTGAGTTCGCAAGCGACAGAACGAGCTTGCAATCCAGCGGACGAGGAAGCGATGCGAGGTTCTCGACGGTGGCCGTCTCCGAAGCCGTCAGCTTCAATTGGCCCACCCCATGAAACCTAGACGGTTTGGGGCACCAACAGAAAGGGAATTTTGGCAGCCTGCCGAAGTAAAACGCCCCATCCTCCAATGGGTCGACATTCACAAGAGCAACTCGGAAAAACTCTTGTTTGAAGTTTTTGTATGACTAGGAGTAAAGAGTAAACAAACCCCCATCCCTACTCCCACTCGGAGACAGTATGCCATATGGCGGAACGCCTATCTTCAACTGGTAAAAATAAAGAAAGACGGGAAGGGACACCTCTATCCCTAAAACTGAACACAAGACTTGAAAAGCCCTCAAAAAACCCCAATTATTGGGGTGCAACTGGCTAGGGGCCGAGTTGACAAAGTTCAAAAAATCACACTCGACCTGAGTGAAGGGAAGGCAGACACCTAAATCCCTAAAAAAACAATGGTACATATAGAAATGGGGAGGGTCGGTAGACTTCCCCATGTACACACCCTTACCGGCCTGACAAGGTTCAAGCCAGATCATCCGGGAAATGGAAGGGTCGCAAACCCTGCACGATTTCAAGATCCCATTCACCTCAAGAAAGGACCGAAAAACGCTTTGGACCCCCGCCATCTCACACCGAACCCAGTCATACCCAGGAATACCTAGAACGAGGTCCGCTGGCGGCGCCACCTCCTTCTTTTTACCGACGGCGGCCGTTCCGGTAGCCGCCGCCTTGCCCCGCGCTTTGCCTTTACCCTTGGCAGGCGCGGAGGAACCAACACCACTCCCTCCAGCCATGAAAAAAAAAACAAGAAAGACTCGAAGAAGATTGGGGAAGAAAGAAAAAGCAAACTGTAGAAAGGAAGTACCTGGTACTCTTCCTCAAAAAACAACCCTAACAATGACTGGGTTACTGGAAACGAAAAAACGGGGACGGAGGATGACCAGAAAAATGAGAGAAACAGCGTGCGCAAGAAGTTGAAAGAGCGAAAAATGAGTAAAGTGAAAAGGGGAAAGGCGCGAGGGAGAGAAAAGGGTTTCTCCCAAATTCAAAACGGTCACGCCACGTGTCAGCCAAGGGACACATCTGATGACACATTAACTGAGAACAATTATGACAAAGGCAAACCATCATTACATAATCGTCACTCCCATTAACGCGCCACTTGCACGTTCTCGGGAGATGATCAGTTATGACACATGGAATCTCAACAAGCACGCGTATGCGAGGGGTCACAGCCACTTGACGAGCTTGGTCTTAACTCCTCGACCCACGGTCTTTGGAGCTCGGGGGGCTAGTGTATTATCCGTACTGCAAGGCCGAGCTCCCAGCTCGGCATTGCAGCGCATGACGACCTCGGATACGCGCTACGTGACGTCAGCTTGTCAATTAACCAGATCATAACTGATCTGAGGAGATCTCGGTCCAGACGAGATTCGCTATCTATTTAGATCACAACTGATCTCAGGCCCAAGGCCCAACAAAACCTTAATCCACACAAAGGTACGTGCATTACTTATGCGAGACTCATACTCCCACAAACACTAACTTTAGCATCGGAGTCTCTTTTGCAGGTACCACCCCCATCTTGGAACATCAAGCGTACCAGCGAAGGAGGCTCACCAATCTTACTCGATGGATCACCTCTATAGCAGATTTCCGGTAAGAACATAAACTAAATTATTTTTTAATAGTTTAAAGCAAACTATTATTTTTAGTGTAGTTTATAAAGCTAAACTATTAAAATTAATAGTTCAGTTCACTAAAACCAAATACAAGCACTGAAAGTCTGAAACACATTCACGGAGAGTCGGAGACTACCAGACTACCACGTTCGTCGTTCAGACTTTTAAAGAGAACATTACTAACACTCAGTTTTTAACTATTTTACAAAAACTCATTTAATATGTGGCTATTTGCAGTGCACACCATAAGTTTTTATTCAGTATAATTAAAATTTAAAATAAATAAATATTTTCAATATGAAAATTATATTATTATTAAGATTTGTAATATGTAAATATTTTATTATGTAAATTACGTTTTATATATGTGTTAAATAATTTATTTTATGAATGTTTTGTTTAACTATTGATTAATTCTTTTAAAAAAATTGAAATTTAATTTAGAAATGAAAACAATAATGATGAATTATAAGCTATATGAAAAAATATCAAGAAACACTATTCTAAAAGAAAAATAACTAAAAACACTTTAATTAAATAATAGTCCTTAAAAATATTTTTGTAGAAGATAATTATATATATATATGACTTATAATAAATAAATATTTTTTGCCTATATAAATTATTGTAATTGAAATTTGTCATAAATAAATATTTTTACTATATAAATTATATTTTTAAATTTGTAATAAATAATGTATATTGTGATATAAAGTTGTTTTTAATTATTGATAATTTTAAACAATATTAAATTTTAATTTAAAATAAAATTAAAGTGATTTATTAAAAAAGGGGAAAAAGTTAAGAAAAATTACCAGAACACTTCCTTTGAGAAAAATAAATGTTCTTGTTGAAAAATATTTTCATTTAAGATAGTTATTTTTTTAAAGGATCAACAAAATTAAGGGTGTTGTTAATGCTCTTTTTTGACTTCTAGAGAAAAATTAGCAAAATAGTATTTCACAGTCCTGAACGTTACATTTAAAGTTTTATGCATAATTTTTTTTTACACGTAAAAATTTGTTATTACGTACGTGGTTAAACTACAACTCAATTGAATTATTATATTGACTTGATAGTGAGGGCCGGTTAGAGTATTATATAAAATATTTATTTATTTTTCATAAACATGATTTATATAATATTTTAATCTTGATAAATAAGAATTAATTTATACTTACATGACACGTAATTTCTATGGGTTAAATAATATCTAACACTCGTGGGAGTATCCGATTTTAGATTTGAAGTTTGAACACTTTTATTGTTATGGTAATTTTTACCGAAATAAAAAAACACCAATTCAATTTTTCACCTACATTTGAAGTTTATTTTTTCTTCTGCACGCCTATAATTAACAAAAAATGAAAACAATCTCACGTAAATAGAAAAATGTTATAATTAATAATAAGTTAATTTAATTGATATTATAGTTTAGTTCAAACTCCTAGAACTATAGTGCACTAATCTAGATAATAGTTTAGTTTAGTTTAGTAAATATTTATTTTAGTTTAATTTAGTTTAGTGAACTATTTATTATAGTTTAGTTTAGTTTTCTTCTAGTTTAGTTTAGTTTAGCAATTTGAACACCCCTATCTCCTTCACGTGTTTGTACTTATGTTCCCACTATTCCTCTCTTCCCACTCCACATTTTAGAAA
This sequence comes from Cajanus cajan, assembly GCF_000230855.2. Lineage (NCBI taxonomy): Eukaryota > Viridiplantae > Streptophyta > Magnoliopsida > Fabales > Fabaceae > Cajanus > Cajanus cajan. The sequence goes on along the minus strand of NC_138519.1, from coordinate 28,610,590 downwards.
GGATCCCAAAATAAATATATATAGAAATTCAAAACACTTAAACAAAAAATTTATAAAATAAAACAAACTAAACCCACCTGAATTAAAAGGCAAAATGTATTTTGTCTGAATCTATTAAACTACTAAAGACAAAGTAAACTTATAAGATAGTGTAAACAAAAGACAATACAAACCAAAGACAATAAAACCATTCAGATGATACACCAAATTTTGAACAACAAACAACAACTATATTTGTGAATACCATCATATATGGTAGCGGAAAATTATTATAACCTCTATGCAAAAAGAAAATGTACCAGAAATTTTAGGATAGACCAGCAACATGAACTATAATTGGTATTTATTATCATTATATATAATAACAATATACATTAACTGATATTTTTATGGGAACAAACACATGGTTTTTATTCCTCTAACAATTCCAAGTGTTTGGACTTTGGAAACAACCTAACCAATAGAGAAAATCAGAGAAGATTTACTTTGTGCCTGTCCAAATTCAAGCATTCTTCTTAGATGGAACCGTTCCATCTGTTCCTGCAAGCATGGTATACTTGTCCTTCCTTGTTAAATTGGTGCACTCAAACCCCAGACTCCCCGCAAGAACCATTTGAATATAATTTGCAACTTCAATTGCAGATTTCCCTCCCTTGCAGGTGAGTTTTGTTGGTAACTGGTCTAAGAAAGTGATCTCATATGTTGGCTTAAGATTCATGTACACAAAATAAGGGTCCAACAATTTGTGCCCGCGAACCGAGGTCCCATGAAACACACTTTGCTTTGTGTTGATGGCAACAGGGACAATCCTATCAGTTAGCTCAGCAAAAAGAGCACTGAACCTCAAAAGGAAAGGTTCTCTGCATGTGGTGCCTTCAGGGAAAATCACCAAGTCTCCTTCTTCAAGCAATTTCTTGATGTTGGCCGCATCTTTCTCTCTCTCCCTTGATAGTGCCACTGCTTTGATTGGTGAAATGATTTCAGTGAATTTGCTTATACTATATGTGACACAGCTAATTTTCCTTCCTAGTGCAACAGCTATAACCACAGGGTCTACAACTGTACGGTGGTTACAAACAAATAGCACTCCACTTTGACCTTTCTTTGGTGGTGGTGGAGGGGTACCCTTCCTTATGACCCTTATTCCCAGAACCTTATAGTAGTACCAAGCAATTCTTAGTGGCAGAAGGATGTTAAGGCAAACCCTTAGGAGAGAGAGTATAATACCAATTGGCATCCATAGGAAGGTCAAGAGGGCAACTAGAGGAGTTGGCCTCTGAACTAAACGACCATCATGAAATATAATTGGGCTTAGAAGCTTGTTTCTTGGCAGTGGCTTACACTTGATCCTTGGCACCATATATCGTTCCTGCAGGTAAAAATACAGCTAATGAATGGATTTGGATCAGATAATGATAATAGAAGAAAATTAGAAGGTAAAATAAGTTAATTGTTTTTTATAGATTAAAATTAGCTTATGTACTTCTAAATATTTGAAAATTTTTAATTTATTTTATATTTTTACTTTATTTTATTTGTGTTAAGAAAATATTTATACAACTAAATTTCTTAAATAAGAGGATATGATTTTATTAGAGAATTATGATAGGCAGTAGTTCCTACGATTAATCACGATAGTTTTCTTTTCTTCATGTTTCTCAAACAAAACCACACATCATGCACACCACAACGCACATTGTCACTATTTCAACCATTCTTCTGGGACTTGGAGTTTTCAGAAATAAAGGTAAGATCAATGGAGACTTGTATAGTGGTAGATCTGTAATAACGGGCCCATTTTAAGTTTTAACCCTACCCAACTTAACCTGAACCTGATATAATCGAAAGGCTAAACGGTTGGCGATGGGTCTTGTTTTTTAATGTTTAGTTTGCAACAGATTTAAGTTTAACATTGTGAGTTTAATTTTTTGACATGATTAACGTAAGGATTTTCACACTTTAAATTAATTAACAGTAATTCTAATTAGAATTTTTAAAGTAATTATTATAAAAGTAAAAAAAATAAACTTACCATATATAAATATCTATTTAATTTATTAATAAAAAAAAAATTATACTATAAGTTTATTTTAGTCAAATTAAATTATTTATTTAAAAATTAAATTACTAACTATACCAATCTGGTTGAGATGGACAAAACTTGGCCATATGAATCGTTAAACGACATCGACATATCATATCGACTAAAAGGCTCAGTCAAAAAAGACAAATTCAGTTACAATATGCCCACAACACATAAATCACAATAGACATCTTATCCACATATAAGATAATCCAATCTCAAAAGATATACGTATAATATAAATAATAAGAGATATCAAGAGAGTGATATATTTACTTAAGTATCAAATTCCTTTTTGCAGGTACTCCCTCCAACTTGAGAAGAGAAGAGGACATTATATCATCAAATAAGAGAATTAAACGAATAGGAGTTCTCGTTCGAACATATCAGCATCCAAGATATTCCAGGTGAGAAGGCCAAGGCAAAGAAAATAAAAACTAAGTCGTGCCAATTCATCATTGAATTAGGCAAACTCTTCAAAAGAAGTGTATCCACCCCACTGTTAAAATGTCTAACAAAATCCCAAGCGAAGTATGTGATCGAAGAGATCCACAAAGGCATATGCGGAATGCATTCTAGAGCTTAGTCCATGGTCGAACGTGTAATCTGAGTTGGATACTATTGGCCCACCATAAAGTCGAATTGCAAAGGCTAGCTATGTGCAGATATGCAAACCTTATCAAGAGTTCGATAATGTACACCGGCTTCCCCTGAAGCTCTCCATCAAATGCAATCACCTTGGTCGTTTCGCACGGTGTGGATGGACAAACTCAAACCATTTCCCCTTATGAGAGACCAACTTAAGTTCTTGATTATGGCTATTGATTATTTCAAAAAATGGATCAAAGTAGAAGCACCAGCTAGAATCACAACACAAAATGTACAAAAATTTACTTGGAAGAACGTGATATGTCGATATGGTTGCCACACAACATTATCACTAACAATGGGAAGCAACTCACCGATAAGAAGTTCAAAGAATTCTTACTCCAACTCGATGTTAACCACATGTCACCTCGCTCGAACACCCATAAACTAATAAGCAAGTTGAAGTCGTAAATAAAATGATTCTTCACAAGTTAAAAAAGAGGTTGGGCAACACTAAGGGGCACTGGGTGGATGAGTTACCCAACGTCCTCTAGGCATACCACTTCACACCCCAATCAACAACACAAGAGATGCCCTACAGATTAACCTATGGATCCGATGCCATGATATAGTAGAGGTCAGGGAACCATCCAACCGGAGGCTCACCTTCAATGAAACACAAAATAGCGAAGAACTGATGAACAACCTCAATCTCCTTGAAGAAAATAGAAAAATGTTAGAATAAAGGAGGAAGCTTGCAAACTCCGTGCCTCAAAGGTATAATTCCAAGTTGAAGTCGAGATGTTTCTGAGAAGGAGACTTGGTTTGGCAACTCACAAGAGATGCAAGGAAGAACTCCTTGGATGGGAAATTCGTTGCTAATTGGGAAGGACCCTGCCGAGTTGTAGAAAACTTGTATAATGGAGCATACTGATTAGAAGAGAAGAATGGAAAAGCCCTACTAAGGACCTGGAATGCAACACACTTAAAGTTTTATTTTAGTTAAAACATGTAAACTCAGGTGATGTACTCTTTTTCCTACTTTGATTTTTTTTCCCACTAAAAAATAACAGGTTTTGGTTGAAGAGGTTTTAATGAGGCACACCTTAAGAGAATAAAAGGATGAAAACTTGCAACCTCATGCAATACAAATACTTCTTTATACCATCTACGTTTAATTTATCTATGAAACTTGAGTTTAATTCCTTTTATCGTCTTTAAAATTTATTGGTTACTATTTTAGCAAAACAACGACTTGTCACATGTACTGGCCAAGGTTAGAGGTCCTCCTTAACATCGAGGATATCTTCCTCTTCGGTGTTGAACTTAGCATTTGACCCACGCCACTTGCTCTTACCCATGAGCTCTACGAGAAAAAAGAAAAGAAACACCACCAGAAATAGAAGAAATCAATAATATAGAAATAAACCATACTAGTGAGTACTCATTTTTTAGGTCTTTTTCAATGTTTTTGGATTTAGAAAGCAAAAACACCACTTTGCTTTCTAGAGGCCAAGGTAAAAACTACAACTTATCTAAGTCCTCCTCCTCGGATGAAGTCAAATTAAAGCCTTCAGAGCCAGAGAACTTTCAAGGATGAGATTGCTAATAAAAGGGAAACATGGGCTCCTTATCTAAATGGAAAATGTTATCAAAAGCAGGGTCATCACAAATAGGCCTAATCTTAAAAAACTCTTCTTTAAAATTCTTGTAAGATTAGGAAAAAAGCTTAAAGAGTCCCCCTTTGAACTACCACTCAATGACACCCAAACATAAGGGGCTCTCCGAGTTTCAATTGATAAAAATGCATAAATTTGGCTAGAGACAATTTGATATTCAAAACAGAGCATAGAACTTAAAAAATGCGCTAAAAGCCCAACTATTAGGATGCAATTAGATGAGAGCAACGTTGATTTTTCTCAGAAACTCGCACTCAAATGAAGAAAAAGGAATCGAAACCCTGAGATCCTTAAAAATACATTGGTACATATAAACATAAGGATGGTGAAATGAACTCTTGAAGAACAGACACTTGCTCCTCGGGATGACAAGGCTCAATGACTAGCAAGTCAAAGAAAGAGGGAAGGTAGACCACCACCCTCTCTCGAAGTAAGTTTACCTCGAGAAGGGACCCAAACCTACTACTAAACTTACCGACGTCTCCCTTTACCCATTCATACCCAAGAACAGAGATTAAAGGGTGTGAATCCTTCTTATCATTCCCACCTCATTTTCTTTTCTGCTTATCATTGGCGTCTACACTCAACCTCTTGGAAGTAATATTCTTCTCCCCACTACACATACCCAATTCCTTAGATGGAGGCAACCTAGTAAGGTCAGAATGAGTGCGAGAAGGGGAAGCACCATACTCTCTCTCCATTTCCAAAATAAAGACCTCTAAAAAAGTAGAAAAGGACTAAGAACAACAACAAAGGAAGAAGAAAGAAAAGTCTTGTACCTGAAGAAGTAACAAAGTAGGAAGAAAGCAGACGATTTAGAACCCTTTGAGCACCAACAATTGCAGAAAGACGAAACGGAAGAAAAAAGAGGCGAGATAACTTGAAAGAGCAAAGGGAGATGAGAAATGAATGAATAACAATGTAAAGCTACGCTCACCCACTTATAGGCATGGGAAACACACAAAATGAAATGACTCAACTATGCCAAACATACCATCCCGAGGCATGTCAAAAACGAAGCGACACACCTTAAATACTAGACGACCAAGAACTTACAAAAAAATGCTCTTGTCGCTAGAAGTAATCCATGCCCTTTGGAATCCAAAACACTCCTGCTGCCAAAAATTATTCATGCCTCGCACACATGGCAAGAATAATTATTCAAAAATAGACCTCTTTTATTCAGACAGAATTCAGAGCTTAAGGGGTTAGTGTACCAACCTGGTTGAGATGAAAAAAAACTTGACCATACAAATCGTTAAACGACATCGGCATATCATGTCGACTAAAAGGCTCAGCCAAAAAAGATAAATTCAAGCAACAACGCATAAATCGCAAAAAATATCTTATCCATATAGATAAGATAATTCAACTCAAAAGAGGTATGTGTAATATAAATAATAAGAGATATCAAGAGAACGATATACCAACTTAAGCATCGGAGTCCTTTTTGTAGGTACGCCCCCAACTTGAGAAGAGAAGAAGACATTGTATCACTAGACGAGGGAATTAGACGAATAGGAGATCTCATCTAGACATATCAGCATCCAAGCTATTCTAGGTAAGAACACCAACCAATGTCTAAAATACATTAATTTCAATATTCATAAATAAAATTATTTATTGAAAATTTTTCTAAAAAGACTTAACGACTATCCTAGTCCACAACATTTAGTTAGTGCAAATCTGACTCTAAACTTGGTGATGAATTCTTATATATTGAGTATATCTTGAGGTCAGAATCTCTTCCCTTCGCTCCTTAATCTTAAATTGATCGTAACTAATGCTTGCAAATCTTACAATTTAATAAATATTTATAACCACATATCATTAATATCTCATAATCCTATCTATAAAGGTAATTTCCTTGCATGTTAGGATCAATCTCTAAATGCCAAGATATATTAAAAATATATCCATAATTGTATATATATTGACTCATAATAGGGTTTAGGGTTTAAATGTGTAGGCAACCCAAGTCCCTCGGGCTCAAATGTGTAAACATACAAAGTTTTATTGTGTTATTATAATTGGGTTGGGAATAAAACAATGTACATTATACATTGAGTCGGGATGCAAGTTACTTGTAGAGTACAAAAAATTTGATAAAAATATATTCATAACCTTAAATGCCATAACACTTTATAAGAGCTTCTAATTTTATTTTCTTACTTAGTAACCTCAAGAAATGTTATTTTTACAATAATTATGAGTAACAAATTTTGTTATCTTAGAATATTTTGAATTTAAAAAGAAAAAAGAAAAAAAATCAAAATATGTGAGATAATACGTTAGTTAAACGGGAGAAAATAAGAGAATAACATAGTCAAATATTTTAATTGTGATTGAAGAGATAAGGTGTGATTAAGTGATGACATAAAAATAGGAGATAATGGAATATTTCTTACTACAAATGTGGACTACATACAATTATAAATACCACTTGCCAACATCAGAAAAAGGGGACAAAAAAAACCTCAAAAGATTAGAAGAAAAAAAAACTGCACAATTCATGGTTACATTTTACACGCGATAGTCACACAAGCTACAACAATTGTATTCTGCCCTAGTTCATGGTTACGTTTTACATGGGATAGTCACACAAACTACAACAATTGTACTGTCAAGTTACAATATTACTGTTTGTATTATTTACATTATGCATTTAGGTCTCATCTAATTTTTTGTACCTTTTATGCGAAATGTTTATCTTCTTTTTCTATAAAATAGAATGTGTAATTTTGAGAACTTGATAGACATGGTGCACCTTTTTTACTTATTTACATTTCAATATTTTGATATAATTTTATTATTATTGCTATACTCCTATTCGTTTGTTTTGGTAGGATTTGGATATTTAGCCATTAGTTTGCTTTTAACCTTAATTTTGTTTCTGAAAAAGGTAGCAATAAAATGTTCATGAATCAGTGTTTAAAAACCCGGATCGAACCGGCCGGTCGGACCGGTTGAACCGGGAACCGGTGGTCCAGCCTGTCTAAATCTTAAGTTGGATTGGTTATGCAATCGACCCGTTTCAAACTAAATTGAACCGGTCAATTTTTCGGTTCAATCGGTGAACCGGTGCGTCAAACCGGTTCAACCACTTTTTTTTCTTATTTTTTAAAAATAATTTTAAGGGACCATAAACCACAAAAATAATAATATAATAATTGAATTTCTTAAAGGAAGAACAAAGATTCTTATTAAATATAACAATGACTACTTATTTTAATGTATTTGTTTATAATATATACAACTTAAATAACTTTTATAGTATATTATTAATTTTAAATTATATATTTAATAATATAATATCTATGTAGATATTGCATATATTATTTTGTGATATCAATTGCAAGCATATTATATATATGTACATATTATTTATAATTTTAATTTGTATTAATATACAGTTTACACATGTAATTTTTAATATATTTTTTACAAAATAAAAATAAAAATAATTTTAAATAAGATAGAAAATTTGAAATTTAAAATAAGATATGAATTTATTTAAATTTATAAGTATAAAATATATTTAATATGAATATTTTTTTAGTAAAAATAAACAAAAATTGAGTCATGTGGTTCAACTAGTGACCTACTGGTTCAACCTTTAACCCACTAACCCAATACCTTAACCGGTTCGATGACCGGTCCGGTTTTTAAAATTATGTCATGAATGAATATATATATATATATATATATATATATATATATATATATATATATATTATATTTTGTTTTCACTTGTAAATCAATGAGAGCAAGTTTAAGGCTCAAATTCTTTAAATTGGAAACTATTGCGTGGTATATTTTGATGCATTGTATCTTTTGTTTTATTTTCCCTTTTCTTTGTACAAATGATAATATACAATAAAATAATAAAATAAAGTATTTGAATTTATCTCGTTTTTAATCTATAATTATAACGAATAGGTTGTTTCAAAGTAGAATTTGTAATTAGGAATAAAAGCATAATTTAACTCATGCAATATTTTGTGATTTTAATTGAGTAGTATATCTGTCTTAATGTCACTTGAATCATAAAAGTTTATGAAATAGTCATTTATTATCATGAATGTTGTGCATGTAACAAAAATTGTTTTCTTAAATTTTTTTTCTCAATATGCAACAACTAATAATATTATTTAGATAACAATTTTATCTTTAACATAATTTGATTGTGATGATTTAATGATTAACAATTTTCTAACATAAGTTCTTATGCATGGATAATTTTATTTCTTTTATAAATTGCCTAAAAAATGAAAATTGTCATATATTGATAATATATATATATATATATATATATATATATTTATTTATTTATTTATTGCATCCAATAAGATGAATTGAATAACATTTCTATCTTTAACATTATTGTAAGGGTTTATTGATTAGTCATTTACTAAAATTCTTACAAAAGTTTTTTAAATAAAAATACAAAAAGAAATCTTTTCATTAAAAAAATAATAAAAATTTGAAGGATCAAAATATATTTCTTAAAGATAAAAAGATATTTGTAAAATTATATAATTTTGTACAGTTAAATAAATGTACTATTTTAACAAACGTTATAAGATTCTAATATCTTCCTTATACATAATTGACTTTTGAACCAAAATTTAATTTTGAAGACCATTTTCTAAAGAAATTTTCATGTTTTCACTCAAAATACAGGTGATGTCTATGATGGAGAAGTTGGACAAGTGGTCCATGGATGGTGCATTTAAAATCACCATATATATAATATTAAAAACAATGAATGGTTGAGATTGTGATTTAGTGATAAAATATATTGTACACCTTCACACACTGGATAAAATTTCAGAATATTTTACTGAATTTTTTTTTTAAATTACCTAAAAAAAAACACGTATTACGATGACTGACGCAGCAGCTGTCACTTCCAGAACGGGCAGTTCTGAAACCAGAACGGCCCGTTCTAGATGAAAAAATAACACAGGAATAATGCACCAGAACGGGCCGTTCTAGAAGAAAAAAAAAACACATGATAAACTACACCAGAACAGGCCGTTCTGAAATCTGAACGGTCCGTTCCAGATTTAAAAATAACATATGATTACTTAAACCAGAACGGGCCGTTCTGGCTACATATTTGTTTTTTTTTTCATTCTACTAAATCACATTTAAAATTTAAGTATAGTTTTTCAATTGAGCGAGATATGAAGCCCCTTCCTCAATGACATCAAACATCTTATGAATAAAGGCCAAAATTAGGCCTAATAAACTTAAAACCCAAAAAGTCTTATACTAAGGCCCATAATACAAGACCAAACAATATAAACTCCTATACTACCAAATATATGAGAAAGGTGGTCATCTATGTAAAGTCCAAGTAAAGAGAACCTTATGCCCATCAAACTCATTAGGCTCACTAAGCTCAAAAGCAATCAAAAGTTTAAAGGCCCATGAAGCCCAAAGCTAGGCCCAACAAGCTTAAAACCCAAAAAGTCTTATACTTAGGTCCATAATACAAGACCAAACAATATAAACTCCTATACTAAAGACCAAGTAAAGAGAACCTTAGGCCCACCAAACTCATTGGGCTCACTAAGCTCAGAAGCAGTCAAAAGCTCAAAGGCCCATGAAGCCCAAAACTAGGTCCAATAAGCTTAAAACCCAAAAAGTCATATACAAAGGCCCATAATACAAGACCAAGCAATATAAACTCCTATACTACCAAATATATGAGAAAGGTGGTCATCTATGTAAAGCCCAAGTAAAGAGAATCTTAGGCCCATCAAACCCATTGGGCTCATTAAGCTCAAAAGCAATCAAAACTCCAAAGGCCCATGAAGCCCAAAACTAGGCCCAATAAGCCTAAAATCCAAAATGTCTTATACTAAGGCCCATAATACAAGACCAAACAATATAAACTCCTATACTACCAAATATATGAGAAAGGTGGTCATCTATATATGTAAAGTCCAAGTAAAGAGAACCTTATGCCCATCAAACCCATTAGGCTCACTAAGCTCAAAAGCAATCAAAAGTCTAAAGGCCCATGAAGCCCAAAGCTAGGCCCAACAAGCTTAAAACCCAAAAAGTCTTATACTTAGGTCCATAATACAAGACCAAACAATATAAACTCCTATACTAAAGACCAAGTAAAGAGAATCTTAGGCCCACCAAACTCATTGGGCTCACTAAGCTCATAAGCAATCAAAAGCTCAAAGGCCCATGAAGCCCAAAACTAGGTCCAATAAGCTTAAAACCCAAAAAGTCATATACTAAGGCCCATAATACAAGACCAAGCAATATAAACTCCTATACTACCAAATATATGAGAAAGGTGGTCATCTATAAAAATCCAAGTAAAGAGAACTTTAGGCCCATCAAACCCATTGGGCTCACTAAGCTCAAAAGCAATTAAAAGTCCAAAGGCCCATGAAGCCCAAAACTAGGCCCAATAAGCTTAAAACCCAAAAAGTCTTATACTAAGGCCCATAATACAAGACCAAAAAATATAAACTCCTATACTTCCAAATATATGAGAAAGGTGGTCATCTATGTAAAGCCCAAGTAAAGAGAACCTTAGGCCCATCAAACCCATTGGGCTCATTAAGCTCAAAAGCAATCAAAAGTCCAAAGGCCCATGAAGCCCAAAACTAGGCCCAATAAGCTTAAAATCCAAAAAGTCTTATACTAAGGCCCATAATACAAGACCAAACAATATAAACTCCTATACTACCAAATATTTGAGAAAGGTGGTCATCTATGTAAAGCCCAAGTAAAGAGAACCTTAGGCCCACCAAACCCATTGGGCTCACTAAGCTCAAAAGCAATCAAAAGTCCAAAGGCCCATGAAGCCCAAAACTAGGCCCAATAAGCATAAAACTCAAAAAGTCTTATACTAAGGCCCATAATACAAGACCAAACAATATAAACTCCTATACTGCCAAATATATGAGAAAGGTGGTCATCTATGTAAAGCCCAAGTAAAGAGAACCTTTGGCCCACCAAACCCATTGGGCTCACTAACCTAGTTTTGTACTTCATGGACCTTTGGGCTTTTGTTTTGGTCTTGTATTATGGGCCTTAGTATAAGACTTTTTGGGTTTTAAGCTTATTGGGCCTAGTTTTGGGCTTCATGGGCCTTTGGACTTTTGATTACTTCTGAGCTTAGTGAGCCTAATGGATTTGGTGGGCCTAAGGTTCTCTTTACTTGGGCTTTATATAGATGACCACCTTTCTCATATATTTGGTAGTATAGGAATTTATATTGTTTGGTCTTGTATTATGGGTCTTAGTATAAGACTTTTTGGATTTTAAGCTTATTGGGCCTAGTTTTGGGCTTTATGGGCCTTTGGGCTTTTGTTTACTTTTGAGCTTAGTGAGCCCAATGAGTTTGGTGGGCCTAAGGTTCTCTTTACTTGGGCTTTACATGGATGACCACCTTTCTCATATATTTGGTAGTATAGGAGTTTATAATGTTTGGTCTTGTATTATGGGCCTTAGTATAAGACTTTTTGGGTTTTAAGCTTATTGGGCCTAGTTTTGGGCTTCATGGGCCTTTGAGCTTTTGACTGCTTCTGAGCTTAGTGAGCCCAATGAGTTTGGTGGGCCTAAGGTTCTCTTTACTTGGTCTTTACATGGATGACCACCTTTCTCATATATTTGGTAGTATAGGAGTTTATAATGTTTGGTCTTGTATTATGGGTCTTAGTATAAGACTTTTTGGGTTTTAAGCTTATTGGGCCTAGTTTTGGGCTTTGTGGGCCTTTGGGCTTTTGTTTACTTCTGAGCTTAGTGAGCCCAATGGGTTTGGTGGGCCTAAGGTTCTCTTTACTTGGACTTTACATGGATGACCGCCTTTCTCATATATTTGGTAGTATAGGAGTTTATAATGTTTGGTCTTGTATTATGAGCCTTAGTGGATGACCACTTTTCTTATATATTTGGTAGTACAAGAGTTTATATTGTTTGGTCTTGTATTATGGACCTTAGTATAAGATTTTTTGGGTTTAGGGCTTAGGGTGTAGATGTAATTTAGTAGAATGGAAAAAAATATATTATTTTGCTTTAAAAAATTCGTGTGACAAATTTGTAGTTAGAACGGGCCGTTCCGTTTTCAGAACGGCCCGTTCTGATTTAATTATTGATGTGTCATTTTTGAATTCGGAACGGCCCGTTCTGATGTTGGAACGGGCCGTTCCGTTCCATTCGTCATGTGTTTTTTTGTCATCTGGAACGGCCCGTTCTGGTCCAATATTTATGTGTTATTTGTTCATTTGGAACGGCCCGTTCTGATTTCAGAACGGCCCGTTCTGATTTCAGAACGGCCCGTTCCGAGTGTCAGTAGCAGCTGCGTCTGTTGCCACGTGTTTTTTTTTGTGGGTAATTTAAAAAAAAAATCAGTAAAAAAATCAAAAATTTAGATCCAGTGTGGTAAGGTGTATTATGGTCTACTAGTTTAGATGCATCTAAGGGTGAAAATTGATGATGCACCCATGGACCACTTGTGAAGGTGGTCTTTCAGAGAATTCACCCAAAATACAATATTAGTGTCAGCTTCACTAAAAATATTTCTTTCGTTATTCTTGTCATGATCCCGGTTACCATGAAAAAAAATAGTAAAATATACTAAGTATTGTACTTTATATATATATATATATATATATATATATATATATATATATATATATATATATATATATTACAAGTGATTTTAGTACATTTTTAACTAATTAAAATTCAAGGTTTCACTATTAATTTGTATCGACACTTATTTTACAAATTAATAAGATATATAAAACTCTAATTTAATTAAAAATAACATTTCTTTTGTACATGCACTAAAAATAATTGTAGTTGACGTTTCACGTTCTCTTTTTCAGGGAGAAAAAATTATTAAATATTTAAGTTAAAATATTATTTTAATTTCTATAGTTTCATTTACTTTAAATTTTAATCTTTATGATTTAAAATAGACATTTTTAATTATTTATATTTTTCTATTCTTTTTAGTTCTTATAATTTAAGATAATTTTTTTTAACAATTATATCTGCAATCTTTTTTTAATACTTTTAGTCTCTGTCAATTTTTTTTAAATGTTGTCTCTCTTATGTTGACATGTTAGACGTATTAATTTAACTTTGTGTGTTTTATATAAAATTTTATATCCTTATGAAATTGAAGACATGTATCATGTCAACACAAAATAAATGAAGTTACAAAAAGAATAATGGAGACTATAAGGATTAAAATTTGCAAGTATAGGAATTAAAATATCTATTTTAAATTATAAGGATTGAAAAAGATAAAATATGGGAATTAAAAAGGTTTATTTTAAACCATAGAAATTAAAAGATAAAATGAGTGAAACTATAAGAATTAAAAATATATTTTAACATACTTATATATGAATTATATAGTTGTATTTAATCTTTATTATAGATAAGATTTTTGATTTTAGTAGAAAGTCAATAAATATTAAACAATGATATTAATTATACATACGGACTTACTTTTAAGTTTGTGACATCGTTAGGATTACCATATCTAATGTATTGTTAGTTTTGACACTCACATTGCCACTACAAGAAAAATGCTAAATAGCGACCGAAATTAGCGACCGACATTTTTCGGTCGCTATTTTGCGACCGAATTAGCGACCGAAATTTTTCGGTCGCTATTTTGCGACCGAATTAGCGACTGATTAAAATAGCGACCGATTTCTATTTTGCGACCGAATTAGCGACGGATTTGGGTGGTAGCTAGAAAATCGGTCGCTAAATCGGTCGCTATTTAATTGTGTTTTATGAAAGCATGATCTGCAACGGAATTAGCGACCGATTTTGAATAAATATCAAAAAAAAATTGCGACCGATTTTATTTCGGTCGCTAATCCTAAACTTTTGAATATTTTAGCGACCGAATTAAAATCAGTAGCTAAAACTTTTTTTTTTTTTTATCATTCAAATGTCAATTGATGTGGCAATTTTTATTAAAATGTCAAAGCTAGGATTCGAACTATGGACATGGAGATTATGGGCCACGCATGGTACCGCTGTGCCACTTTAATTTCTTTGTAAAATATTAAAAGTAATATATATACATAATATAATATCTTTTCTAAACTTTGAAAAATCCTCAACATTATATTAGATATCTTTTAATTTAATATTAAATATCTTTTAATTAAAAAATATAATAAATCAAATCTAAAATCTGTAATAATTTATTTGATACAAATATTTAATATGAAATTATTTATTATAAATTTAGTTATGATTTTTATAATCTTTTAATTTAATACTGGATTTCTTTTGATTATAATATTTTAATATATTTTATTTGAAATATCAATTAAAATATTTTATTACCTTTTCATTTTAATTTATTGTAAAAGAATAAGAATATTTAATTTAGCAGTAATAAAAAATAACTATTATAAGATTTAATTTGTTTAATTTTATTATTTATTATAATATTTTTAGTCGCTATATTGATAAAAAAAATATTTTTAATTAAAATATGTTTTAAAATTTTAATTAATTTATTTCATTCACTCTCTTTATTAAAAAGTGATAAAATATAATTTATATTCAATTAATTTAATAAAATAAAAACTTAAAAATATGTATTTAAAATCTATAACAATTTCTTAAATATAAATATTTAAAATTTTAAAATAAATGTTTATTTATTTATTTATTTTAAATAAATTAAGCACAAATTAAATGTTGTGATTTTTTTTAGAGTATTCATCCTTAAAGTTGCAAGCTCAGTTACTTGCTGTAGAGAAGGAGAAACATAAATATTGAATAATTCATCTTTTGAGAACCATGAAGGATCTCAGATCAAAGTTAGAGCAAGTGAGTATAGCTGATTTGTTTTTAAATTTTTATTGAAATAAATGATCAAAATATATTGCCTCTTTTAATGTGTTGCTTCAAGTCAAAATTAGTCAACCTGATTACAAAATAAATTAAAGGCAAAAAAATCACGTATCAATTCATATCATAATCAAATTTGATTATAAAAGAAAAATGAAAGATCATATCTGGTTCCGTGAAACATCAGTGTTTTAGCGACCGAAATAGCGACCGATTTTATTCGTAGCTACATCAGTGTTTTAGGAGTATTTTTTTTTCAACAGGGAAAAATTTATAAGAAATCTTTTAACTTCCTATTTAATTTGATTTCTACTTGTCATAATTATTTATGAACTAGATTTTAATATTTATCATCAAATGAAAATAATTTTATACCAACTTGATTTCTTTGGGAAAGTAATATATATATATATATATATATATATAAATAAAATACAGAAGCTTATAATTTTTATTATCTTATAATTTAATATTGGATTTCTTTTGATTATAAAACATAGTAAATAAAATCTAAAATCTGTATTAGTTTCTTTGATAAAAATATTTAATTAATTTTAATATATAATAAATTTAATATCAAAATATTTATCTGGATTTGAGTTATAATTATTATAATCTTTTTGATTTAATATTAGATATCTTTTGTGACACCCTCTACCCCATTATTAATATACAACAAATGTAATAATAATATATTCCTTTTCTTCTTTTTGGGTAAATAAAATCTTTCATAGTTGACAAATATTTCAAATATAACAAGGTAGAAGATTCACATTCGTAACTTATAAATCATAACTCCAGTGTAAAAATTTTAAAAGAAAAGAAGTTAAGATTTTCAATACAATTTAGTGTAAAACAAGAAATCATATATATACAAATAATAATAAAGGAAATATAAATTAACTCCAGTAAAGGTGGCAGTGCCTCCTGGTTAGGAATCAATTTATATTTTCCAAATCATGTAATAAAATATAAAGATATTCATTCTGGTCTTTTATCAAGAACGTTCAAATTACAATTCTTAACATACATTTTCCTTGAATTATAAACTTTATCTACGTTATCTCTTCGTTAGAAATTACAAAGAAGAGAAACTAAAGTTATTAAAACAATAACATATTAAACTAAAATAACTATGCCCCGATGTCACATCCTATCAGAGCATGCCCAATTGAAGCCTTTAAGCCTCATCACCAACATCCTCATGATGCTGATCATCTGCAACATAATTTAAAACATATACAAAAACAACAAGGGAGTGAGAAACATCTCACTCAGTTTCAGATGCAGAAATAAAGGTTAGATAGCACCCACACACACAACCAATATAAGTCACTTATAAATAATACACATACATCATCAATATCACATATATATTCATTTATCATGCAATGATGTCATGATCTTGACTTATAAATGCATGCATGTGGCGCCATAAGGAAGTTTCACATATCATCACTGGTGACCCTAAGGCACACCTGGTTACATCACTGGTGACCCAAAGGTACACCTGGTTACATCACTGGTGACCCGAAGGTACACCTGGTTAGCAAGTTACATCGCTGGTGACCCAAAGGTACACCTCGTTAGCAAGTTACATCACTGGTGACCCCAAGGTACACCTCGTTATCAAGTTACATCACTGGTATGCGGCCTCAGCGGCACACCTGGAATAATATATGCGTATGATGCATGTCATACCATCATAATCTCATTGACTCAATATTTAACTTGTTACATAATTTCATTTAGTACATCATGTCCTCATTTGTCATAGTCTCATAATCATAGTTTGTCTCAATAGTCCATTCTTAGGTCTCATGTCATTTGTCCATATTTCACATGGTCATGTCATCAATACTCCTTATAAGGTCCGCATAGGTATTCACAGAGATTCAGAGAGCATTCTTATTCATATTAAACCTCATGTATTATTAACATTAATTTCATATTCATTTATTACTTCAACAAAGAAAAAGGTAGAGTAAATAGAAAATCAGACAGAACAACGGCACTTTCAACAAAAACAAAGTAGAATAAATAGAAAATCGGACAGAACAACAACACCTTTAACAAAAAGCAAAGTAGAGTAAATAGAAATTTAGACAGAACAACGGCACCTTCAACAAAAAGCAAAGTAGAGTAAATAGAAATTTAGACAGAACAACGGCAAGGGATTGGGGGCCAATCCGACAAACAACTACCCAACAATTATCCCCACACCCCTGAGCGAGGTTCTCACTCCCCCCCTTACCTGGATAGGCGGAGTTGGAACTTGGGCAGGACCTCCTCCTCTGGATCCCCTCTTTCTTTTCCTTTTCTCTCTCTTTCTCTCTCTCTCTCTTCTCTTTCTCTCTCTAGGATTTCACTTCTTCTCTGTATAAAAATTTTCACCCCCCTGCCCTATTTATAGGCAAACTGGTGTACCCGGAACGGCCCGTATTGAATTCGGAACGGCCCGTTCCGGATCCTTCGAATTTGTGCAAATTTCTCAACTGGAACGGCCCGTTCCAAAATCGGAACGGCCCGTTCCCAAAAAGCAGAACGGCCCGTTCTAAAACCAGAACGGCCCGTTCTCAAACTCAGCAGAACGGCCCGTTCTCCCTCCGGAACGGCCCGTTCTCCTTGTTGGAACGGCCCGTTCTGGGCCCGTTCCCAACCTAAATTTTAGCTTATTTTAAATGCTCAGAACGGCTCGTTCCACTTTTGGAACAGCCCGTTCCGAGTTACTCAAATGCCCCTAATACCTTTATAAAATTACGAAAATGCCATCAATAATTACGAAAATGCCATTACTAAAAAAAATATCCTTTTAAGGAAATTGGGGTGTTACATCTTTTGATTATAAAATATAATAAATAAAATTTAAAATCTGTAGCAATATCTTTATACAAATATTTAATATCAAAATATTTATTATAATTTTAATTATGATTTTTATAATCTTTGGATTTAATACTGGATTTCTTTTGATTATAATATTTTAATGTGTTTTATTTGAAATACCAGTTAAAATATTTTATTATCTTTTTATTTTAATTTATTATAAAATAATTAGAATATTTAATTTAGTATTATTAAAAAATAATCATTATAAGATTTAATTTATTTAATTTCATTATTTATTATAATACTTTTAGTCATTGTATTGATAAAAAAATATTTTTAATTAAAATATATTTAAAAATTTTAGTTAATTTATTATCATTCACTTACTTTATTAAAAAGTGATAAAATATAATTTATTTTCAATTAATTTAATAAAATAAAAACTTTAAAATATATATTTAAAATCTGTAACAATTTCTTAAATATAGATATTGAATTAATTTTAATATATACTAAATTTAATATTAGAAAATTTATTATGATTTTAGTTATATTTTTTTATTATCTTTTAATTTTAATATTGAATCTCTTTTGATTATAAAATATAGTAAATAAAATATAAAATCTGTATCAGTTTCTTTGATAAAAATATTTAATTAATTTTAATATATAATAAATTTAATATCAAATTATTTATTATAATTTGAGTTATAATTATTATAATCTTTTGAATTAATATTAGATATCTTTTGATTATAAAACATAATAAATAAAATTTAAAATCTGTAATAATTTCTTTAATACAAATATTTAATATCAGAATATTTATTATAATTTTAATTATGATTTTTATAATCTTTGGATTTAATACTGGATTTCTTTTGATTATAATATTTTAATGTGTTTTATTTGAAATACCAGTTAAAATATTTTATTATCTTTTTATTTTAATTTATTATAAAATAATTAGAATATTTAATTTAGTATTATTAAAAAATAATCATTATAAGATTTAATTTATTTAATTTCATTATTTATTATAATACTTTTAGTCATTGTATTGATAAAAAAATATTTTTAATTAAAATATATTTAAAAATTTTAGTTAATTTATTATCATTCACTTACTTTATTAAAAAGTGATAAAATATAATTTATTTTCAATTAATTTAATAAAATAAAAACTTTAAAATATATATTTAAAATCTGTAACGATTTCTTAAATATAGATATTGAATTAATTTTAATATATACTAAATTTAATATTAGAAAATTTATTATGATTTTAGTTATATTTTTTTATTATCTTTTAATTTAATATTGAATTTCTTTTGATTATAAAATATAGTAAATAAAATATAAAATCTGTATTAGTTTCTTTAATAAAAATATTTAATTAATTTTAATATATAATAAAGTTAATATCAAATTATTTATTATGATTTGAGTTATAATTATTATAATCTTTTGAATTAATATTAGATATCTTTTGATTATAAAACATAATAAATAAAATTTAAAATCTGTAATAATTTCTTTAATACAAATATTTAATATCAAAATATTTATTATAATTTTAGTTATGATTTTTATACTCTTTTGATTTAATATTATATTTCTTTTAATTATAATATTTTAATGTATTTAATACTTTTGATTTCTTTTGATTTGAATTATAATTTTTTATAATATTTTGATTTATTATAATTAATTAATTTCTATTTTTTTATTTTTTAGGTTAGTAGTAAGTAGTTTTCCCTCCAATTCTAGGGTTTTTTTCACCGCTAGGGTTCCCAATTCTCTGGTCCCCCTCCCCCATCCATGGCCACCGAAATCCTAGAAGACTCCAAGCCTCCGCTCCACGAAGCCAAATCGCCACCGGCCTCCAAGATTCCGGAGAAGGATGCTTCCGCGGAGGCCGCTAAATCTGAGGACAATCAAGCGCCCTGTTCCGCCGTCGCCCTGTTCCGCCGTCGCCCCCATCAAGCGCCGCTCCCCCTCTTCCTCCGCCCAGCCCAGCGCCAAGAAGCTCTTTTGCGACCAAGAGGACCTCTCCCTCCACGGCTTTGCTAATTTTCTATGCACAGCTATGTTCGTGATGCTATGATGGTTGTTAACGAGAGAAATGTAGTATACAGAAAGGAACCGGAGGCATCAAAGTAGGCAATGCTACTTTTTTAGTATAAATTTATTATTAGGAAAAGGGAGGGATGTGATAACATGTGATTTGAGGTAAACTTGTGTTTCTGGTCTCATCTAACTATTTATTTTTAATTTTATGTTGCTCAAGCAAAGTCAACCAGCGTCGAGCAGAAATGGGAGCTTTGTTGTTTCCATGGAGGGAAACCAGATGGGAAGATATGGTTCAGGAAGCAATGCAACATCTTGGTCAAAGTTGGTGGCTGACTTGTATCTTTTTGGGTCAACAATCAGGTAGGTAGGACTGTCTTTGGCATCTACAATTTCATGCATTTTTGGTTGAATTTTTGCAAGTTATTTATGGCTTAATTCTCCTTGCAGAACATGGACATGCACCTACTGCAATGTGGAGCAGGTATGACAAATGACATTCTGTAATGTGTATTATGTTAGGGCTGTTGTATGTGTAATATGTTATTTCATATTTTATTGCTTCTTCAATGCATCTTTGGGTAATGGTGCTGCATTCATTTGATGGTTTTAGTTGTCAACATTTCATTTTGTACAGCATCATAAAAGTCACTGCAAGGATGGAAGAAACTACGTGTTGCCCTAGTCATGTATTGAAGCATCTTTATTAAGTATAACCATCAGATTGTTAATAATATTGTTAACCTTTCCTGGATGTTACTCTACATCTTGTATCTTTAAAAAAATTGTTTGGGTATTGGTTTTGTCATTTGTGATCTAAAATTCTGAATTCAACCTGCCTTGTAACAGAGAAAAGACAGCTTAATGTCAATGTTTTTGCTTTTTAAAAACGAGTTCAAGATTTCAGTAAAAATACTAGAATCGATTTTTTATCTTGGATTGAATTCTTGTATTAGAATCATGAGAAAGCAATTTTTCCATGGATAATGACAAGATGGATTGAACTGCATTTTGTAAACTGCTTTTTCCCTGTGTTATATACTTGACCTTTAGCACATTAAGAGTTCCTTCTTAGCACAATGAAAACTAGAGACCTCTCTCTTGAGTTCTAATAATTTAACTTCTTAACTTTGATGATCAATTTTTTTGTTGGTGGCCATTATACAGCCTCCACGAGCAAAGCATTGTCATGACTGTGACAAGTGTGTTCTTCAGTTTGATCATCATTGTGTTTGGCTTGGTAACTGCATTGGCCAGGGTAATCACTGTTGATTTTGGTGAGTTAATTATATTGGATTATGTAGTTCATTATTTGCATTCTAGCTTCAAGATTTTCTATTGTAGACTTTATCTGAGCTATCTTCTTTCTAGATAAGTAATTTAACTTTCACCAATATTTAAATTTTTGCTTGATGATATTATTATTTATTTGTAATTAGTCTTGATATTTAGATTAAGGAACAGTGGCCTTTAGTTTAATACAACTTTTGGCGAAGTTCAAAACATGCTTAACTCCAAATGTATTTATACCCAATGCAACATCATATCTGCATATATAATGTACACATATTTTTTAATTTAAGTAAAATTTAGAAAATTTATAATTATAATAAAGATGATCAACCTTTTTTTGTGTATATATTTCTTGAATTATTTTACCTTTTTATAACCACTTCTAATTTATCTGCATAGATTATATATTTCAAACACTTTTAATTGCAACGTGCACTTGGTCTTCTTTTTTTCAATATTTATTATGAGAGGAATTGTGGATGAACTCAGAAACATATTTAGAAACTTAATTATGTTATCCTTACATTATTTAGTTACTTTAACTGCATATTTACTTTTATTTTCCCATTGAGTTATGTCCTTCTAAGTACTGTGTGGATTGAATAATTATAGTTATTTTAAAGCAAATTATTGGTAGTTTTAAACTGTTTCTCTCTCTATATATAGAGTGATTTTATTCAATTTGAATCTGGACCATCTATGTATGGTTGTATGACCAAAATAATTTGTTCTCACGAGAACAATTTTCAATTGATATGCTCTCTGTGTTAGTGTAACCCTTGTAATTTATTATGCTTGAACACTTGGGAAATTTATGAATGGGATTATTTTTAGAGCTCATCTAAAGAAATGCTATATATCCTTGTGAAGACTTTGACTATATGTTCTCCTTGTAATCAATAACATGCCAGCATTGTACAAGGAAGTTGCTTATTTTATTAATTTTGTATATATCTTAGTAAAAATATCTCTTACGATGATTTTTTCTTCCTACCTATCAAAACTATTGATTACTCTTTCAATGTGTCTTGTCTTTCTGCTCCTCCTACTGCTAGTTCATAGGTAATTCTTGTAATTCTGTATCCCAATTTTTGTATCTAGCATAAGATTGCTTTTTTTTTTTATTTATAGGTATTTCATTCTGTTCCTTTCTGTATTTTTTTTTTGTTTGGAGAAATGGTTTTGGGAGGGTATGTTTTCAACTTTACCACTTATTTAATTATGTACACCCTGGCCCTTTTTCTCCATCACGTTGAATGTATAGTTCAACATTCTGGTTCAATACAAATAGAATATCACAACTGTTTTGTCTTTTCTGCAGTTATCTTATTTTGACAAATCAGACTACCTATGAACTTGTAAGGAGAAGACGGATTCCTTACCTAAGGTTAGATAAGTTAGTCTCTCGATGTTTTTGTATTTTTTTTCTTCACATTTTTACCTTAAATCATTAAATAAAACATTTTGGTGGAACGTGATTATTTTTATTAGCATTGCATGGCTTTTAATTTATCAGCAAGATGTTGATGTTAAACGGTTAGATGTCTGAATTACTTTTGTTTTTTGCTTGCAAACTGTTTCTGGGATATCTATGATGAGCACATTTGATTAACATGCAGGTCAATTCCGGAAAGAGTGCATCCATTCAGCAAAGTAATTTGTGGAAATTTATACAACTTCTGCTGTGCCAGGAGCAGCATATACAGTTTAGAACCACTTCCTATCCCTCAAGAGATAGAGGAAAAGTCAAGACCATATACATGCTTGGATGTCATTAATTGTCGATGTTGCTGATAGTTTTTGTGTAAGTGAAAGTCTGTTCGTCCAATAGTTTAATTGTGAAAACTAAGGAATTTGTCAATGCACCTTTGCTTAGATGGGTAGGTTTTATCTTTAGGCGATTTGGTTTGTGATTTATCTTCTGTTATTCATTCTAAGAAATAGATCATGTTGAATTGTTTAGTATGATGTGTAAACTTTGTAAATATGTTCATTCATCTAAGTCGCCCTCATCTAAGTCGGTTTTAGAACCGATGTAGATATGACAAAATAATCGACTTAGAATACAGTTTTTCTAGTAGTGTTTATCATTCTTGGCAGGACAAACAGAGAACCAAGGTAAAGGAGAGGATTGACAAATTTGTCAAAGAAAAGTTGTTGGACTTCTGTGATGTTCTTAATATTCAAATAAACAAGACCAATGTGAAGAAGGCAAGTCTTGTCATAATAATATATACTGATTTCATTTGAGAAGAGAGTTTAGTACTTTTTGAAATTAAATAATTAAATGGATATGGTTTCAGGAGGAGCTGTCGGCAAAGCTTTTGGAATTTTTGGAGTCCCCCCATGCTACAACTAATATTCTACTTGCTGATAAAGAGCAGGTTTATTCTTTATAGATTATTTTAATCAGTTAGACACTTTTGCATGTTTTAAGTTGTAACACAAGTAATTTGCATCGTTGTATATCATTTCATTGATTGAATGTTAAAATTGATAGTACCTCTCTGCTTTCTAACAAATTGTCCATTCTTTATTTTTTTTTAGTTTGAGATTGTTTTCTAACAAAATATATCCATTACAAACACATGAGAAAATCACTAGTCATTAAATGCTTCTTGGAATCTAATCCATATTCTTATCCTTATATTTAATGAGGTTGTGAAGAGGAGAAAGACAACAACGACGATGAGGAAGAAGTGGAACAGAAGGAGGACGAAGCGGAAGAGAAAGGGAGTATGCATGGATTTTTTTTTTTTTTGTTGGCAGTTTAGATTTTATCATTAGACTTGTGTTGTTTGTTGAAAGTATTTGAAAACCGTATTGTAGTTTTTTGTTCTGTTATGACTCATGATACTTGATCCTACTACTATACTTTTTTTCCATCACCTAAATTTCCTTATAATCTCTCCTCCCCACTCTCTATCCTGTTAGTCTTCCTCATCATAGAAAAATTTCCTTTGTTTATTCTTTTAAGTCTATAGTCTTCCATTTGTAATATGGAGTCTAGCAGTTTAAGTTTTTAAAGACCATCTTTTTGAATTGTAACGTTAGTAAATAATAAATACATACTCATTTAATATGAGGCGTTATAAATATATTGTTAATTTCATATTTGTTAACATGTATAAATTTATAATTAAAAAAGAATTTAAAAATACTGGTATATTTTAGTGACTGAATTAGCGACCGAAATTATTTGTAGCTAATTCAAGTTATTAGCGACTGAAATAGTGACCAAAATAATTGGTTTTCAAATTTTTAGCGACCGAAATAGCGACCGATTTTATCCGAATCTATTTTAGATTTTTAGCGACCGAAATAGCGACCGATTTTATTCGTATCTATTTCAGTTTTTTTAGCGACCGAAATAGCGACCGATTTTATCCGTACCTATTTTAGTTTTTTAGCGACCGAAATAGCGACCGATTTTATCCGTACCTATTTTAGTTTTTTAGCGACCGATTTAGCGACTGATTTATAAAATGTTTTTATTAAATAAATATAAAAATTAGCGACGGAAATTGCTACCAAAAAATTCGGTCGCAAAATTGGTCTCAGAAGTTAGGAGACCAAAATTTTAGCGACGGATTTTTATTGGCTAGCGACTGATTTTTCGGTCACTAAATTGCGACGGAAAAAATTTCGGTCGCTATTTCAAATAGCGACCATGGTTTTAGCGACGGATTTTTTCGGTCGCTATTTCGGTCGCTAAATGAAATAGCGACTGAATTTACATAAATAGCGACCGATTTTGGTGGTCGCTAAAACTTGATTTTTTTGTAGTGTATGGTTCATCAAAGGGTTACCGTCCAAAGGATTATCTACTTTGGCACGCGTTAGGCGATTATGATTTTGTCCTTGAAAAGATAATTCACTGGGTTAAAGAGAAACACTACAAGAAAAATGATTATTATCTACGGAATATTATCTACGTAATTTTTTCCGTAAATAATGTTTAGTTATCTACGGAATATTATCTATGGAATTTTTCCCGTAAATAATTTTTAGTTATCTACGGAATATTACCTACGGAATTATTTCCGTACATAATATTTAGTTATCTATGGAAATTTTCGTAGATAACTTATCTACAGAAATTTCCGTAGATAACTTATCTACGGATTTTTCCGTAGATAATTTATCTACGAAAATTTCCGGAGATAACTTCACCCATAGATAAATTTCGTAGGTAAAACATTTTATTTGAAATATCAATTAACATTTTTTATTATCGTTTCATTTTAATTTATTGTAAAATAATTAAAATATTTAATTTAGCATCATTAAAAAAATAATCATTATAAGATTTAATTTTTTAAAAATTTAATTATTTATTATAATACTTTTAGTCACCGTATCGACCAAAAAATATATTTTTGATTAAAATATATTTTAAAATTTAGTTAATTCATTATAATATTTTAAAATAAATATTTTTAAAATTGTTATTAGATAAGTTATCTACGAAAATTTTCGTAGATAACTTATCTACGAAAATTTCCGTAGATAACTTCACCCATAGATAAATTACGTAGGTAAAACATTTTATTTGAAATATCAATTAACATATTTTATTATCGTTTCATTTTAATTTATTGTAAAATAATTAAAATATTTAATTTAGCATCATGAAAAAAATAATCATTATAAGATTTAATTTTTTTAAAATTTAATTATTTATTATAATACTTTTAGTCACCGTATCGACCAAAAAATATATTTTTGGTTAAAATATATTTTAAAATTTAGTTAATTCATTATAATATTTTAAAATAAATATTTTTAAAATTTATTAGATAAGTTATCTATGGAAAAATCCGTAGGTAACTTATCTACGGATTTTTTCGTAGGTAACTTATCTACGGATTTTTCCGTAGATAAGTTATCTACGGAAATTTCCGTAGATAAGTTATCTACGGAAATTTCCGTAGATAAGTTATCTACGAAAATTTCCGTAGATAACTTATCTACGAAAATTTCCGTAGATAACTTCACCCATAGATAAATTTCGTAGGTAAAACATTTTATTTGAAATATCAATTAACATATTTTATTATCGTTTCATTTTAATTTATTGTAAAATAATTAAAATATTTAATTTAGCATCATTAAAAAAATAATCATTATAAGATTTAATTTTTTTAAAATTTAATTATTTATTATAATACTTTTAGTCACCGTATCGACCAAAAAATATATTTTTGGTTAAAATATATTTTAAAATTTAGTTAATTCATTATAATATTTTAAAATAAATATTTTTAAAATTTATTAGATAAGTTATCTATGGAAAAATCCGTAGGTAACTTATCTACGGATTTTTTCGTAGGTAACTTATCTACGGATTTTTCCGTAGATAAGTTATCTACGGAAATTTCCGTAGATAAGTTATCTACGGAAATTTCCGTAGATAAGTTATCTACGAAAATTTCCGTAGATAACTTATCTACGAAAATTTCCGTAGATAACTTCACCCATAGATAAATTTCGTAGGTAAAACATTTTATTTGAAATATCAATTAACATATTTTATTATCGTTTCATTTTAATTTATTGTAAAATAATTAAAATATTTAATTTAGCATCATTAAAAAAATAATCATTATAAGATTTAATTTTTTTAAAATTTAATTATTTATTATAATACTTTTAGTCACCGTATCGACCAAAAAATATATTTTTGGTTAAAATATATTTTAAAATTTAGTTAATTCATTATAATATTTTAAAATAAATATTTTTAAAATTTATTAGATAAGTTATCTATGGAAAAATCCGTAGGTAACTTATCTACGGATTTTTTCGTAGGTAACTTATCTACGGATTTTTCCGTAGATAAGTTATCTACGGAAATTTCCGTAGATAACTTCACCCATAGATAAATTTCGTAGGTAAAACATTTTATTTGAAATATCAATTAACATATTTTATTATCGTTTCATTTTAATTTATTGTAAAATAATTAAAATATTTAATTTAGTTATTTATCATAATACTTTTAGTTATCGTATTGACCAAAAAATATATTTTTGATTAAAATACATTTTAAAATTATTTATGATTAAAATATATTTTAAAATTTTATTTAATTCATTATAATATTTTAAAATAAATATTATTAAAAATTTTCATCTTAAATTTTTTATTTTTATAAATTAATTGATGATAAAAAAAATAACATACTAATATATGGTTTTAAATTTGATATGAAAATATTAGGATATAATTAGATAAGATTTTAAATTAGTATTTTATTAATGATTGAAAATTTAAGATTATAATTTTAAAATATATAAATTATTATTTAAACTTTTAAATTTATAATAATTAATTTAAATTGTATCATAATATTATTTTTAAATAGAAATAAGTAAATTGTTAATTATACAAGTAAGTATATTTATAAATAAATATTAATTAAATATAATATAATTATTATTATTATTGGTAATATAATTATTATATATATTTTTATATTTTTATAGCGGTCTGAACATACCAAAATGAGAGAGATCCAAAAATAGTATAAGTATGAGATTGTACTTAAATGAATTAATTTGTACTACTTATACTGATAACATGCATTAGCTCTTCTATAGAACTTCACAGTTAAGCGTGTTTGACCTGGAGTAGTATAGGGATCGGTGACCTTCTGGGAAGTTTCCCAGAAAATGTGCAATAAGGACAAAACATGTTGAAAAGTGAAGTGTAATGAAATAGCATCCTTGAGAGGCCAAATATGAGGGTTATTACTTTAATAAATTTATTAAAATTAAATAAAAATTTCCTGAAACGAGTTATCTACGGAAAATTTCGTAGATAACATTATCTACGAAAAAATCCGTAGATAACATTATCTACAGAAAATTTCGTAGATAACATTATCTACGGAAAGTTCCGTAGATAATGTTCTGTAGATATCGTTATCTACGGAAAATTCCGTAGATAACGTTATCTACGACCATTTTATCTACGGATTTAGATAATCCGTAGATAATTGACATTTATCTACGGATTTTTATGTTTATCTACG
Source organism: Cajanus cajan (assembly GCF_000230855.2). Lineage (NCBI taxonomy): Eukaryota > Viridiplantae > Streptophyta > Magnoliopsida > Fabales > Fabaceae > Cajanus > Cajanus cajan. Next base: position 28,582,146 of record NC_138519.1, on the reverse strand, counting down.
GATTTTTCCGTAGATAATCTTGATTTTTCTTGTAGTGAAAATGTGTTTGTAAACTACCCTTAACCTTGATTTCTTGATGATGTGAGAGCCTTAGTCGGTTAAAGAGGGAAGATGCTTATAAATTATCTTAAGCCTCAATTTTTAAATAATATGAAACTTTTCTGAAACAAGCCCTGTGATTGAGACTAAGGGACCATAGTGGCCTAAGCCCTCCTTTTAGCTCCAATGTTCTTATCGTAAATTCGTTGATATCGTTAGATTCATTACATCTGAAATATTGTTCGTTTTAACACTCGATGGATCGTAACAATTTTGTCTTTAAAAATACGCCTCATTAAATTAAGGAAGGAGGAAGAAAAATGTTTATAAATTATCTTTAGCATCAATTACGATATAGAACTTTAAGAAATTTTAAATTTAATAAAAAAAATAACTATGAAAAAGATAGTCTTAATATAACCTAGATCTCTAGAGAAACTAGTTGACAGTAAAGTCGATTACTAACAGCACGATACCAAAAATTAAAAAACACATCAAACGAAAAAAATAAGAGAAAATTATTGAATATTCTGATGCTGATATCATCTTTATAATGACCGAAGCATAAACAAAAGAATATCTATTCACATAATAATATATGATATATAATTTAACATTATCATCTAATTACATACTACTATGATTAGCTTGGTGACTCTTGAAATTACAATCTTAAAAGTTATTAAAAAAAAAAAGTGTTTGTAATTGGTTTAGATGATGAAATAGTGCATATAGTCATTGTACTTCATATATTATAGAATAAATATTAAATTAAAAAAATGGTTGTCCCGTCAGGTTAAAATTTTACACACTCAAAAAAAATGATTATTAAAATAATTATTATAAAAATCAACTAACCACGTACACATGATGCCTTCATATGAGAGGATAATATAACTGAGATTTATACGTACCATTTTGTTTAGCTATATAGGTATATACGAACCTTGCAAATTGACATGAAGTCAAAGTCCGTTACACTATCTCCGAGTCCCAAATCTGGCAAGTTGGTCCCAAACTCCTTCAGAAGCGCTTCTTTCTTGTTATTGGGAAAAACCCAAGTCCCACATCGACTAGAGATTAGGCAATTGAATAGTATATAAGTGAAAAGCAACTCTCACCTTACAAGCCGGTTTTGTAGGGTTGAGTTAGGCTTAATCCACTATTCTAACATGGTATCAGAGCCATTTAGATCCACTTTAAATGGGCCACCCACCATTGATGCATGCCTCATAGGCATGAGGGGGTGTATTGGGAAAAAACCCAAGTCCCGCCTATCCTAGATCATTAAAAAGGGCCACCCACCATTTATCCACGTACCAAGCCCAATAGTGCTGGACGTGAGGGGGTGTATTGGGAAAAACCCAAGTCCCACATCGACTAGAGATTAGGCAATTGAATAGTATATAAGTGAAAAGCAACTCTCACCTTACAAGCCAGTTTTGTAGGGTTGAGTTAGGCTTAATCCACACTTGTGCTCACCAACAAGCACCTTAGAGAACGCCGTTACCTCCACCTCCGTTCCGAGCACCTTATCGGCGCCAAGAAACGTCTTCGCGAACGGCTCCACCATCACCCTGGGGCTCGCCGTCACAATATACCGCTTCCCGAAGGCGTTGAACACACGCCACGTGTCGGGGTGCACGTCCTCCACGTAGAACCTCGGCAGCACCGAGCGCGACACCAGCTCCACGTCCCTGAGTTTGAGCCCGGCGAAGGTTACGAAGATTAAGGTTTTGATGGCTATGGTTTCGGAGATGAATAGGTACGTGAAGTAGACGAAGGGGACCGAGGCGAGGAGGAGAAGCGCTCGCAGGATGTTGCCGGCTTCGAGAGCGACGAGGAAGTAGTACGGAAATGCGCTGCGAGAGACGAGGAGAGTGCCGTCTAAGTCCGATGCAACGGTTTGGTTGGAGCGGTCTTTGGTGCTGCATTTGGTTATTGGCTCGAAACGATGAAAGGCTAGCATGACCGTTGCCATGGAGGGGATAAAAGATTATAAAAATTTTAGGTTGAAACGTGAAAAGACTGAGAAGGTAGGCTTGTGTAGCGATATTAGGTAACTCGAAAATGTTACGAAAGAGAGGGAGGGTGAAAGGGGTTTTAACTTTTAATAAGGTGAGGGACCATGTGGAGATGTTGGTTAACAATTTCGTAAAGAAATGTAATTAATTAAGGCTATGGATAAGTCTATTACATTGCGTGTTCAAGATTTCAAATTTATTTGTAACTTTAACATCCATGGACAGTTAGATTTATTACTTTTAATTAGGCATGAAAATCTAACCCGCTTTTGTGAGAATTTGCCTAAATTTGTTCCGATTTTTCCGATTTTGACAGAAAAAATTTGTGTTTATTGGATTCGGGTTCGAGTTTTTCCTGATTGATAAAATCGGGAGTGGGGGCGAGGACGGGAATATTAATACCCACTTTGCACCTGTCCTCGTACTTGTCCCTGTCCTGCTTAATAATATAATTAAAAAATTATTTATATATATATAAATCAAAATTAGAAATATTTATATGTAAAAACTTGTATTATTTTATTTTTCTTTTATTTTTTTAAAATTTGTTCATATTTATTTTAAATTAAAAATATATAGTAGGAGCGGGAGCGGGGACGGGACGGGGAAACCCGAGTCCCACTGGAGACGGGAATGGATACCCAAATTTTATCCCTAGACAGAGACGGATCTTTTATGGGACCGGGGGGAGCCACAGCTCCCCCAAACTTTTCTAAAAACTAATATATTTTAATATTATATTTATATATTATTATATTATTAATTGTAATAAAATAAAAAGTCTAAATCTATTCTCTCTTCCGCGGTTAACTTCTCAAAGAAGCCTCCAAAAACTGAAAGTCTTTCTCTTGAATTAAGAATTCATTTTTATCACTCACTCACATCCATGGTTTTCTAGTTCCTCTCCTAACATTATGAATTAGGACTTCTCTTCTCTCCAATGCCTTCGCCCTTCACACTCGTATTTTTTACCCATTTTTTACTTATTGTTTTTCTCATCTTATTGTTTCTCCGCCACTGTGTGTTTTGTCTTCCCTTTTTTTTTTTTCATTTAGCTATGCTCTTTGTACTGTTTATCATTCCTTATGGTGCGTAAATGAAATCATATGATATAGGTTTGTCTTTTACCTTGTGGCTTAGGAAAAACTGTGGGTAACATTTTTTATTATTATTTTTTTCCATTTTCGTATTCCAAAATTAGAAGTTTCTTCAATGGGTAACATTTTCATGTTTTCTGTTTGAAGAATCGCAATGCGAAGTATGGACAGAACTTTCAATTTTTTATTTTCATCAATGTCATGCTCCAAAATTAGAAGCTTATTTCATGGATAACATTTTCATAGTTTTTTTAGAGAAAGAAAACTTTTGGGTTGCGTTGTAAATTTGAATTTGCATTGGATTTTTTGGTAGACTAAATAAAAGCTCATTTTCCCTTTTGTTAGGATTGACTTTGGTTATCTTAGCACACAAAGTTTAGTTTATATTTTAATTTTCTTATCAATATGCATTGTGATAATTGTGAAGATAATTTTTCTTCCTTTTTCTATATAGGTGAAAGACTAAAAGGTGATAAATATTTATTAGAAAAATTATGATAAAGAGAAAAAATTGATTCTTTTTTTAATAGGAAGACTTGTGAGAAAGATGAAAAAAAAGGCAACTTGTATGTCAAGTGAACTTGAGAAATTTCCCAAGAATCCAAGAATTGAAGAAAATGAGAAACAACTCTCAAAGGTTCCTAGGATTACATATAATAAATTTGAAAATTCTTTGGAACGTGATCCAGGGAAATGACCTGAAATTTGGCAATACCCTCCAAATCAAACGGATGAGGTACGAAGGGCTTATCTAAAATGGGGTCCATATCAAATGCATTTAAAAAATTATCCTTTTTCTGGTAAAGATGATCATCCAAGGAGATTTCAATACACTTGGTTTAGCATATTTCCTTCATGGTTAGAGTATTCACCTTCAAAAGATGCTGGATATTGCTTCCCTTGCTAACTTTTTAGTAAAAGACCAAACGGACGCTTTGGTTCAGATGTTTTCATTACTACAGGTGATTGAATTTGAATTCTAATTACCAATGAGTTGATTTTCATCAACAAGTTTTAACTTTATTGATTATTTTCTACAGGTTTTAAAAGTTTGGAGGAAAGTTAATAATGGAAAGAATTGTGCTTTTCTTAAACACATTGGGAAGGATCCTTGCTCACCACACAATAATGCTGTGAGAGCTTGTCAAGACTTGTTGAATCAAAATTGTCATATTAGGAATGTTTTTCATGTGCAAAGCTTAGATCAAATTACGAAGTCGTTTGCGTCTCAAGACTTCAATTGACACGGTTCGTTATTTATCACTTCAAGCTTGTGCTTTTAGAGGTCACGATGAAACTAGTGAATCAAGGAACCAAGGTAATTTTCTTGAGATGATAAAACTCATAGCATCATACAATGATGAGGTTGCAAAGGTTGTGTTGGAAAATGCTCCATATAATTCCAAATATACTTCCCATAAAATTCAAAAGGAGATATTGAGTATTCATTCTAGTAAAGTGAAAAATCATATTGGTGAGGAAGTTGGGGACTCCAAGTTTTGCATAATTGTTGATGAGGCTCGTGATGAATCAAAAAAGGAACAAATGGCTCTTATTTTTAGATTTGTTGATAAAAATGGTTTTATACTAGAGCGGTTTCTTGATATTATGCATGTTAAAGACACTACAGCATTAACTTTGAAGAATGAATTATGTGTTCTGCTTTCTCGACATAATTTTAATGTTTCTAATATTCATGGTCAAGGGTATGATGGTGCTAGTAATATCAGAGGAGAATGGAATGGATTACAGGCATTATTCTTAAATGATTAATTGTCCCTTATGCATATTATGTTCATTGTTTTACTCATCGGTTACAACTTGCCTTGGTTGCTGCATCAAGAGAAGTTATTCCAATTCATCAATTCTTTTCAAAATTGACTTTTATTGTGAATATTGTTTGCTCTTCTAGTAAGCGTCATGATGAGTTACAAGCTGCCAAGATGGATGAAATTGCATATTTGTTAGAGATTGATGAGCTTGAAACTGGTAAAGGAGCAAATCAAATTGGTACTTTGAAACGAGCTGGTGATACTCGTTGGAGCTTTCATTTCTCTTCTATTTGTAGCTTAATAAATATGTATGATGAAACTTGTTCTGTTCTAGAAAAAATTATTGTTCATGGATCTACTTATTCTCAACGTGGGGATCACTACAAAAAAATTGCATTTAGCGACCACCAAAATTGGTCGCTAAATTGCTAAAATCGGTCGCTATTTGCCTTAGCGACCGAATTAGCGACCGAATTTAAATAGTCGCAAAACCCTAGTCGCAAAGCTATATAGCGACCAAAAAATTTTCAATCGCTATTTAGCGACTGAAAATTTTGGTTTAGCGACCGAAATTTTTTGTCGCTGTTTAGCGACCGAAAATTTCGGTCGCAAAATGGTTGCAATGATTTTGGTCGCTGATGTGTATGGGGACCAAATTAGTGACCGAATAAATCGGTTGCTAAAGATTTATTTTTTATTTTATTAAATTTTATAGATGTTGCAAATTCGGTCGCTACGAAATACTCATATTTGGCCTCTCAAGGATTCTATTTCACAATACTTCACTTTTCAGCATGTTTTGTCCTTAATTACACAATTTTTGGGAAACTTCTAGAAGGTCACCCATCCCTATATTACTCCAAGTCAAGCACGCTTAACTGTGGAGTTCTTATGAGATAAGCTACAGAAAGGCATATGCATATTGTCAGTATAGGTAGTGCAAATTAATTCATTTAAGTCATCCTCAAATATACAATCTCATACTTATACTATCTTTGGATCCCTCTCATTTCGGTGTATCCAAACCGTTATAAAAATATAATAATATATTTAATAATTATATTACCAATAATAATAATTAAATTATATTTAATTAATCTTTATTTATATATACTCACTTTTATAATTAACAATCTACTTATTTCTATTTAAAATTAATATTATGATACAATTTAAATTATCTATTATAAATTTAAAAATTTAAATAATAATTTTTATATTTTAAAATGAGAAGGGTTATGATAACACTGGTATAACTTTTACTAAGTATTATATTGTTCAATAACTTTATATTAAATGTGAATTTTGTAAATCCAACCGTTAAATTGAAAGTTCATATCACTTTATATGTTTATATCAAGTTTTGTTAAAATTGAACAACAACTTGATGGTAATCAAAGTGCTCATATTTTAATATATTTCCAAATGTATATGTTACATCAATTTTATTTTACAAGAATGAAGTATCAAATCATTTTGAATTCATATAAAATTTTGTATATATGATCTAAGAGTAAAAACTTTCAATCTAACAGTTGAATTTATAAAATTCACATTTAATATAAAGTTATTGAGCGATGTAATACTTAGTAAAAGTTACACCTGTGTTATTATAACACTTCTCTTTTAAAATATTATTTTTATAAATTAAATTTTAACATTTTAAATAAATTATTAATTAACTTAATATATTTATTCATCTTAAATATAAGATATAAAATTTTAAAAATGTATTTATCCTTGTTTTATTTTGTAATTATCAACCATTAATAAAATACTAATTTAAAATCTTATCAAGTTATATCATAATATTTTCATATCAAGTTTAAAACCAAATATTAGTTATAAAATATGTTAATTTATGTTGTAATTTTATTTCAACATGAAACTTTAAAATAAATGTGCGAATAAAAAAAACTCCGTTAAAACAGTCACATATTCTATTTGATAGAGAAAAAAAGTAAGGAAACGCATTGTGATGTATTAAAAACTGATCAAAAAGAACCCGTGGGTGGTTTGCCCAATTAGTTAAGGGGGAAGACTTAAGATTTTCTCCACGTAAGTATGTGTGTGGATTCGAGCTTTACTGTCAGCAATTTTAGCCTTTTTAAACAAAGCAAGTGTAATTGTAATAAAAAGGAGGTGTATATATCATAAGTTAAATACTATGAACATCTATGAGTAAATTAAAATCAAAGGATAATAATTTTTTTTAAATTACTAAAAAATATTTCATTTTATAATTGTTTCACAAATTCTTACTAATTTTTGTATAAGTCAATTTCTTTTAAACTATGAAACTAGCACGATTATATCAATTGAATTGAATGATTAAGCCTAACTTTTAAAATAACAATTGAAATAAAATAAGATTCATGAAAATAATTTCAAAATATATTAGGTAAATAATTTTTATATATAATAAAATTAAAGACAAGGATTAAAATAATCAATGGAGTTAATGTAATATTCATTTATAAATATTTAAATAAATTATAAGTTGCAAGGTATTATTTAATTGATGTTTAAAATAAAATATTTTATAATATCTAAATGAATTGAGTTTTAAGATAAACTATTATATACATATTTAATTAATATAATTTTAAAATATATATGTATAATTAGATATATTTTAAATAAATATTTTTATATTAAAAATTAATTTATCATTAAACAAAATAAAAATATTTCAAAATATGGTTTTTGTTGAATCAGTTTCCCATGGTGGGATCATATTCATATATAATAATAGAATCATGTCTCCTCAAAGAAGCGATATCTACCCAAAGTAGTACGAGTATAATCGAAGATAGATGGTATAACATATTTTAACTAATTGATCTCATATGTTATTGGTGTATATATTTATATATATAATTTATTTTATAATTTTTTATTTATTAAACTAATGGAACATTAATTATATTTTATCAATTTTAGATTTGTTTGATAAATTTTTATTAATCCTTATATAAGCCAATTATTTTTAATTTAATGGAACTAACGTGTTTATATCAATTGAACTAGATGTTTAAGTCAATTTTGAAAATAATAATGAAAATAAAATAAGATTTATGAAAAGAAGTTTATTTATCTTAACAAAATTAGAAAGCACAATAAATTATGTATTTTCATATTATCTAATAATGTAATAAAATATTAAGCATGGTAAAAGAGAAATAAATTTCTTAAGAGAAAAATAAATAAATTTTCTAGATAAATTATTATTTAAATTAGTCTAAACTTTTTTAAAAAAGATTCAATTAAAAAGATTATTATTTAATTTTCTTTTATAGCATTATGTTTCTCATTTTTTAATGCATCATGATATATTAATTATCTATCTTAAATTACATAATTTTTTTTATTTAAAAAAAATTAATTTTATTAGGAGGGTACTAATTTTTATTTCTTATCATTAATATTTTTATCATTATAAAAATAATATTATATATTTTTATATTTTCATCCATTTAAAAGAAATATATTTCTAAATTTTTTAAAAAATTTACATTTAGCGACCGATTTTAATTTGGTCGCTAAAATTATTATAAATAATAATATTTTTTATTTTTTTAGCGATCAATTTTAATTTGGTCGCTAAAATTATTATAAATAATTTTTTTTATTTTTTTAGCGACCGATTTTAATTTGGTCGCTAAAATTATTATAAATAATTTTTTTTTATTTTTTTAGCGACCGATTTTAATTTGGTCGCTAAAATTATTGTAAATAATATTTTTTTATTTTTTTAGCGACCGATTGTAATTTGGTCGCTAAAATTATTATAAATAATAATATTTTATTTTTTTAGCGACCAATTTTAATTTGGTCGCTGAAATTATTATAAACAATAATATTTTTTTTATTTTTTTAGTGACCGATTTTAATTCGGTCGCTAAAATTATGATAAATAATAATATTTTATTCTTTTAGCAACCGATTTTAATTTAGTCGCTAAAATTATTATAAAGAATAATTTTTTTGTTATTTTTTTAGCCACCGATTTTAATTTGGTCGCTAAAATTATTATAAATAAGAATATTTTATTTTTTTAGCGACCAATTTTAGTTTGGTCGCTAAATTTATTATAATTTTTTTATATTTTTTTAGCGACCGAAACCATTCTGTCGCTATTTTAATCAACAATTATTATTTTAGTGACCGATTTAGCGACCGAATTTTTGCTACTAAAAAATTCGGTCGCTAAATTGGTCTCTGAATAAAATTTGCAACTAAATCAAATTCGATCGCTAATTATGTCGCTATTAGTGACGGAAAAAAAATCAGTCGCTAATTTCGGTGGCTAAATTGACTTTTTTTTGTAGTATGTTGATAATGCTTACAAAAGCTTGACCTCATTTGAGTTTATATTGATTTTGCATTTGATGAGAGAAATTATGGGGACGGGAGAGGGGGCGGGGACGAGGATGGGGACGATTTAAATTTGCGGGAGCAGGGGCAAGGAACGTAAAACTCGCCCACGTCCCGCCCCGTTACCATGCCTACTTTTAATGTCCATAATTATGAGGAAAGAGAGGTCATAAGATGAAATTGCGATATGATATGATATTCAAAAATATTAAATAAAACATTTAAGACTATCATCTTAAGATAGACGATATACATATCATATATTCTTTTCTTTAATAAATAGTAACATTTTATCTAGATACATGTTGCGTGTAAAATACAATAAAGACAAATGAAATTTATTATAATAATAACAATAGATAAGGGGAGAAAAAAAAAAAGAACAATAACAACAACATATATTTTCTTTTAAAAAAATTAAATTATATTTTTACCCCTCTTTTTATTTTTAGGATTTAATTTGGTCTAACTGTGACACCCTCTACCCCATTATTAATATACAACAAATGTAACAATAAGATATTACTTTTCTTCTTTTTGGATAAATAAAATCTTTCATAGTTGACAAATATTTCAAATATCACCAGGTAGAAGATTCACATTCGTAACTCATAAATCATAACGCCAGTGTAAAAATTATAAAAGAAAAGAAGTTAAGATTTTCAATACAATTTAGTGTAAAACAAGAAATCATATATATACAAATAATAATAAAGGAAATATAAATTAACTCCAGTAAAGGTGGCAGTGCCTCCTGGTTAGGAATTAATTTATACTCCCAAATCATATAATAAAATATAACAAAAATGTACATCTTGGTCTTTTATCAAGAACGTTCAAATTACAATTCTTAACATATATTTTCCTTGAATTATACACTTTATCTACGTTATCTCTTCGTTAGAAATTACAAAGAAGGGAAACTAAAGTTATTAAAACAATAACATATTAAACTAAAAATAACTATGCCCCGATGTCACATCCTATCAGAGCATGCCCAATTGAAGCCTTTAAGCCTCATCACCAACATCCCCATGATGCTGATTATCTGCAACATAAATTAAAACATATACAAAAACAACAAAGGAGTGAGAAACATCTCACTCAGTTTCAGGTGAAGAATAAAGGTTAGATAGCACATACACACACAACAAATATAAGTCACATGTAAACAATACACATACATCATCAATATTACAAATACATTCATTTATCATGCAATGATGTCATGGACTCATCTCATAAATACATGCATATGGCGCCATAAGGAAGTTTCACATATCATCACTGGTGACCCTAAGGCACACCTGCACAACTGTCGGTGACCCTAAGGTACACCTGGTTAGCATATCATCAACTGTCGGTGACCCTAAAGTACACCTGGTTAGCATATCATCAACTGTCGGTGACCCTAAAGTACACCTGGTTAGCATATCATCAACTGTCGGTGACCCTAAGGTACACCTGGTTAGCATATCATCAACTGTCGGTGACCCTAAGGTACACCTTGTTAGCATCAACTGTCGGTGACCCTAAGGTACACCTGGTTACATCACTGGTGTGCGGCCTCAGCGGCACACCTGGAATAAGATATGCATATGATGCATGTCATACATTCATTATTTCATGAACTCAACATTTAACTTATTACAGAATTTTATTTAGTACATCATGTCCTCATTTGTCATAGTCTCATAATCATAGTTTGTCTCAATAGTCAATTCTTAGGTCTCATGTCATTTGTCCATATTTCACATGGTCATGTCATCAATACTCCTCATAAGGTCCGCATAGGTATTCACAGAGATTCAGAGAGCATTCTTATTCATATTAAAACTCATGTATTATTAACATTAATTTCATATTCATTTATTACTTCAACAAAGAAAAAGGTAGAGTAAATAGAAAATCAGACAGAACAACGGCACTTTCAACAAAAACAAAGTAGAATAAATAGAAAATCGGACAGAACAACGACACCTTCAACAAAAAGCAAAGTAGAGTAAATAGAAAATCAAACAGAACAACGGTATCTTCAACAAAGAATAAAATAGAGTAAATAGAAAATCAGACAGAACAACAGCAAGGGATTGGGGGCCAATCCGACAAACAACTATCCAACAATTATCCCCACACCCCTGAGCGAGGTTCTCACTCCCCCCCTTACCTGGATAGGCGGAGTTGGAACTTGGCAGAGCCTCCTCCTCTGGATTCCCTCTTCCTTTCTCTCTCTCTTTCTTTCTCTTTCTTTCTCTCTCTCTCTCTCTCTCTTAAATTTCACTTTCTTCCTCTGTATAAAAATTTTCACCCCCGTGCCCCTATTTATAGGCCTCCTGGCGCAACCGGAACGGTCGTACTGATTTCGGAACGGCCCGTTCCGGATCCTTCAAACGTGGGAAAATTTCTCAACTGGAACGGCCCGTTCCAAAATCGGAACGGCCCGTTCTCAAAAAGCAGAACGGCCCGTTCTGAAACCAGAACGGCCCGTTCTCAAACTCAGCAGAACGACCCGTTCTCCCTCCGGAACGACCCGTTCTCCTTGTTGGAACGGTCCGTTCTGGGCCCGTTCCCAACCTAAAATTTTAGCTTATTTTAAATGCTCAGAACGGCCCGTTCCACTTTCGGAACAGCCCGTTCCGAGTTACTCAAATGCTCCTAATACCTTTATAAAATTACGAAAATGCCATCAATAATTACGAAAATGCCATTACTAATAAAAATATCCTTTTAAGGAAATTGGGGTGTTACAATTCTCCCCTCCTTTTAGAAATTTCGTCCCCGAAATTTACCTGAAAACAAAAATAGATAAGTTTCTCGCATCTTGCTTTCTAACTCCCATGTAGCACTTTCTTCAAAATTTCCTTATTGATGTACAACTCTATCAATCTCTCCAAGAAATGTCTAATGTTAATAAGTTCAAGGTGAGCAGACCTGGTAAGCCTATCCATTAATCCAAATAAGATCAAATTTCTTAAGAATATCATACATAACTACAACTAAATCCATAGATACAAAATCTTATTTTCAAATTAGAACGTCTAAAGGTTGTATTAAATCTGAAAGTTTTTGGTGTTCTACCTTAGCTTTCTAACATACTAAGCAAGCATACACAAATTCCTCCACTTCCTCCGTCATCTTAGGCCACCAAAACATCTTCTTAAGATATCATACATCTTAGTAACTCCTAGATGAATACTAAGACTGCTCTTATGACCTTCTTCCAAGATTGCTCTCTTAAGTTTTGGCACATTTGGAATATACAACCCATCCTTAAATCTCAACACTCCATCCACTCCAAATTTAAACTTACTTTCTTCACCTTGATTCAACTTCTCTACTTCTCTTTAGACCATCATGTTTCCGCTGCGCCACTCTGATACATTTCAGTAACTCTTAAATAAATGCTAAAAATATTCTTATGTCCTTTCTCTAAGATCATCTTCCTTAATTTGGATTTACTAGGCACATAGATTATATCCTTGTATCCCGAAACACCATCAACTTCCACTTGTAAAAGGCTATTTATATTCTTACCAATCTTTTTCACTTGGGTCACTAAGAAAGAATCTAATTCCTGAGTCTTCTAATCTCATTATTAATCCTTTCAACATATTCAATTCAATGTTCCTAAGGGTGAGCTCACACATCATGCTTAAGTTTCTAATCTACTCAATCAAACTCAACCCTTATATCATCAAAATGATAGATAAATGTTCATCCTACTCAGGACATTTGTCACCATATTAGTTTAACTTGTATAATCCTCTCCAATGATTAGGCACCTAATTGTAAGTTCACTATGTACTCATACTCGGTCTTCAAGTCTTACCACTTTATTTATACTCCAAGAAAACTCTTATTCACTATCTTGTCCTATAATCTCATACCTGGCCACCAAAATGAATCGACTAATATGCTTATTCAATATCCTTTGAATAATCCATTCGTTAATCGAGTCATACATAGTCCCTTACTACTAGGAGTAATTTCACAAATCAAACTTAAATTCCTAACTTGAGCCAAAAGATATATCTCTTTGACCATAAAGAAAGATAAATATAGATATTTCCTATTCAAAGCATCGACTACTATAGGTTTACCCAGATAACAACTAAGATTAAAATCTTAATCCTTACAATTTACAACTATCTCTTCTATCTCATATTCAATTCCTTCGGATCAAACAGATATTTAAGATCCTTATAATCACTAAATATCTCAATAATGTTTCTAAAATCTCAAGCGTAACTATTACAACTTCTAATTCAAGGTAATTTCTCTCATGAATTTTCTATTTCCTAGATGCTTAAAAACATGTTACTACCTTTGCATCAATAATCCACCCAAACCTGTCTTCAAAGTCATCACTATATCCTACATAAGACTTACTAGAGTCAGGTAATATTATCACTAGTCAATCTTGCCATAAGAGTTAGAACTACTCTTATACTTACTATCTCACATAAAGACAATACCCCTCATAGTGAATGTAGTCAAGGGCAATGCTATCCTAGAAATTCTTTCAATAAATCTCCAATAGTAAGCCTCATAAAACTTTTATTCTCGTTAACTTGCTTAGATATCTTTCTGCTTAAACATAACTTCTACCTAAGACAGATTCATGTTCACCTTAACTGAAATTTACAGGGACTAGAAAACTTAACATACAACCGTCTTGGATATATCTTCACCTTCAACTACAATATGATCATATCACATCCTAAGATCAATATCACTAACCATACAACATTCACCATTTGATCCCTAAAGTCTTCTATTCACATATCGACATACATGCACATCAAGTCATATTAGAATGCTTACTTTAAACCTTCATATATATCATCCATAAGCATGTACATGAACAACCTTTACCACATAGCATCATATAACCTTAAACAACCTCTCAATCTACACGAAAACACCTCAAAACATGTCAATTCTTATCCTTGCATTGCCTACTAACCCGAAAACATTATTATACAGACTAACTTCTATTTTTAACAACTATCAAAGAAACAACACATAAAGAGTTCTACTCATCCACGTGATATCAACCTATCACTAAGTGAATAGGCTACAACTCTTAGTGAGACATGAGATTTTAAAAAAAACAAATCATCTTCTTAGCTAAAGAAAACTTCAAAAATCACAACAAATATATTCAGTGCTTACAACTATACCTCTGATTACCAAAGCAGCTATACTGGAGTTCTAGACCTCCGTTTAACCTGATTCCAATTCCATTAGAAAGGTAACATCCAATGCTACCACTTTCCTGAAGACTAACAAAAATTCTAATTTTGTCAGTATAGCACTTGTACTGTCACAACAAAACATCTCCTACACCAGACAACAATAGTGTATCAACATCTAAAACCACAAAAATAGCTCAATCCTTCCAAACTTACTCCTTTCCACCTGAAATTCATATCAAAGTTTCCCACTACAAATCTAAACCAAATAACTCACCTATTCAGTACAAAAGGCTTAGAAAATAAAATTTTCATGCAACCATCAAACTCTAAAAAAATCATCAACACTTCAAGCTCTCCTTAAGAATACCAAAACTCCAATTCTCAACATACCTCATCTTTGGATTCAATTGCTACAACTATAGCTTTCAAAAATTTCACCAATCATAAATTCTTAATACACTTTAAAATAAATCAATGTCTTACCCAAATCTAAGGCCTCAATAGTTCCCACAATATTAACAACATATTTCGTCTACCACTACTCGCACATATGCTTGCAACACAAGCGATATTACTCAACCACCACTTCTTACGTAAGTATCAAACAATTAAACAATCTAAGAATGAAGAAGAAAGGTCATAATGGTATTAGCTGACACTATCATGACTATCATTCCTCTAATTAAAAAAATAACTTAACAATATCAAACTTTACAATATCAACACAAGGAGAACATCATCATCATCATTATCAAAGCAAAACATCATCAAAGCAAAGCATCACCAAAGTATACAACAAACAAAACAATGTCAGAGTACACAACAGAATCTCGATAAGTCACGGCCGATTAGATCGACCTGCTCTGATACCACTAAATGTGACACCCTCTACCCCATTATTAATATACAACAAATGTAACAATAAGATATTACTTTTCTTCTTTTTGGATAAATAAAATCTTTCATAGTTGACAAATATTTCAAATATCACCAGGTAGAAGATTCACATTCGTAACTCATAAATCATAACGCTAGTGTAAAAATTATAAAAGAAAAGAAGTTAAGATTTTCAATACAATTTAGTGTAAAACAAGAAATCATATATATACAAATAATAATAAAGGAAATATAAATTAACTCCAGTAAAGGTGGCAGTGCCTCCTGGTTAGGAATTAATTTATACTCCCAAATCATATAATAAAATATAACAAAAATGTACATCTTGGTCTTTTATCAAGAACGTTCAAATTACAATTCTTAACATATATTTTCCTTGAATTATACACTTTATCTACGTTATCTCTTCGTTAGAAATTACAAAGAAGGGAAACTAAAGTTATTAAAACAATAACATATTAAACTAAAAATAACTATGCCCCGATGTCACATCCTATCAGAGCATGCCCAATTGAAGCCTTTAAGCCTCATCACCAACATCCCCATGATGCTGATTATCTGCAACATAAATTAAAACATATACAAAAACAACAAAGGAGTGAGAAACATCTCACTCAGTTTCAGGTGAAGAATAAAGGTTAGATAGCACATACACACACAACAAATATAAGTCACATGTAAACAATACACATACATCATCAATATTACAAATACATTCATTTATCATGCAATGATGTCATGGACTCATCTCATAAATACATGCATATGGTGCCATAAGGAAGTTTCACATATCATCACTGGTGACCCTAAGGCACACCTGCACAACTGTCGGTGACCCTAAGGTACACCTGGTTAGCATATCATCAACTGTCAGTGACCCTAAAGTACACCTGGTTAGCATATCATCAACTGTCGGTGACCCTAAAGTACACCTGGTTAGCATATCATCAACTGTCGGTGACCCTAAGGTACACCTGGTTAGCATATCATCAACTGTCGGTGACCCTAAGGTACACCTTGTTAGCATCAACTGTCGGTGACCCTAAGGTACACCTGGTTACATCACTGGTGTGCGGCCTCAGCGGCACACCTGGAATAAGATATGCATATGATGCATGTCATACATTCATTATTTCATGAACTCAACATTTAACTTATTACAGAATTTTATTTAGTACATCATGTCCTCATTTGTCATAGTCTCATAATCATAGTTTGTCTCAATAGTCAATTCTTAGGTCTCATGTCATTTGTCCATATTTCACATGGTCATGTCATCAATACTCCTCATAAGGTCCGCATAGGTATTCACAGAGATTCAGAGAGCATTCTTATTCATATTAAAACTCATGTATTATTAACATTAATTTCATATTCATTTATTACTTCAACAAAGAAAAAGGTAGAGTAAATAGAAAATCAGACAGAACAACGGCACTTTCAACAAAAATAAAGTAGAATAAATAGAAAATCGGACAGAACAACGGCACCTTCAACAAAAAGCAAAGTAGAGTAAATAGAAAATCAAACAGAACAACGGTATCTTCAACAAAGAATAAAATAGAGTAAATAGAAAATCAGACAGAACAACAGCAAGGGATTGGGGGCCAATCCGACAAACAACTATCCAACAATTATCCCCACACCCCTGAGCGAGGTTCTCACTCCCCCCCTTACCTGGATAGGCGGAGTTGGAACTTGGCAGAGCCTCCTCCTCTGGATTCCCTCTTCCTTTCTCTCTCTCTTTCTTTCTCTTTCTTTCTCTCTCTCTCTCTCTCTCTCTCTCTCTCTCTCTCTTAAATTTCACTTTCTTCCTCTGTATAAAAATTTTCACCCCCCTGCCCCTATTTATAGGCCTCCTGGCGCAACCGGAACGGTCGTACTGATTTCGGAACGGCCCGTTCCGGATCCTTCAAACGTGGGCAAATTTCTCAACTGGATCGGCCCGTTCCAAAATCGGAACGACCCGTTCTCAAAAAGCAGAACGGCCCGTTCTGAAACCAGAACGGCCCGTTCTCAAACTCAGCAGAACGGCCCGTTCTCCCTCCGGAACGACCCGTTCTCCTTGTTGGAACGGTCCGTTCTGGGCCCGTTCCCAACCTAAAATTTTAGCTTATTTTAAATGCTAAGAACGGCCCGTTCCACTTTCGGAACAGCCCGTTCCGAGTTACTCAAATGCTCCTAATACCTTTATAAAATTACGAAAATGCCATCAATAATTACGAAAATGCCATTACTAATAAAAATATCCTTTTAAGGAAATTGGGGTGTTACACTAACTATTTATAAATGGTTCAATTTAATCATTTAATTTTTAGAAAATATTTAATGTTATCTTTTCATTCAAATTGACATTAATGACATTAATAAAATTAGATAAAAGGACAATATTAAAATTTCTTGAAAACTAGATAATAAAAATGAACTATTTAAAAATAATGGAATCAAATTGAATAGTAATTTATCTAAGTATTATTTTTCTAGATAAATTTGAATTTTCTTTCACTTATTTAATATTTTTATTTTATCTACTTTTTTATTATGATTCAATTTGATCGTTTTATTTTTAAAATATTCAATTTGGTACTCTAAATTTTTTTTAAAATAGTTAATGTTGTCTTTTCATCCAATTCATTAACATTGTTAACGACGAACATTTTTTTAAAATTAAAATACTAAATTGAACAACTTAAAAATAGTGAAACTAAATTGAATCCTAAAATTAAATAGAGTGGTCAAAAAGGTAAGTTAACTAAAAAAATAATTAACATTTTACGTTTAGTAATGTCACACTTTACATGGAATGTGGACACCATAGGTGTCAAAACACCATATTTGACACCAATATTATAACAAACATTGACAACTGATATAGAAGAAATACATTTTAGGTTTACATATATGTTTTTAGTTTTTCAAATTTAAGACATTTATTTTTGGTCCCTCAAATTTAAAATTGTTATTTTTAGTTCCTATAATTTTCAAAAATCTTGTTTTAGTTCCTCAAGTCACCAATAACATATTTGAAAGTGATTAATTAAAACAGTTATGTAATATCAATTGAATTTAATATGATTTTTTCACTAATAGGGACACTAATAAGTAGATTTTATGCAATAATATTTGATAAATTTCTTAACAAAATTTGAATATAAGAATTAAAATAAGATTTTTTAAAATTACAGAAACTAAAAACACAATTTTAAATTTGTGGAACCAAAAATCAATTTATCCTAAATTTGAGAGATTAAAAATATATTTAAACCTACATTTTATATTAAGTGTTTGATCAACATAAAATATTTTGACATTCTATATCACCTAAATTTATGTGGAATTCAGGATGAACATAAAAAGTTCCATTTTCACTAACATTAAAAAGAAAAAAAACATTGTAATTGAAGTTTCGTACACATATCAATTAAATTTATCTTCTAGGCTATATTTTTACCTTCGCTTATAACTTTCATTTGCTTTTAAGCAAACTTTATACAAACTTTAATGACTTTCTTTACAACTTTCTTGTACCGTATTTTTACTAATTCAAAAGCGGTGGAGGCTAGGGTGGGGATAAGGATTAGATGATTTACCATGATCTATTAATATTTATCATTAGATTAATCTTAACTATATATATAATATTATGGTGGAGACTTGCACCATATTTTTTCTTCTTTTATTTTTCAAGCACCCCTTCCTTTGTGTCTCTTCCTCCCTCTAGTCTCCGCGATCCTTCTCCGATTCTACCCTTTTAATTCCAATGTTTTTGTGATGCCCTACTTTGGTCCGACAAGGACTTTACCAATGTACACGTGGAAAATGCTGTCACCGACACCACCAATTGACTAGATTAATCCAATGGTGAATAACAATAGTGTAATTTCCTTCTCTACCTTAGTCCATCTTCAAAAACATAAAGCCCCCGTCTACGATTTTAAGGTAACTTTTTCGAGTGAATTAAGAATCTAACCAAAAAATAAAATCACTTCCACAAGCTAGTTGTCGAATGTGATCAGAATCGACTGGTGCTAGCCAACACAATAACTGGTCAAAATTTATACCAACAACACAAAAAGTAGTGCCTTTCTTACTTGCACTTTATGATCACATACCTCTATTTGTAGTACTATATATTTTTCAAAATCATCATACAAGGTAGCTCTACCAGAAGGAATTCATATGTATTAGTCTCCTCCATAGATACATATTGTTTTGTTTGCTAATATTTCATTTGTATCTTTTCTTAATGTATCTTTAGTTTGGACTTCCCGTAAATAAATAAATAAATAAATAAATATATATATATATATATATATATATATATATATATATATATATATATATATAAATCCTATTATAAGGTGTTCGATCTTATTTCACTAGTAAAAAAAGAAGTTTTTAAAATTAGTTTATTTTTAACTTTTAAAATCGGTTATCTACCAATCTTAAAGTCTTAATTTTTATGATCAATTATGTAACAACTGATTTTAAAAGTAGTAACGAAAGAATCTTTTAAAATTAGTTAAATGATCATCAATTTTAAAATATTTTTTAAAATCAATTAAATTTTAACTGATTTTATAAGTAGTAATTTTAATTACAAAAATATTACCATTTTATTTTTAAAATTAGTTTTCTCTTAATCGATCTTAAAATCCTAATTTTAAAAGGTATTTTTGCACTAGTGTTTATTAGTCCCTCCTCCATGGATACAAGTTGTTTTATTTTCAATTATCTGTTTTTTTTAGAAGTTTTTAATTTGGAACCAAAAGAAAAATATATATATACACGCTAGTGGAACATTATTGATAACCTCTATTAGCAAATGAAATTGTACCAGAGATTTTGAGACAGACCAGCAACAGAACTAGAGTTTTTATTTATCATCATAATAACAATATAGAAACTGATATTTTTATGGGAATAAAAGCAATCAGTTTTCATTGCTCTAATAATTCTAAGCGTTTGGACTTTGGAAGCAACCTGACCAATATAGAATCAAATGCCGGAATTTACTTGATCCAGGTCTAATTAATTTCAAGCATTCTTCTTAGATGGAATCATTCCATCTTTTCCTGCCAGCATGACATACTTGTCCTTTCTTGTTAAATTGGTGCACTCAAACCCCAGATTCTCTGCAAGAACCCTTTGAATATGATTTGCGACTTCAATTGCAGATTTTCCTCCCTTGCAGGTGAGTTCTGTTGGTAACTGGTTCAAGAAAGTAATCTCATATATTGGCATAGGATTCATGAGCACAAAATAAGGGTCCAACAATTTGTGCCCGCGAACAGAGGTCCCATAAAACACACTTTTCTTTATGTTGATGGCAACAGGGACAATCCTATCAGTTAGCTCAGCAAAAAGAGCACTGAACCTCCAAAGGAATGGTTCACTACAAGTGATGCCTTCAGGGAAAATCACCAAGTCCCCTTCTTCAAACAATTTCTTGATGTTGGCTGCATCTTTCTCCCTTTCCCTTGAGAGTGCCACAGCTTTGATTGGAGAAATTATTTCAGTGAATTTGCTTACACTATATGTGACACAGCTAACTTTCCTTCCTAGTGCAACAGCTGTAACCACAGGGTCTAAAACTGTGCGATGGTTACAAACAAATAGCACTCCACTTTGACCTTTCTTTGGTGGTGGTGGAGGGGTACCCTTCCTTATGACCCTTACTCCCAGAAGCTTATAGTAGTACTAAGCAATTCTTAGTGGCAGAAGGATGTTAAGGCAGACCCTTAGGAGAGAGAGTATAATACCAATTGGCATCCAAAGGAAGGTCAAGAGGGCCACTAGAGGAGTTGGCCTCCGAACTAAACGCCCATCTTGAAAAATAATTGGACTTAGAAGCTTGTTTCTTGGCAGTGGCTCACACTTGATCCTTTGCACCATATATGATTCCTACAGCGGAAATATTAACTATCCATCCATAATTCTTACTACAGGGCTTACAAATTTATCCAACCATAATTCTTAAGAAAATAAGATTTTATCTGAGGATGAAAGACAATGAAATATTATTAGTTATAGTTAATCACGGTAGTTTTTTTTTTTTCCTCTCTCTCTTCTCTCCCAAACAAAACCTCATTATGTACTTGACATATAAATCCTTTTCACAAAACTTGTTAACAACCAGAATAATGATTCACTCAACATGGAATATTACCAATAAGTAGCTTTCAGCGACAATCTAAATATAATAATACTGACACTCAATATATATGTTGGTGTATTGTTTAAAGGTGTATATATAGATTATAATGACACTCAATATATGTTGAATCTTATTTTAAATTAACCCTAAAATTATATCAATATATCAAATAAATTTATATTAACATACATTGTATCTATGATAATACTTTTGTCTATCTTTATATGTAACATTTCTTGTAGTGCATGTTTATTACATAATTAAAATTTATAATAAATTATGTAAGTAAATAATATTTGAATATATAAATTATATTTAGATTTATAATAAATAATTTATATGGTAGCAAAAATTTTATTTTTTTTATTGATAATTTATTATAAAATATTAGCATTTAATTCATAAATAATTATGATAAATAAAAATCAAATTAGATAAGAAGTTAAAAGAATCCTTACAAACTCTCTCATTGAAGAATTTTTTTTAAAAATACTCTCACGCAAGGTAACAGTTCCTGTTTAATATATAAGGGGTTGATAAAATATTGCAAATAGTATTTAACTCCTCTAATATGAAGGAGTGCACTTTATTCTATAAACTACATTCACAATTGTTGATTAAAAAAAATTAATAATTGATAATCATGATAAAATCAAATACACTTATACCAAAATCTAAAATAATTATAATATTTATCGTTGATTTTTTAATCAACAATATTATTGATTTCATTCCTCTACCATAAAATATTTCGCTTTAGAAAAGTCAATCTTGAAAATATATGTAAATATGCTTGTTAAATAACATAACTTGAAAAGTCAATTATGTAAATTTAATATACATAATTATGAGTATAATATCACATAATTCAACGATTAGATTAATTAAATTATTTTTTTATAAAAAGTTATATAAAGTTTTATTAACCATGAAATATATATATATATATATATATATATATATAAAATAAAATAAGATAAAATAATTTTAAATAGATTTTAAGTTAAAAATTAAAAAACTATTAATCGGAACGATAATAGTTTCTATAACTGTGTAATAATTTCTTGAGTGAGAGGAGTATATACACGTTATAGTTACTATGAGAAAATATCTAAAAATAAAAATAAAAAGATAATAAGTAGTTAGTTAAAATTAAGGGATGAGAGGTTTGAAATTGTG
The DNA here is from genome assembly GCF_000230855.2 of Cajanus cajan. Classification (NCBI taxonomy): domain Eukaryota; kingdom Viridiplantae; phylum Streptophyta; class Magnoliopsida; order Fabales; family Fabaceae; genus Cajanus; species Cajanus cajan. Next base: position 28,559,406 of record NC_138519.1, on the reverse strand, counting down.
TCACATTGAAGTAAAAAAAATAAATAAATAAATAGATGACAAATAAATAACAAGTAAAAATAATTTATATAGTTATAAAGATAAATTAGTCTAAAATTTCTAATACTAAAAACGATACTTGTTTATTAATTTATCAGAGAAAAATAGACACTTGTTACCTTTTTATTAAAAAATAATAATATTATTAATAATAAAATGAAAAAATATATATTAATTTTATTATAATAAGTAGTTGTCAATAATAGTTAAGAAAATTAAAAAAAATAAAATAAAATTATGAATACCAAAACTGGATATCTTTTTATAATTGTAATATATAGGAATCAAAACTTACTCTCGCTAAATGTAAACGTAGATTAATTATAACTAGAATTGTATCTAAGTTGGTCCCTACGTAGATTAATTGTAGAGAAATTTTATGTAATTTTTTAAGTATATTTTTTGTTTTTTTTTCTTAAATTTTTAAATTTTTATGTTGTAATTTTAATAATTTTTTATTTCTATTATTTATTAATTTTTTTATTTTTTAATATTTTATAATATTATTGAAATCTTATAATTTTATCTTACTTTTTATTTTATAAATATAATTTGAATTATTTATTTTATAATTAAATTAATTTTTTTTAAAAATTTTTATAAGTTTATATAAAAAAATATATTAAAACCTTTGAGTAGGAATTTCCGTAATTATAACTACATATAGAAGTGTATACAAGTTGGTCCCTTGTACAAACCTTGCAAATTGACATGAAGTCAAAGTCCGTTACACTATCTCCGAGTCCCAAATCTGGCAAGTTGGTCCCAAACTCCTTCACAAGCGCTTCCTTCTTGTGCTCACCAACAAGCAACAAGCACTTTAGAGAACCCCGTTACTCTCCCTGACGCCGTTACCTCCACCTCCGTTCCGAGCACCTTATCTGCGCCAATAAACGTCTTCGCGAACGGCTCCACCATCACCCTGGGGCTCGCCGTCACAATATACCGCTTCCCGAAGGCGTTGAACACCCGCCACGTGTCGGGGTGCACGTCCTCCGCGTAGAACCTCGGCAGCACCGAGTGCGACACCAGCTCCACGTCCCTCAGTTTAAGCCCGGCGAAGGTTACGAAGATTAAGGTTTTGATGGCTATGGTTTCGGAGATGAATAGCTACGTGAAGTAGACGAAGGGGACCGAGACGAGGAGGAGGAGCGCTCGCAGGATGTTGCTGTTAATCATAAATAAGGCAAAATTGGGAGCAAATAAACTCTTTATATTCTCATTCATGTTACAAATGAAATTACACTTATTTGTAGCGGACAAAAAAACAACGTTTACATATTTTAAATGTCTCTCATAATTAACACCATTATTATTATTAAAGCAAAATAACTCCTAATTTAAGTTTCATAACAAATCTCCTCTTGAAACTTAAATGCTTCTCCCATCTCTCATTCCAATCAGCTTTTTGCAATTTTCCAGCAATGTAGTTGGCAGGGGCTTGGTAAATATGTCGGCAGCTTGAACTCGGCTTCCGACATGCTCCAACTCGACCTTTCCCTCTCTAATCTGTTCTCGGATGAAATGAAATCGGACGTCAATATGCTTGCTCCTTCCGTGATTAACCGGGTTCTTTGCCAATTCGATTGCTGACTTGTTATCAACTCAGATCACAACTGCTTCATCTCGGATCACTCCCATATGCCTTAGTAAATTTGAAAGCCAAACTGCATGACATACGCTTCAAGATGCCGCCACGTACTCGGCCTCGCAAGTCGACAGAGTTACAATGGGTTGCTTCTTTGACAGCCAAGTAAAAGTCGTATTCCCGAGTAGAAATACATAACCCGAAGTACTCTTCCTATCATCGACATCTCCACACCAATCACTATCCGAGTAACCCACTAATCGGTAGTTATCCGATTTTGAATAGAAAAGACCAAGTGATAGGCTTCCTCGAACATATCTCAGAATTCTCTTCAAGGCCTTCCAGTGTGTGTAACTCGGATCCTCCATAAATCTGCTCGTTATCCCAACACTCAACATTAAGTCGGGTCTCGTGCTTGTAAGATATCTCAAACTTCCGACTAAGCTTCGATATCTCCTAGAATCAGCTCGTTCTCCTCCATCAAACTTTGAAAGTTTCGTGCCTGGTTCCATTGGAGTAGAAACCGGGTTGCAATCCTCCATTTTAAACTTCTTTAGGATTTCAAGTGCATACCTTTCTTGGGCTATAAAAATCCCTTCGTCCGATTGCTTCACTTCTAGGCCAAGAAAATATTTCATCAGGCCTAAATCTGTCATCTCAAACTCTTTCTTCATTATCTCCTTGAACTCCTTAATCAGCTTTGCATTGCTTCCAGTGAATATGAGGTCGTCTACATAGAGAGCAACTACCATCATATCCTTTCCTGATTTCTTTATGTACTAGGCATGCTCGTACGGACATTGCTCATATCCGTTTTTCTTGAAATACTCATCGATCCTTTCATTCCAAGCACGAGGAGCTTGCTTCAGTCCGTAGAGAGCTTTTCTCAATCTCAACACCTTCTTTTCATCTCCTCTCTTCATGTAACCAAGTGGTTGCTCTACGTACACCTCCTCCTTCAGCACTCCATTTAGAAAGGCTGACTTCACATCCATCTGTAGAATTTGCCAATGTCTCTGAGCAGCTAACGAGATCAGAAGTCGGATTGACTCCATTCTCGTGACAGGAGCAAATACTTCATCATAGTCTACTCCTTCCTTTTGTTTATAGCCCTTTACTACAAGCCGAGCTTTATATCGCTCAACCTCTCCCTCAACATTAATCTTTTTTTTGTACACCCATTTTACTCCAATGGGTCGAGCTCCTTCAGGAAGGTTGGTCAATTCCCAAGTTTTATTACGCTCAATCGCCTCAAACTCCTCATCCATGGCTGTTCTCCACTTCTCATCTTGGACAACTTTCTCAAAACTTAAGTCTTCAGAGTCGGCGAGAAGACATACAGCATGAACTTCACTTGTAGTGTCATATATTTCCCTCAGACTTCTCATCCTGGGCTGTTGGGGCTCGAATTCTTCATCTGAGAACTCGGTGGTAGTTGTTTTTGAAGGTACAACAATGTCCGAGCTATCCGAGCTAGTTTCTACTTCGGCCGAGTTACTCCAACACCATTGCTTTGGATCAAACAACTTGTATGCTTTGGATTTTTCATCATATCCAATAAATATGTACTTCTTGCTCCGATCTTCTAATTTTGTCCTGTGCTGTCTTGGTACTTGCCCATAGGCCACGCTACCGAACACCCTAAGATGAGAGACACTCGGCTTTATGCTACTCCAGATCTCCTGAGGCGTCTTTTCTCCTAACTTTGCATGTGGACATCTATTTTGTACATAGACTGCACACTGTACCGCCTCTGCCCAAAACTTCTTCGGCATGTTCTTCCCTTTCAACATAGAACGAACCATATCAAGAATAGTTCGGTTCTTCCGTTCTGCTACACCGTTTTGCTGTGGAGAATATGGGGCAGTCAAGAAACGCTTGATCCCATGTTCCTCGCAGTATTTGTTGAACTCAAAGGAAGTGAACTCGCCTCCTCTGTCAGATCGGATTGCTTTAATAAATTTACTTGTCTCTTTTTCCACCATCACTTTGAATTTCTTGAAGGTTTCAAACACTTCTAGCTTCTCCTTCAAAAAATAAACCCACGTCTTTCTTGAGAAATCATCAATGAAAGAGACAAAATATTTCTTACCACTGAATGATTCTGGAGTTATTGGGCCACACAGGTCGGTATGGATCAGTCCGAGTTGCTCCTTTGCTCGGTACTCAAAACTCCTTGGGAAAGAAGTCCTCGCGTGCTTCCCGATCACACATTCTTCACAGAACTTCTTTTCAAACTTCATTTTAGGCAGTCCAATCACCATCTCCTTTTTCACCAGCTCGGTCAACCCCCTAAAGTGAAGATGACCGAACCTCCGATGCCACTTCATGGCCTCATCCTCCAAATCAAGTTGCATGCATTCATCTCGAACTATTTTCAGTTCAAGTTTGTACATGCGATTTTTCTTCATCTCTACTTGAGCAATAAGCCTCCTGAGTTTATCCTTCAGTTGTAGTTCTCGGTCCTTCATTAGAACCGAGTACCCTTTCTCCATTAACTGTCTCATGCTTAGTATGTTGCTTTTGAGATCGGGTACGTAGTATACATCTCTGATCTCTCCGATTTTCCCATTTCTCTGTTGATATCGGATCGTTCCTCGGCCTTTAACAGCTACTTTTGAAGCATCGCCAAAAGAAACGGATCCGAACTCCTCCTTTGAAAGTATTTTGAACAACTGCTCGTCACCACACATGTGATTACTTGCGCCGGTGTCCAAGTACCAAACTGAGTTATCAGAACAACTCGGTTTGATCTCGGTTTCTGGAATGGTTGTTACCAGCAACAATCCTTCATCTTCTTCCTCGGCAAGAAAATTGGTTGATTCCTCATTTTTCTTCTCTGACCTACAATCTTTGGAAATATGACCCAGATTTCCACAATTGTAGCCTTTTATCGAGTAACACTCCTTGGCAACATGTCCATACTTCCCACAGTTATAACATTCAATATTATTGTTTGTGTTAGATCGGCCACCCCAGGTCTGACCTCGGCCTCCCCGCGCTTGACCTCGGCCACCCTGAGCTTGACCTCGGCCACGCCAGTTTTGTTGGCCGACATACTCATTACCTCGTCCTCCTCTTCCTCGACCACCTAGGCCTCTGCCTCTTCCTCGTCCTCTATTATTCTGATCATAGAGCACCTTCTCCTCCTTTATTGTCGCCTTTGCCTGGAGAGCTTGTTCAAGGGACTCCCGCTTCTCCCTCTTATTCTTCTTTCTATGCTCATACGCCTCCAGGGACCCAGTAAGCTCTTCGACAGTGAGCGTTGACAAGTCCTTGGACTCTTCGATTGCACACACTATATTCTCAAAGTCATCTATTAACGACCTTAAGATCTTCTCCACAACTCGGCTTGAGGGAAGATTCTCTCCATTCCTGTTTAGTTTGTTCGCCACGGTCTCCACCCGAGTAATGAACTCGGATACTCCTTCGAACTCCTTCATTCTCATATTTTCAAGTTCGCCTCTAAGAGTTTGAAGCCGAACTTGCTTCACCCGTTCATCTCCCTTTTTTGCTTTCTCGAGTATATCTCATGCCTCTTTTGAAGATTTAGCATTTGCTATCTTCTCAAAACCCGACTCGTCAACAGCTCGGTACAGCAAATACAGTGCTGCCTTGTCCTTTGCTCGAACAACCTTCAATGCATTCAGTTGGGCATTTGTATACCCCTCGGTGGTCACTGGTTCCTCGTGCCCATTCTCAATCACATCCCAGTTATCTTGGGAGCCGAGAAGGGCCTTCATCTACACCTTCCAGTTGTCGTAGTTGACATCTTTAGTCAACTTGGGTAGTGGAATGCCATTAGTTAAACCTGCCATCTCTCTTGAGTGTATATGCTCTACTCACACACCTCACAAGACTTTTTGACACTCTTCTCTCAGGCTGAGTACACTGCAATACTTTTGCAGGTCGGCTCACACACTCACCTTACACAACCAGCTCTGATGCCAATTTGTTAATCACAAATAAGGCAAAATTGGGAGCAAATAAACTCTCTATATTCTCATTCATGTTGCAAATGAAATTACACTTATTTGTAGTTGACAAAAAAAACAATGTTTACATATTTTAAATGCCTCTCATAATTAACACCATTATTATTATTAAAGCAAAATAACTCCTAATTTAAGTTTCATAACAGTTGCCGGCTTCGAGAGCGACGAGGAAGTAGTACGGAAATGCGCTGCGAGAGACGAGGAGAGTGTCGTCTAAGTCCGAAGCTACGGTTTGGTTGGAGCGGTCTTTGGTGTTGCATTTGGTTATTGGCTCGAAACGATGAAACGCTCGCATGGCCATCGCAAGACTAGAAAAGAAAGAGAGAAGGTAGGTTTGTGGTGTGGCGAAGGTGTCTTTTGGGGAGTTTGTAGAGATATTACATATATAGCTCGAAAATGTCAAGAAGAGAAAGAGTCCACGAGGAGAATTTGGCTAAACGACCATTGTAGAGCAGTTTTACAAACAAATTACCGAAATGGGGTTGTTTTGAAACATATTACACCTTTGGGGCTATTTTCTACGGTGTCGCTATGGCCCATAGCGACACCAGTGACACGTGGCAATTTTGAGTCTGATTATAAGCCATGAACGCCATATTTGTAGAGTCGCTGTAGCTGGTTGAGTCTCAACTAAAGTCGCTATAGGCTATAGCGACTCAATATGGCTAAAACTGAAGTCGCTATAGCCTATAACAACACATTTATATAAATAATATAAAAATATATATTATATAAATTTAAAAATATAAAAAATTATGTGAAGAAAAAACGAATAAAAAATAACGTAATATAAGAAACATAAAAAATAAATTATGTTTAAAAATATTAATTAAACTATAAAATAATAATTTATATAAAAAAAAGGGGGGGGCTATGGCCCATAGCTGCACTGAGGCCTATGGCCCATAGCGCCGATTTAAAAATTATATGTTTTATTTTATAAATATAACATTTGATAAATAATAATAAAAAAATTTCAGATAAAATATAAATTTATATTAAATATATAATATAAATTAAGAAGTGAAAAAATAAATTAAGTATATAATTTAAAGTGAAAATATTTTAAAAAGAAAAAAAAAAAAGGGCGCTATGGCCCATAGCGGCACTAAGGCGCTATGGCCCATAGCGGCGGTTTTAGAATTAAATGAAGCACGATTGCATCTTCAACAAAATGCTGCAAGACATTTCTCTTAATTTGTGTGAACGTACAGCATTTAAGCAGCAATTTGTCACTCATTTAGCTGCAAGACATTTCTTTTTTTAAAAGTGAAAAAAAAAAAAAATGGGCGCTATGCCCATAGCGGCACTAAGGCGCTATGGCCCATAGCGCCGGTTTTAGAATTAAATGAAGCACGGTTGCATCTTTAACAAAATGCTGCAAGACATTTCTCTTAATTCGTCACTCATTTAGCTGCTCCCAATTATTTCGCTATATGTTTCTTTTACCTTTCGTATAAAAGCTTCCCTGTAATATTATAAGCAAATTATGGAAATTAATCATGAAGTTGATTCATTGAACCAAATTATTATAAAAGCTTCCTTGTAATATTCTACCAGTTTTTTTAAAAAATTTATTTTGTAATTCATTTTTTTTATGTTTTTCTTTATTTTTTCCCTTCACTTATTTTTTGCCTAGTTTTTTTTTTAAATTTACATATAAAAATATTATTAATACACTTAAAAAACATAATGTAAAAAATAATTTAAAAATGAAAAAAAAAATAAAAATTGGGGCACTATGGGCCATAGCTCCACTTAGGCGCTATGGCCCATAGCATCAGTTTAAAAAATATATCTAACAGTTTTTTAAATATAATATTTTTTTAGAAATTTATAAAAAAAAATAATGGATAAAAGGGTAAAAAAGGATTGAAATAAGAAAAAATTGTAAATTTTAAAAAATAAGTAATATAATGTAAAAGATAATTTAAAAATGAAAAAAAATAATAATAAAAATTGGGGCGCTATGGCCCATAGCTCCACTCCGGCGCTATGGCCCATAGCGCCAGTTTTAAAAAAATACATATTATTTATTTTAAAATTACATTTTTATAAAATTTAATTTTCTTTTTATAATTATATAATAAATATTTTTGTTTATTATGTTTATTTTACATTACTATTATTTTCATTTTTTTTATTTTTTTCTTTACTTAGTGTCGTTATGGGCTACATAAACTTTTTAAGCCCATCAGCTGTGGTGGGCTAGCCTATAGTGACACTGATCCAGCCCAACCAAGCCAAAAAAAAAAAAAGCCACGTGTCATGGGTGTCGCTATGGGCCATAGCGACACCCAATAAAACAGCCTCAAAGGTGTAAAATGTTTCAAAACAGCCCCATTTTGGTATATTGTTTCTAAAAGTGCACCACAATGGTCGTTTAATTAGCCGGAGAATTTATTAAGTGATTTTGTACGACATGATTCGTTGCAAGTATCCATATGACATGTAATATATTGTAATAATTAATTTGAAATAAGAAATAATAATAATAATATATGAAACTTAATGGAGTATTTTAAAGGATATATTTTCAATAGTGAATATATATAGAGCCTATTAGTGATAGAAGATTGGAAATATTATGCACAATGTTTTAAGTTTGTTGACGTTGTTATAATTCCATAAAAAATATTTTCTAATGCTATCCAAATAAAGTATACATTTTCAAGATTAATTTTATTGTTGTTATAAATATTCAGTACGTACTACAGGTATATTTTAGTGTTTTCTTTAAAATATGTTTTTTATTATTAAATATAAAGTGTGACTAAATTTATATAATAAAAACTTATGTGAAAAGTGTCGGAAAGACAAATTATTAGATAAATTAAAATCAATGAAGAATTTGAATGTAATATTTTAGAAATTATAACTAAAATTTCATGGCATCAAAATTAGCAAAAATAAAAATGTTGATAAATTTTTTCATTGTTTTTACCACATTCATTTATTTTTTTTTCGTAAAAAAATTTGAAAGATGATAACAAGGTTTGAATCTATAATTTTGTTGTTATTATACTATCCTAATTCACTATCATTAGTGTGCACAACACTTTTAATGACGGTAAAAGTGACTTTTTATGTTGATTTTAAACCTATCATAAATCTTAAGAACATAGAACATATTAACTTTGTATGTTCGTCATAAAATGATTAATCTAAAAGGTATTGACTTTTGTATTGATTATAAAAATAACCAATATAAAAAATCTTATTTTTTAAGTTAACAAATGCTTCTCTATTGTACTTTTTCCCTTTCGTTGTCATTGCACCTCTTGTTGTCGCATCTCTTTGCGTTTTGTTGTTACGCCTGTTTTTCTCTTGTCATGTTTTGTCACCATACTCTTTCTATCTTGTCAGACCAACAATGCCAAACAACACGAATACCATACATGCACGAAAAAGAGAAAAGAACGAGAATGAACTTGGGAGCGCGAGAACAAATGATTGGGAGAATGAGAAGGAAAAGGAGAATAGTATGAGAAAGAAGGGTTTCGCCAAAAATCATCTCAACAATCGTTTGTGTCAGCAAAAATCACCATAACTATGTACAAATGCTTGTTGTCAAAATCACACATGCCTCCTAAATGAAGAAGAAGATGAAACAGTTCATGCTCTCAATGTAAATAATAAGAAAGCATTTTATAACAAGTGATGCCTTACCATTTATATAATGTTTCTTTCTATAACGGATAAGCCAATAGTTGTCATTGAAAGGTAGAAGTCAAAAGCTAACCAACATATTCTATGATGAATGTTGATTTACCTGTCGTAAAATGTTCTTTTCACGACGTGTAAGTTAACACTCATCATAAAATGCTTTGACATATTTAAAAATATATGTTACTACGCCATTTTCTATGTCGGGTGCTTCTATGTCATGTGCATAACACTCAACATAGAAAGCGCATCAAATATATATATATATATTTTTTTTACATTAATGTACTAAGTCGACATGTACTACATTTGTTTAGAAATCACATTTAGTATTTATTAATTATTTAATTAATATATCACTTGTTATTAAAAAAATTTATTAAAAATAATTTTTTTAAAATAATTTTAAAATCAATTTCTTTAATATATAACCATTAATAAAAGGGATAACATGTTTTAGTATCCATCTTTTTTTTTAGACTCCTTTATTCCTCAACTAATATACATAATTACTTACTATTATGAAATTAACCATAAATCCTCTTATTTTTTTTATCATATATTTCATTTTTTTTAAAAAAATTAACAGTAAAGTACGAAATGACTATTTTTTTGTAATAGATAACAAGTGAAATGCAACTGCCAAATTTAATGGTGGTTTATTTTCTAAATAAAATTATCCTTTGTTGCACACAAATAGTGATAAGAATATATTAGACCTTGAACAAGGGATTTATGACCTAACCTATTTAAAGTTTATACTAATCTAACCTATTTAATAAAAATGTTTGATTTAGACTTAAAAAAGTATTTATTTAAAAAGACTAAGTTTAAATTTGTTGTCTATTTATTTATATAATATAAAAATTAATATACATATTATATTATTAATAATATAATTTAATAAATAAATTTGTAATAAAAAAATTAAATTATTAATATTTTTGACATTTTTCACTATATTTAATTAAACGTTTCACATTCTCTATTCATACAAAATCAGAAAATAGAAAATAGAAAATTTAATAGTTACATCTTCACCTATTTTTTTTCTCTCATCTTCATGGTTGCTTATTAAGAATATTTCAAATGGTATATAAAAATATTTATAAAATTCCTTTTTTGATAAAATTATCTTTTTTTATTACACCTATGCATGATTGAACATTAATGTATATATGTATGAGCTTTGGCTTTTAAAACAAGACAAAAAATATGGGATATTTCAACTTGCCAAGGCAATTAATGAGTTGTTTTTTTTTTTCTTCCTCTTACCCCATAGTTTACCGTAAGAAACAAAGTTAAGTATCATTTTTTCTTTTTAAATATGCTTTTAGTCCATCAAATTTAAAGTAAATTTATTTTTAATCTCTCAAATTTAAAATAATTATTTTTAGTCTCAATAATTTAAAATTTCTTGTTTTAATCCATACACTCAAATTTGTTTAGAGAATCTGAAAAATATTAGAGTTAATCATCTATACACTGCGAGTGTAAAGTTTTTTTATATTGACAACCAATTATATCTTTTAATTGTGTCATGTCAGTGTAAACACATTTACTTTTAATAGTGACATGACACAATTAAAAGATATAATTGGTTACCGGTGTAAAAAAACTTTACACTGGTAGTGTATAAGTGATTAACTCAAAATATTATTGCATAAAATCTATCTATTACTATCTTTATTAATGAAAATATCATATTAAATTCAAACAATGTTGTATAATTGTCCAAATCTGCTACTTTCAGATATTTTATTGTTAATATGAGACTAAAACAAGATTTTAAAAAATTATAAGGATTAAAAATAATAATTTTAAATTTGAGGGATCAAAACATTTACCTTAAATTCAAGGGACTAAAAACATATTTAGGTCTTTATTTTTTTAACCATAAGAATTATAATGATAAAAAAAAGTTAGAACCTATAATTCATTCATGTGCATACTATCTAACCTCTATCATTAAGCCAACCTTAATGGTATAGTTTTTTGTAAAATTCTAATGTATACATGAGAATTTAGGTTAAATCGTACTTTTTGGTCTTTTTATTTTTGTCATCTCATAATTTTGATCTCTTTGTTTTAAAATAGAGATATTTAATCTCCTATTTTTAAAAATATATAATTTTGGTCCTATTTAATATTTGTTGATCATTAAATTTTGGCATTATTCATTGACTTGTTACCACTTAAGTGACATTATATTTAGTGATGTGACATGTAAAAAAAAAAAAGAATTAAAAATAACACAAGAATATTTGTTTGTATATATTTTAATAAGTGATTAATATTTATTTTATTAATAAATCTTATTTGTATAATTATTTTTAGTTTATTGAATTTTAAGTATCATATTACTAAATATCATGTTATTTAAGTGTGAATAAATGTTAAAATTAAATAATTAATAGATGTTAATTTGACGAAAAAATTAAAATTTTATATTTTTAAAATTTAAAAAATTAAATATCTTTATTTTAAAATAATAAAATTAAAATTGTAAATTGACAAGAATAATTTAACAAAATTTACTATTCTCCAATTTCAATGAATCACCCCACGTGGGTCTCATGGCTCAAAACCTTTCATTTATAGCGTTGCTTAAAGCCAACTGTGGACACATTATTGGCTGAGCCAATAAGTGCAAACGTGATTTATTTATTGCATTTTAAGCTAATTAAGTTGGCAATTTATTTATGTGATTCTTTTGTCAAAGTCACCTTTAAAGACCAATATCCTATGAGAACTACGTAATTTACTTCTCTAACTTAATTTTCAATTTTGTACATTAATCTATACGATAGACTTCATTAATTATTTCCACTAGAAGTTTCTTATATGTAATTTGCAATATATTCTTCTACTCCAAATAATTAAATAATTTAATAATTTAATATCAACAAATTAATAAAATAATAATAATTTCTTAGTTTCTCTATCATAACACCCTTCGAGACATAGACAAATGACATATAATATTTCACTTGCTTGCATAAACTCACTATCACGGAAACAAAATATGAATACATGAACTTAACAATCACATTATAACAACACAATAACTCCCTAATTTGTTAGTATGCAACATTAAACTTATCCATCTCATCTCATCTCATCACAATACTCATAATAATATATATCATCACATCTCAACATTTCATCACATTAATTCAACCACCCCTCAAGATAATTTTTTAAACAACATCATTAATACTTGCACACTGGAAGTCATCATTTTAATAAACTATTCATACATTATTACACATCAATTGGTTCCCTTAATTCTCATTCTTAGTCTTTCCTTTCAACTCCTCAATTATCTTTTAATTCATAAAAATAATATTATAAGTAAAGATGGTATGGACCTTGGTGAGGTCGGACTCACGGCTAGGTCAAGGACCACTTTGCCAAACTTATGCCTGCTATATATGAATAACTAATTTTATTTGGTTATTATTTTTAAGAAGAGATAAAACTTCTAGAAATTAAAAATAAAAATAAGAGAAAATAAATGAAGATAATATGAGGACTTGGTCTTCAAAAGATATAGTAGTTAAGGAGTAGCTGAAAAAAAAGGTTATTATTGGATAAAAGGTGGTTAGTTAAAAAAAAAGTGAAGATAGTGGAGAGAGATGCTTATAAACAAAATCTCTTATAAAAATAACACATACATAGAAGGGGGACCGAAAAAAGCATATACATATAAGAAAAACTAAAGAAATTCTACTATGCTCAAAGGGATTGCAATTTTATATTGGTATTGGTTTTTTTGTCAAATTCAAGGTGTTCTCATATGCAACATCTTTTGAGGTTCTTGTATGAAGGTTCTCATTTTTTTTTCTTTTGTCACTTCTTAAATGCACCACCTTTTATTCTTATTCAATCATTTTGATATATGTTGCATAGTCTTATTTGGTTTATTGTGTTGCTTTTATATTTAGGTGAGGAGAACCCCATGTGGGTTCTCTTCTCGGGTGCATTATGTCTTGCTAGGTGAGCCAACAAAAAGTCTACCATAAAGGTTTTTTCTCCCTAGGTGACAATCATGTTACTAAGCAAGAATGCAACTCTAAGCAAATGTTCTTCTCTTATGAAGGAATGTTAGGCGCCCTATATCATTTCGCTGAACATGAACAAGGTATCCATCCTAAGAAAGTCATTTTCTCTTTTCAAAATCAACCAACATATGATCCAATCTTGACATTCAACGTGAAATATAACATTTATTATGTTATACAACTCATAATTTACAAGAAAAATAACATGCATCAATCATGCATCAAGGATCAAAAAATATCATCACCTTCTCAACAAAAATCTAATATCCAATTTCAATTCAATACATTTCAACTCAAATTACCATTAAAGGGTAAAACAACATTGAAATAAACACCCATATCTTAGATATATATATATATAAAAAAAAGCTTCTCATACCTCAATTGCTTCAAAAATCAACAAAAGAGGGAGGAAAATTGATAAACTCGAACACTCGTATGGCGACTTCTCTCTTTGGTTCTCAAATCCTTAGCTTTACTCAAGCAACACAAACACAACTTCAGGGAAAAATATGAATGCTCTTGTGAAGTTGGGAAAAGAAAAGGTCTCCTTTGACTTTAAAGCTTATCTCTCAAAAAACTCAGAGAAATGAACTTATGGCATTCAAATTCTTGAAAAATCTTATATACCTTCCTCTGATTTCAGTAAACTTTGACCTCAACAAAAAATAACTCTAAACAATTAAACTCTAAGAATTGCTTAATCCTTAGAGTTTTAAAAACACCAAAAAACAACATAGCAACACAATTCATCACAGATATCACATAACATGCAATATATAAAAAACATAAACCTTACTACACAATGTTACAAGAACACCTTCTACTTAGTCCATGTGAGAAATGTAGAGGGTGAGGTTTTGGTGTTAGCCATAGGTGGACGGGTTAGAATTTTGTGCCTTTCACAAAACACTCTAAGACTCCTCTTTGATTCTCTCTCTTAAATCTGCAAAATATTTTCTTGATTGATTTGTCCAAATCAGGCGCAAATGTTATCCATTTAATCAAATCATCATTTAATTAAATTTTCTACTAATTAATTAAAAATCATAGCTAATTAATTAATTGATCCTCTAAATTAAACCATGTTTACTTTAATGTTTTGTCTTAAGCGTTTACTCTATGTGTGTCACCTCATAGGTTCTCACTTAAATTTACAATAATATTCAATATCACCATATTAAATTTTATAGATAAAGATTGACATATTTCACATTCAACTTTATTAAGAGGCTCGTAGTACTTATCATATATGGGACTAGTTGTGAGCTTTGAGGAAAGCATGTAAGTTCTCTTCCTGGGGAGAGTTACTAAGTAAGGCCAGTCTATTAGGTGATCTGGAAGATAAAGTGCTAATCTAATCACAACTCTTCTCTTATCCTCTCTATGTCACTCATATCCCCCACATGATTCATCGTAGGCCCAATTAATTACCTTTATAGTTACTCTATTACATATGACATTTTATATCAAAGCTTACAACTTCTACATATGCAGGAATCATAATGACTTCAAGTCAAATGACTACTCTATATGGTATATATTCATGAGAAATGTTTATAACACTTGCATAACGTATTATGAATTCTTCTCATAGTGGGTCCATATAATATAAATGTCTACATCCAATGTTTATATTTGTATGCTTGACTTAATATCCTCGTATCCATGACTTTTTAGATACGGTCATCAGTCAACTCATATAATAGCCTTAATATATTATTGTTGTCCTTATTAATAATAATACTCCACTAATACTTTTAAGATTATATTTGTAAGTCTTAATTTGATCAAAGGGATTATAATTTTATATTGGTATTGGTTTCTTGTCAAATTCAAGGTACTTGATACAAATTTTAATACACAATTTAAATTTCAACCAATTACAACAATCATACATGAGACATCACATTATGTCACTAACGAACAAAATTTGAAATACATAACAAGTGAAATTAAATTATTTTTCTTACTCTATGCCTTCTTCAATTTAGCCAATCAACTTATTACTACAAAAGTTGGTAAATAATGAGAGTAAGATTATCTAGAAAAATGTATTATGTGTTGTATTGTGCGTAATATCTTTAATTTAATTTAATAATTTATTATAGATCGAATTGGTTTGAGTTCATTGAGTAACAAACCTATTGACCTGTTATCCAACACAATTGTAATTAAGTAACATAAAAATTATTCAACTTAATCCGATGACTCAAATCAACTTGCAAAAATATAATTAGGTTAATTTAGATAGGTCAAATTTGTGAATAATTATCCACTTACACATCTAAAACCATTGATGGGCCAAAATTTACATAAATGACACCAAAGTTTATTACCGGCACCATATTGATCACATACCTCAATTTGTAGTACTATATTTGTCATAACCATCATACAGGATAGCGGAAAATTATTGATAACCTCTTTGCAAAAGAAAATGTACTAGAAGGCTAGACCCAATAACGGATCTACAATTTTTATTTATCATCATAATAACAATATACATAAACTGTTTGTTTTATGGGAATAAACACAATCAGTTTTATTGCTCTAATAATTCCAAGCGTTTGGACTTTGGAAACAGACTGACCATTAGAGAAAATCAAAGGGGATTTACTTTGTCCCTGTCCAATTTCAAGCATTCTTCTTGGATGAAACGGTTCCATCTGTTCCTGTGAGCATGGCATACTTGTCCTTGCTTGTTAAATTGGTCGATTCAAACCCCAGTATCTCTGCAATAACCATTTGAATATAATTTGCAACTTCAATTGCAGATTTCCCTCCCTTGCAGATTCAATTTATAAGGTTGACTCCTAATTCACTATTCTAAATTGGTATCAAATTACTCATTATTACCAAATTTAATAGTGTTATAAAACAATTAGAGAACAACTTTCACTTTATAAATCTCACATTTCTTAAGAGACAAGATAATTAAAAAATATATAAATAAAATACAACCTCATTTTACAAATTCCAGATCGAGTAAAGATAAAAAAAGGTATATAAGTTACGAATTTAAAAAAGGAAATTATAGGAATAAATTATTTAAAGTAAAGGAGAAAATTGAAAAAAATAACTTTTAATAGCCTTTAAAATGGTTACTAGAATTGCTACTAAAAAAAATAAGTTTTTCCGACAATTTAGTAGATCTTTATCAGTATTTTATATAAATGTCGATAATAATATTAGCGACACTAGATACACCAGCCTTTATTTAAATGCTGATATAAAAATAATAGTCATTTATATGGTTGCTAAATAATAAATTAATTACCACAAAAAATTAATTTTGGTGTAGTGTTATGACTCTTATTCCCATAAGCTTATAGTAGTACCAAGCAATTCTTAGTGGCTAAAGAATGTTAAGGCAGACCCTTAGGAGAGAGAATATAATATGGCATCCATAGGAAGGTCAAGAGGGCCACTAGAGGAGTTGGCCTCCGAACTAAACGCCCATCATGAAAAATAATTGGGTTTAGATGCTTGTTTCTTGGTGGCTCACACTTGATCCTTTGCACCATATATCCTTCCCACAGGGGAAAAATACAGTTAATAATTAAGGGATTGTGCATCGTAAGTGACCTTTTCGTTGAAATTTTGCTTGGATTTGGATTTGGATCATATTATGATATTGCTATATGTTAAACTTTTTCATAAGCAACTTAAGAAGGTAAATAAGTTAATTTTTTTATAGATTTTAATTAATTCATATATTTCAATTTTTAAAACTTAAATTACACTTTTAGTCTTCTTATAATATCAAATCTACAATTTTAATATCTTTATTTTTAATTATACAATTTTTACCCTCCAATTTTATGAAATCCACAATTTTAGTCTTCACATTGAACATTTATCTGTTAATTGTTAAAATTGTAACGTTAGTCATGATTTAACATTAATTATATAACATGATAATAAATATTTAATAAGATTTTAGGCTAAATTTTATTATTAATTATCGATTTTATCTCATAAAAGTAATAAAATAATATTAAAACATAATAAAATGAGAACAAAAAGTAAAATTAGCCTAAATATTATTTAATATTAATTATTGTATCATCTACATAATATTATGTCACAATCAACATTACAATTTTAGTAATCAACGAATCAATATTTAATAAGAGAAAAATTACAAATTTTATATGAAATTGAGTAATTGAAATTGTGGATTTAATATAGAAAGATTAAAAGTATAACTTAACTTTCAAAAAGTGAAATATATAAAAAATTCTAAATTATGTAAATTTGATATACATAATCATGAGTGTAATTTATATAATTCAACAGTTAAATTAATTAAATTAAATTTTATTTAAAGTTTAATATATATATATATATATATATATATATATATATATATAAATACATTAGCGCAAGAAAATCTGAACTGTATTTTATATTACAGGGAGAGAATATTTTAAATAAATAAATAAATAACGAGTGACACTTAAAGGTGATGAGAGAGGTTTAAAATTGTATGTTACATTGAAATAGAAAAAAAAAGATAATAAATAAATAAAAGTGAAAGTTGTTTAGATATAGTTATAAAAGTAAATTAGGCCAAAATTTTTATATACACAAAAATGACACTCCTTTGTTCATTTATTAAGGATAAAGAAGCACTGCATACCTGACTATCAACTCGTATATATTAACTATGAATTTTATTTATGAGAGTTTTTTTTTTAGGAGTTTTTTTTTTTTTGCTAATAGAGAATTTGTAGAATTTTTTTAACATTTTATCTAATTTTTTTATAATAATAATTTATTAATTAAATTTTAATATTTTAAAATAAATTATTAATAAATAAAAAAATATTTTTTTTACAATACAAATCATTTATCATAAATTTAAAATATAATTTATATGTTTAAAAATATTTATATATACTTATTTTAAATATAATTCATATATTCAAATATAGTATTTTTTATATACAATTTTATTATAAATTTTAATTATCTCTAGCTGAAGAATTTGAATTTTAAAATAATTATAAATAAAATTTTAGGGCATCAATTAAAATTAAAAAAAAAATTGAAAATGTCACTAAACTTGGTCTTTATTTGTTAGAGTTAGCATTTATTTAGGAACGGACGTACGTTAACAACTAGGGGGCCTTGCCCCTGGGGTTTTTTTTTATATAAATTTTATAATATGTATGAAAATTTATTATTATAGTATGTAATTTAGTTTAAAAGTCTAATTGTATATATATATATATAATCATATATTAAGTTTAATTTATTTATTTATTTTCTTATTTTCATATAATATTTTATTTTCTTTTATAATTTTTATTTTATAAAATAATATTCTTTTTTCATTATAAGTGTATATGTTGCTTTGTAAACTGCAAAAAAATATAATTGTACCGTTCAAGGCTTTGGCCGACCGTGTTCATTAACTTGGCCTCTAGTTGATCATGATTCGACAATCGAACCTCTTGTGCTACTATTAGAACAAGACTTGGTTGATGGTCATCTGCTTCCTAATAATAGAGGGGACAAAGTATTCAGATTTATAGGATCATTCTTGATAATAGTCATAATGATATGATTTGAGATAAAAGTCATAATAACATAATTTGTAGGATATTTAATAGTAGTAAGTAACGTTATGCGATTTGTGAGACCACATTAAAAAATAATGGACTCATTCATGAACCAAAGAATAGCTACCCAAAATCATAGTCCCGCTTAGTGACATAAGTGTAGTTCATCGAGAAAATGATTTTGTTGGTAGGCTCGTCCAACGAGACATGGAGCGCTTAACATATGAGAGAACCTACAAGGGATTCTGCTCACTCAACGAGTTATGGTTACCTAACAAGAGGACTCATTGGGGGATCTTTAACTGCCCAATGACAAGCTCTAGAGGAGTTTGGCTACCTAGCAACCCAAAAGCCTACTGTTAAGTCTCAATTATACTTCTTTTTGGACAAGACTTATTGAACAATTCTACTCATCCTTTGCACCATTGCAAAATAATTGTTCTCTTTTTGATTTTGTGTGCAGATATAGCTAACCCAGAATTTAGCTAACAATACCCTAATACACCTCATTTTTGTGCAGGTATTGAGCTAGAGAATTGAGGATAGAAGACCATAGGATTGTAAATTTAAGGAGCTAAGGAGCAGGGAAGAGTAACTGCGCCGGACGCAAGACTACCCGCGCTGGGCTTGAGCAAAACAGAGTGCCACACCTCTACAAGTCATAACTGCGCCGGGCGCGAGACTACCCGCGCCGGGCGTGATCGAGACAGAGAGTAGCTCAAACTCTCTGGAAGACATTGCGCCCGGCTTAAAAGGAATTGCATCGGGCGTGTCCTGAGGCAGAGAGTAACTAAGCTATCTGGAAGGATCTACGCCGGGCGCAAAGACTAATGCATTGGGCGTGTAACCCTAATCTGACTCCCCCAAGCTCGTATTTGAAGAAATCTTCGAGGTTTTCTCTTCATTCGCACATTGGACGCATTCTAGGAGCTGAGGAATGGATTCCTAGAGCTTGGGACCGTTCGTGTGTGGGTCTTTCTTTCGGTTCTTCATTCTCTCTTCCATCTCTATTTTTGTTTTCCCCTCATTGTTTTGAGTGGTTCTACCCATTATTTTGTGGGGTTAGATGTAACCAACGAACTCTATTGTAATCCTTACGTTTTAATGATATATATACATGTTGTTTCACTCATTGTTGTGTAAGTTTCTATTCTTAATGCTTGCTTTGGATTGATCCTCCTTTGCATGATATAGGTTCCATTGGGTGTTGGAAAATAACCATTGAAACTAGCTCTGAAACAAATACCTAGTGGGAAATGTATCTAGGAATGGAGCTTGACCCATTAGTAGTCTTAAACCCTAACCTGTAATGCGAGTGTAGGTATTGGATACTCAAGGAATTGATATTCATTATCCACACCTAGGCTCTTGCTCTAAGGGATTAGGTTTGAGTAAACTTATGGGTTGACTAAGCAATGGATGTAGCAAGAGATTAAGGATTCATTAGTGTGATGTTCGGTGATATCTGACCCCACAACCTTACAAAACCATAATACCATTTCTACCCTTTTCCAAACACAAACAAATATTTTTATAGTTTAACATTCTAGTAGTCATGACCTTTAATTCACATTTGCATAACAAACTACTAAATTGAAATTATTCTTTAGTCACGAATAGTCAATAAATGCTTATTTTACCTACTAGTTCTTGTGGATACGATATAATTTACTACTTGAACAGCCGGTACACTTGCCGTGTTTGAGACCGTTGATAGACTTAAACTGATTTATAATGATAACAAAAGTAGTTTCAATGAAAATCTCAACACCTACCCAATGAGGAAAGCCATAAAGTGCTTCCTTCGTGAGAAAAAGTAGTGTCACCCAATGAGGAGCTTCAGAGAGCTCAACTTGCCCAACGAGAATATCTTCATCCAATGAGAGCCTTGTTTCATGACTCTTTATGTTATATGCTTCTAAATACTATATTGAGATTGCAAGTTGAACTATTAGGAAGCTATGTTGTACTATATTGTTATAATTAATAAAATCATGTTGTTGAAAGTGGAAATGAAGCATGTTAAGTTGTCTTAAGTTGAATTGGATAATTCTACGAGTGTTGTATAAATTGTTAAATAAATAGAGATGATGAGTTGAGTTGTGCTATTGAGTTGAATGGTGTTGAGATGTGGCATGATGCATGTTGTTGAGTTATGTTGTTAGATTTAGGATTAATATGTTATTTTTGAAAGTTAAAATATATCATTGAGTGAATGTGTTATGATACTTTGAAAGTCTAATATTGAAAATCCTTCTTGAGTAAGCAGCTTCTTGAAGTAGAGTGTTGAGTCTCCTTTAGGTCTTTAGTTTATACAGTGTGGAGGCAAGGTTGAGTCATTATTTATGAAGTGACCAATTGAGTAAGGTATGAAGTCCAAGGGTAAAATCCCTAACTAATTGCTAAAGGTGCTCAATATTTGGTGGGTAGTCAACTGGTTAATTACATATAGGCTTAATTGATGCATACTAATATTTGTGGTAGGCCCATATGCAAGATGTTCTATTCCTGACAGTAGTATTGAACTTTTCTAGTTTAAGTGGGAAAATCTGATAAATCATTATTGTGTTGATAATGGATTTATATCCAAATTATGTTATATGACTAAAGATGAAAGGTCTTTTTGTTTTGTTGATTCAATAAGATCAAGCCACTTAGACTGCTCACTTGTATTGTAAGATAGCTCTTAACTTATATGTGTGACGACACATTAAGATATGTTGGTGTTGTTAAGATGTTTGTTCTTAAGATGATATGTTATTAAGTTGTTGTTTTGCTAAGTTGTATGTTGAGTTGAAAAGTTGTGATTTCATATGAATGATCACATGTATTGTTTTTGTGTTGTTAAGTTGAGCGTATTGTTGTTCCTGTGTTAATTTTTGTAAAGATGTTTATATAATTAGCTAGTGGCTTTTATATTATATGTTGTTTCATGTTGTTGGACTATGATGATTATATTATTGTGCGAGCAAATCAGGATTAGGTTGGAGGGCGAGTAGGATGCTAGATTATGCCGGAAATGGCGTGTTTTTGGTGGAGATTATTCTGATACAACTAATTATTTTTTGACCGATAACTTAGGATTTTTATTGCTTTCTTGTTTTGGAACTTGTAAATATATGTATAGGATTGTGTTGACCGATAACTAATTATTTTTTGACTAATCTATGTACTATTTTTTGACCGATAATAGGATTTTTTGACCGATAAGCAGGGACTATTTTTAAAATTTTTGCTCTTATACATATATTGTTGTATGAATATCTAGGTACTATTTGCATAAGAATCTTAAGTTTGATGATATTTATGTTTTTCGTTGCCAAGTAGTTGTACTATAATAAGTGTAGTGACTTGTCAAATCGTTACATTTTCTATAATCTAAATTATTATTATAAATACTTATTATTATTATGATTGTTGTTGTTGTTATTGTTGTTATATATAGACTCATATGTTTATTGAATGAAAATAATTTTTTTTATAGTAACATCATTTGCATTCTTGAAAGTCCATGTCGCTAGCACTTTAGTCCTTAAAAATAAGAAAATTATAAATAAATCTTTGAAAATTATAGTTGTGTCATTTAAGTCTTTAAAATTAATCATTTATTGTCACTTTAGCCCCTAAATATACAATAATATTTATCATTTAAGTTTTTTTTTTAATTTTAGACTAAAATGAGCAACATTTTAAACTTTTAGGAACTCTTTTTTAGTTTTTATATTTTCAAGAACTAAACTAAAGTATCATTGACATATACCTTTAAGGACTCAAATGATGTTTTATTAAAAAAAATTATAATTGGCCCCTCCTAATTTTTAGGTCTAACTATGATAAACCTACATTATAATGCGAGTGAACAGATGCATTCCATGACTTTGTTCAACTTATTAATGAATGTTTAAAACTATTATATTTTACACCTCATAATTCTATATATTAAATCACTAATAATTGTTTTCGACATTTATATTTTGATTCTTTGAATATATGATGGTGGTGATTATTATTATTAATTATTTATAAAAAAAAAATACTCCCACCAATTTAAGGTCTTGAATCTGCCACTTCGCTCTATCACTTTTTAGAAATAAAAGTTTAGCATATATTATGTACTCACCTGAGATCGGTCTAGGGACAATCTCCTGATGAAGTTGGGAGAGCCTCCTCTGCTTCGTACACTGGTTGCTCCGAGATGAGGGAGGTACCTACAAAAGAGACTCTGATGCTTAAGTTAGTTCTTGTAGGTGTGCGAGTCTCGTATATATAATTCACGTACCTTAGTGTGAGCTAGGGTTTTTCCCTTAGGCGAGAGTGGGATCGGTTATGATCCGATAAGATTGTGGACTTATCTTTTTATCTTGTTAGTTAGGGAATGATTTTATCTTCTCAGCCAATTTGGCTTGGTGTCCATGTTCCGAGGTGAGTTTTGGCACTGATGTCGATGTGCGGTGATATTGGGCCAAGGTGGCCTCGGTACCGATGTGGGTGGTACACTAGCCCCCCGAGACTCGGTACGCCAAGTTAGGTGAGAGAGTCTTCTTAAAGGGTCTTTCTGAAGCGTCGCAGGTTGGAGCTCGCGTGTGTCTGACATTTAAGCTGGGTTCCTTGGTTTTTGAAATTCCGCGCCCCTTCACAGTGAAAGGCGGTGCCTTTTAATGAGTGGCTGTGGCTCGTCATTATGAGGCTTATTTAAGAGGGTTACGTTTCCAACAATTCTTGTCGTGTAATAACTCTTAACATTCCCATTAGTGTTCTCATTTCTCATTTAGAACCCTTGGCTCCTATTACCATTTTCCTGTATTTGCGTTTGTGTGCTCTCTTAGTTCCGCTTGTCCTTGTGTTCTCCATCGCCGTCATTGTGGGCTTGTCTTAGTGTGCTCAAGTACTATTCCTTCACCTGTTTCGTTCCTTTTTTTGGTGTTTTTGTGTCGTGGTTATGGGGGGTGGTAAAGAGTTAGGTTCCTCTACTGCCTGCGCTAGCCCTAGGACTTCGATGGCCTCTGGTTTCGGGCATTTGGCCAAGGGTAAGGCCAAAGTCATGGAAGAGGGGGGGTTGGCCCCTCTAACCAAAGTCATGGAGGATGAGGAGCTAGTTTCGCTAGGGGTCGCCGTTGGTGATGACGATGGCTAGAAGAGGAAGATGGGAGGTAATAACTGGAAAGATTCCCATCCGGCTATCTCCATTTTTGGGTATGAGTGGGTGAGGGACGACGTAGGTGAGTTCGAGAGTCGATATAGGACTTTCCTCGAGGTGAATGGCCTCTGGAAGTCCTTGAAGATCTGTTCCTCATCTGTTTCCAAGCTTATCTAGGTCGAGCCTTGTCAGCCCGATGAGCGTGTTTTTATGGCCGGTACTGTGAACACCCCTTTCTTTTACATGTATCATTGTCAATTTAGGGATCTTGGGGTTTCCATTCCCTTTACTCCCTTCGAGTGCTCATTTCTTAAGCACGTAAATGTCACCCGCTATCAACTCCACCCTAACAGTTGGGGTTTCCTTCAAGCTTTCCAGGTCCTATGCTCGGCATTAGATATAGTTGCTACCTTGCCGATGTTCTTACATTTCTACCAGTTAAAACTGGGTGACCCCCATTTAGGTTGGGTGTCTTTGAGTGGTAGCAAGGTCGGGGGGTTGTTTCAGATATACGCCCAAAGTTATAAGAATTTCAAGAAGGAGTTTGTTAGGATTCACTCTGTTATCGTCGATCTGAGCAAGGAAGAGGTCTTTCATCTCAACAGGGAGTCGAGGTTCCCCTTCTTCTAGCAAGAAAAACCTGTCAAGTTCAACGGATCGGCCTGTGTTCAGTTGTCAGCTTCCGAAAAGGCCCATATAAAGGGTCTCAAAGGGCTTCCCCTGCCTTTGGATAGCAAGGTCGTGCTCTCTCTGGCCGATGTGACGGACAAGGACAAGGGTTTAGAGAGTGAGTACCTTGTGAATTGGTTTTTTCGCCGCATTTGCTAACTTTGCCTCATGATTTTTTGTTGTTCTATCCTTGTAGATCTGATGGGGAAGAGTAAATTGCGCGAGCTCAAGGCCAAGTTCAACACTGAGGAGTTTGAGGTCTCAGAGCTTGGTGAGAGGAGGTTCCAGCGCTTTGACCTCACCATAAGAGAAAAAGGGCATCGAAGGAGGTGGTCGAGGCCTCCACTGCCCTTATTTTGGAGGAGGTGACGTCAGCCATGGCCGGGCATGCGGTGACCATTGATTTAATGAGGAGTCCTAAAGCTGGTGACTCGGTAAGGGAACCCGTGACCGAGGTTGTCCTGGAGAGTCATGACCTATTGCAGCGGGTATTGATCCATGTCTTTGCTTTGAGAAGTTTGTTATTGGTTTTTGGGTTAAGGTTAACTTTTAACTTCTGCCTTTTCTTTTGTTTATAGGTGGCTCCTTCATCTGCGCCTTCCGAGGCTACCAATAACACTTTTGTTCTAGAGAAGCCTTCATCGGTTCCTCTTGCCAGGACTCCGACTAGACCCAAATCGATGTCCACTCCAAGATCGCGCTATATTTATCAGCATTTCGATGTGAATCGCCCTTTGGCGAGGTTGGACCATGTTAGCATGTCGCCTGACGTGCCATCGTGGTGGAACCCCAACTTAACCTCTGAAGGGTTCTACAAGGAAGATCCTGCTTTGGTGGCTGACAAAGCCATAATTGAGAAGGTCGGGTCGATCGAGGGGTTGGATTCAACCGAGGTCTTCATGCAAAGGTCCATTACCATAGTGGACCATTGGAGGCGCCGATGGGCGAGGAATCAGGATGATCTGGAGAAGGCACAGAGGGATCAAGTTGAGCTCCGAGATTTGAAGAGGGATCTAGAGAAACTTCAAAAGTCGCTTGCTGTGATAGTGAAAGCAAACGAGTCCTATGCGGTCAATATTGGTGAACTAATGGAGATTTTAAAGGGCGCGAGGAGCGAGGTTAGGACCACCCAGGCCCATGTTCAATCTTTGGAGGAGGACAACCGAGCTTTGAAGGCCAAGTTGCGGGCAGCCGAGGAGAAGCACCTTTTTGATGAAGTTCTTCTCGTTGGCAGAGGCGAGGAAGTCAGGACTTTGAAGATGGACCTTGAGGCTCTCTCATCGTCAAAGAAGGGTATGGAGAAAGAGCTTCTAGTTACTCAATGTGTCGTCTTGGTTGAGCATAAGGGAGGCTTTGCCAAGGCGGCTCGTCAGGCCAAAGTGAACGCGTCCGAGGTGGACTTTTCTGTGATGCATGTGGAGAAGGACGTGTGAGATGGGCAATTGGTGAATGAGGATGATCTATCCAAGAGCTCGAGCGAGAATGCCGTCGCTTAGGCCTTGAATGAATTTTTCTTTTGCTCTGCAACCTAGTTGTTTTGTCTTAGAGCTTTGGAGTGGCCCTACGATTTGTTTTATTGTTATGCTAAATCTGAGTTTGCCTAGGATTTTCAGGCTCAAGGTTTGAGGTTCGAGTTTGACCTTTGATCATAGAGTTCAAGGTTCAAATTCGACCTTAGATTATAGAGTTCGAGGTTTGAATTCGACCTAGGGTTTTAAAGTGCAAGGTTCAAATTCGACTTTTGATTTTGAAGTTCAAGGTTTGAATTCGACCTTGGGTTTTAAAATGCAAGGTTCGAATTCGACCTTGGGTTTTAAAATTCGAGGTTCGAATTTGACCTTGGGTTATAAAGTTCAGGGTTCGAATTCAACCTTGGGTTTTAAAATTCAAGGTTTGAATTCAACCTTGGGTTATTAAGCTTTATGATGAACGAGAGATATTTATATAAGAATGGATTTGTTTTATTGGTGTTTTGGGTGTGCCTCATTAAAACCTCCTCAGGAAAAACCCTTTTTTTTTGTTGGAAAAAAAGCTGAGGGGGAAAAAGAGTACAACACCTAGCTTTACAATTTGACTAAAATAAAATTTGAGGTGGTTGGCGTTCCATGTCCTTAGGAGAGCCTTGCCCCCGAGTTCCTCCAGTCGATAGGTGCCATTTTTAAGATTGTCAATGATTCAGAACGAGCCTTCCAGTTGGGTGCGAGCTTCCCTTCGGAGAGTTCTTTCCTCGTGTCGCCCTGGAGTCGCCATACGAGGTCTCTGACCTGGAATCCACGAGGTCGGACCTTGGTATTGTATCTTATGGATGCGCGGATTTTGCTAGCTTCTTCTTTAATCTGAGCTTCTTCTCGGATCTCATCGAGCAGGTCGAGGTTGATGGCCAATTTTGCGTTATTTTGGCCATTGTTGAAGGTGATCCTCTGATGTGATGTTTCTCTGACCTCTACGAGGATCATGGCATCGAACTCGTAAGTTAATTTGTACGGTATCTCTTGCATTGTTGATTGTGGAGTGTTGTGGTATGCCCACAAGATGCTGGGGAGCTCTTCTGCCCAAAGTCCCTTTACGCGTCCCAATCTATTTTTTAGCTCTTGAAGGAGTAATTTTTTTGCGGCCTCGGCTTGGCTATTAGTCTGAGGGTGCTCGACGGACGTGATGTGGTGTTTGATGCCGAGTCCTTGGAGAAAGTTTTCAAATTTTTGGTTGACGAACTGCCTCCCATTGTTGGTGACGAGTGCGTGTGGTAAGCCATACCTGCATATCATATTTTTCTACGTGAACCGTTGTCCATTTTTAGCGATGATTCTAGCGAGAGGGTTTGCCTCGATCCACTTTGTGAAGTAGTCGATTGCGATGATTAAGAACTTGACCTGTCCCTCGGCAGGGGGGAAAGGACCGAGTATGTCCATCCCCCATATTGCGAAGGGCCAAGGTAATTGTATTTGATGCAATACTGTGGGGTATTACCGAGGTACGTGGTCGAACTCTTGGCATGTTTTGCATCGTTGGATGAAGGCTTTGCAATTTTCCTTCAAGGTCGGCTAGTAGTATCCTGCTCGGATAACCCGGGCAGCCATGGACCGTGCTCCTAAGTGTAAACCACATATTCCATTGTGGATTTCTGCGAGTACGTACTCAGCTTGGGATTTGCCAAGGCATTTGTGCAATGGTGTCGAGATGCTTCGCTTGAATAATTTATCTGATTCTATTATGAATTGGGATGAGCGATTCTTGATCATCCGAGCTTTGACTTTATCATCAGGTAAGATTCCATCCCTTAAGTACTCCCAAATGTCAGTCATCCATTCTTTTTCGGTTACCTCAGTTGTACAAGCGACTTCACTTTCTAAACTGGGGGAAATAAGGGTTTCCTGGATGATGGTTTTGTGTTGGCCGGGACGTTTGGTGCTAGCGAGCTTTGAGAGTAGGTCAGCCTAGGCGTTATGCTCCCGTGGTGCGTGATGTACGGGAAATTCTTCAAATTTTGATGTCTAGTTGGTGGCTACGAGTAGGTACCGTTACAGAAAGGGATCTTTAGCTTGGTAGGTGCCTTCCAGTTGTTCCACCACTAGCTTCGAGTCGCTGTTCCAAAGGATTTTCCTTGCTCCGACGTCATATGCCAACCTTAAGCCTGTTAGGAGTGCCTCGTACTTGGCCTGATTATTGGTGGCTTGAAAGACGAGCTTGAGAGATTGCTCAATGAGGATGCCGTTGGGCCCTTCGAGTATGATGCCTACCCCTCCTCCCTTAACATTGGAGGAGCCGTCCACATGGAGGACCCATGTTTGTTTTTCCTCCGAGGTGTTGGGTGTTAATTTTGCGACGAAATTGGCTAGGCATTGCGATTTGGGCATTCCTCTACTTTCATATCGAATCCCGAATTTGGATAGTTCAATTGACCAGGCGATCATGCATCCGGTGAGCTCGGGCTTCCTGAGAATTTGGCAAATATGGTAGTTAGTTTTGACCACGACCTGGTGGCTTAGGAAGTAAGGTCGGAGGCACCAAGTTGTAGTAACGAGTGCTAAGGTTAATTTCTCGATGGTTTGGTATCTTGTTTTCGTATCTTGGAGGACACGGCTGATGAAGTATATCGAGTTTTGTTTCTTGCCATCGTCTTGTACGAGAGCTGCACTGATTGCGTGTTCAGTTACTACGAGGTATAAGAATAGATCTCCTTGTGTGCTTGGTCGTGTTAGGATTGGGAGGGTGGCGAGGAAGCTCTTCAAGCAAGAGATCACCTCCTTGCATTGCTCTGTCCAGGCGAACTCCTTTGGTTTGCATAGAAGGTTAAAGATTGGCTTAGCCCTTTCTACTAGTCTGGGTTTGAACCGAGAAAGGGCCGGGAGGCCAGGCGACCTGCCAGCCTTTGCACTTTCCTTCAACGTCTGGGGGCTCCTCATGTGTATAATCGCTTCATATTTTTTGGGGTTCGCTTTAATTCCCCTGTGGGTGATCATGAAGCCAAGGAACTTACCTCCCCGTACCTTGAAGGGGCATTTTTCTAGGTTCAGCCTCATGTTATGCTTTTGGACCTGTCCAAACACTTCGGCAAGGTCGGCTACGTGCGATGTGGCCGACATGGTTTTTACAACCATGTCGTCGATGTAAACCTCCATATTTCTCTCGTTTTGTTGATAAAAGACCTTGTCCATCAATCTCTGGTATATGGCTCCTACGTTCTTAAGGCCGAAAGGCATCACACGGTAGCAAAAGTTGGCTTGGTCGGTTATGAAAGTTGTGTGCTCCTAGTCCGGTGGGTACATCATGATCTGGTTGTAACCGAAATAGGTGTCAAGGAAATTGAGGAGAGCATGGCCGGAAGCTCCATCCACCAATCTGTCAATGCTTGGTAGAGGGTAGGCTTCCTTTGGGCAAGCCTTGTTTAAGTCGGTGTAGTTGACGCACATGCGCCACCTCCTGGAGTTCTTTTTGACAAGTACCACATTGGCTAGCCAAGTCATGTATCGTATTTCTCATATGAATCCCGCTTTTATCAGCTTTCAGGTTTCGACCGCAATGGCTTCTCGGCGCTCGCCTCTGACCTTCCATTTTATTTGGGCTACCGGTTTAGCCTCTTTGTGGATTGCTAACCTGTGACAGATAAAGCTGGGATCTATATATACCTGGCATATCGACGCTTGACCATGCAAAAAAGGTCGGCATTTTTTGCAATTTCAGCATGACTTGCTGCTGTAGCTTAGGACTCAATTGGCGGCTGACCTTTGTGCATTGCCCTGGTAGTGGACCAATCTGGAAGTCTACAAGGTCATCAATCGGGCTTGGTCGACTATCGTCAGCTCCCAACCTTGGGTCGAGATCGGTTACCACATCTTGGGTTATGTGGGCTACGGTGGGAGTGTCGTCATGGTGTCGTACGTCGAATGGGGGCAATACTTTCAGACTCTTCGTGTAGCATTGTCGAGCTATTTTTTAGTTTGCTTTGATGGAGATCACCTTTCCATGACTTCCTAGGAACTTCATTCTTAGGTGTGGGGTGGACACTATGGCTCTAAATTGGTTCAACGTCGGTCTCCCTATGATGATGTTGTATGATGTGTTGGCATCAATGAGGAGATATCAGACCATTATTCTTCTCGTGCTGGGGGGTGCCCCGAAGGTCGTTAGCAATTCCACGTAACCACGAGTGTTGACCCGTTCACCTACAAATCCCACTAGGGGTTCTGTGTGAGGTTGGATGAGAGTATAGGGAATTTCTAACCTTAGAAATGTTGGCCAGCATAGGACGTTAGCCGAGCTCCCCTGATCGATCAATGTCTTGCGAACCTCCTAGTTGGCGACTTCCACGGCGATGACCATAGGGTCATCCTGGTTTGGGCAGATGCCGGTGTAGTCATCGTCTGTGAAGGTGATGGGTGGTATGTTGCGCAGTGGGCTTATTACGCTAATGTTTATATTGTGGATGCTGCGCAACTGTCTTTTTCGTGCTGAGCTGCTTGGGCCACCCCCCGCAAATCCACCGATGATCGTGTTGATGACTCCTCTTAGAGGGGCTTGTTCCGTTTTGATGGAGACATTCTGTCTAGAGCTGGATGGTTGGTCAGCTTGGAAGTTGGAGCCTCGTCCTCGCCTGTGTCTCCTGCCTGGCCCTTGGTAGCCGCCTATGTGAGGTTGGGTCCTTTGAACATATTGTTTGAGGTTCCCACTTTGAACGAGTTCTTCAATTAGGTCCTTGAGCGTTCTACATTCTTCCGTGGTATGGTCATAGTTCCTGTGATAGTAGTAGTGTTTGAACATATTGACCGTGTTGGGGTTATGTCCAGGTAGTGGCAGGGTGATCAACTTTGCGTTGCTAGCTTCTTCTAGGATGTGTACTCGGGACGTGTTCAGGGGGGTGTAGAATTCGTACCTGCTTCCCTTGCTTGGTCTATTTTTTTTGAATTGGGTTTCGTGGGAGACTTTCAATTTATCCTTGTTGTGGTTTTGGTCTTGTTTCCCCTGCGTTCTTACAAGAATTTGTTCGTGGAATTCGGTGTGCTCTGGGGTTCTTCGACAAAGGCTATCAACAAAAGAGCCTGGCTTTAAAGCCATCAGCATCGCGTGTAGGGCGACCTCAGGGTTGAGGTTGCAAATCTGAATGGAGACATTGGCAAACCGCTCCATGAATTTTCTCAATGGCTCGTTGTCGCCTTGCCTGAGGTTAGCGAGGGCGGCGAATGTGATGTGGTGAGGCTGGCTAGTAGCATATTGTGCGGTGAATCGCTTTACCAATGTGTCAAAATTTTCGACCGATCCCACTAGTAATTAAGTGTACCAATTGAGGGTAGCTGCCTTTAGCAAAGTTGGGAAAAATCAGCACATTATAGCATCGTCATTGGTGTAATGATTCATCTGTGTGACGAACGCGTCGATGTGTTCATCCAGGTCGGTCGAGCCATTGTAACGATCGATGTTGAGGGGTTTCCAATCAGGGGAAGGGGAACCTCCATGATTCTGTCTACAAAAGGATGGTGCTGAACGCCTGCCCGATGTGCGAGGTTATAGGAAGGTGCGCGACTAACCTCGTTGGCGGAATGGTGTGTGGGTGTGGGCGACCGATGTGTAACTGGCGATGGCGAGGGGGATTGATGTTCCTCCTCGTGGTGATTATTTTGTTGAGGAGGTTGATTGGGAGGTTGCTGGCGAAGTTGGGCACGGATGCGCTCGTTCTCTGCGCGCATGGTCGCCAGATCGGCTTGGTGTTGGGCACGCATAACCTCGAGGACTTCGGCGTTCTGCTATCGCATTTGTTTGATTTGTTCGATCAAACGTCAGAGTGTTGCCTCTCCTTCAATCCTATGTGCGTTATGTTCGTCATTATTCATTGATCGTCTATTATGGCTTCGGGTAGAAACCATCAGTTAGGTCGTAGAGAGGGGATTTCTCTTCGACCCCACGGTGGGCGCCAAACGTACTCACCTAAGATCGGTCTAGGGACGATTTCCTGATGAAGTCGGGAGAGCCTCCTCTGCTTCGTACGTTGGTTGCTCCGAGATCGGAGAGGTACCTGCAAAAGAGACTCTGATGCTTAAGTTAGTTCTTGTAAGTGTGCGGGTCTCGTATATATAATGTACGTACCTTAGTGTGAGTTAGGGTTTTTCCCTTAGGTGAGAGTGAGATCGGTTATGATCCGATAAGATTGTGGACTTATCTTTTTATCTTGTTAGTTGGGGAATGATTTTATCTTCTCAGCCGATGTGGCTTTGTGTCCATGTGCCGAGGTGAGTTTTGGCACTAATGTCAATGTGCGCTGATATTGGGCCGAGGCACCGATGTGGGTGGTACATATTAATTATTTAAAATCACTTTAATAAATATTAAGTGAAATGTACATTACAAAATTAAAGCGTGTTTATGTTAATCTAAATAAAATTCGTGAGTTGTAGTCCATCAACGATTAATACGTTTAGTTACGAATCACATGAATCATAGTGGGGCATTTGTCCCTATTAACATTTTTTATATTTAATTAGTTTATATGTATATATATTATTAAGGTTTAAATATGTTTTTAATTTTTTAAATTTAGCATAAACTTATTTTTGATTTCTCAAATTTAATCTCTTGAGTCACCAATTATATATTTGAAAATAACAGATTGAGATAATAATGTAATTTCAACTGGATTTAACATGACACTTTTATTAATATAGACATCAGTGAATAGATTTTATATAGACAACAATATTTGATAGATTTTATAACAAAATTTGAGTATAAAGACTAAAACAATATTTTTTTTTGAAATTACAGGGATTAAAAAGACCAATTTTTAATTTGAGGGACTAAAAACAAATTTACCTTAAATTTGAGAGATTAAAAACATATTTAAGCTTATTATAAATTTATAATAACGTACTCACACTTTCCATGTTAAAAACTAAGTGCTCCCACTCTTTTCTACATTTTTATTTTGTTAAAAAAGTCAAAGTTAATATATTAACTTTTAGAAGTATTTCTTCACAATATATATAATATTATGTCTTTGTAATAAGAGTCATATTTGAAGAAAAAATAAGTTTTAAAATAAGTTTCATGTTAGCTTTTCAATATAAAATTAATTACTTTTTTTTTTCATTTATACCCTTCATAATCTTTTTTAAAAAGTGAATATTGTATTGCATTGTCTATACTAATTATTTATCACAAGATTTCTTATTTTTATCTGCTATAAAACAACCTAGAACAATACTTATTATAAGACAAAGAGAATATTAATTATAGTTAAGTCAAAGTCAATAAAAAGATTAAGAAATGATGACGGACCTAAACTCATATTATACTATTTTAAAGATGAAAAAAGATCAAAATTTTGATACGAAATGTAGAAAGATATTTTTAAAAAATGTTAAAAATGAAAAAGTCATTCAATATTTTTTAAAAATGAAATCTCATATAAAATAATTTAATTTATATTTATATTTTAAAAAAAATATAAAAGTATACATTTAATACTATAAATTGTGTAAGTAATGTCTACACTACTTAAAATCTCTAAATCAATACGTTTGTTTTCGCTTTTAAAACATTACAAGAAAATGGGATATTTGAGGTTCCTCTCAACGTAGTTTGCTGTGTGAAACAAAGTTGCGTCTGGTTTTCGTAAAGCTCTCGTGTACTCTGTATAGAGCAGAAAAATTTACTATTTTCCAATGACTAATGAGTCACCCAACGTGGGTCTCAAGTCATGGCTAAAACCTAGCATTTATAGTGTGGCTTAAAGCCGAGTATGGACACATTATTAGCCGAGCCAATAGGTGCAAACTCCATTTATTTGTTGCATTTAATTAAGCTAACTAAGTTGGCGATTTATTTCTGTGATTCGTTTGTCAAGGTCAAATTAAAAGCCTAACACCCCATAAGAACTAATTGTGTTCTCTAACTCAATTTTTCAATTTTTTATTATTAATTTATTCAATAGACTTCATTAATTACTTCCTCCAAAAGCATCCAACAGGTAGTTATCAGTGTCAACTAACTCTTCTCGATCCTCCTTTATATCTCTCTTGTCCACAAGTAACCGTTAACTTCACGACATTGATATGCGTCATGACAAAACTCAACAAATTAAAACACACAAATAAATAAAGGCAAACAATGAATAAGATAAAATAAAAATATAATATACAGTTGATGCTACTGTGCTTGTTTTGTAAGTTGTAAATTTTTGTCACCATTATTAGGAAATATAGGAATACACCATCGAACAAGAATTCTACAATAATTATTATTTTCTCAGCAACCCTTAAAAGCATATGCTCATTGGTTGCTTGAGAATTTGGTCCAAGTATCTACCAACATTCACTCTCTATATCTATTTATCTACTTAAGAAATTAGTTAACATAATTTAATTACATAAATTTTATTTTAAAATTAATTTATTCAAGTCTTATAAATAAAATAAAATATATATGATTGGAATAAGAGATTCTACTAGAAGTGATGAGTAGTTGCACTAATATAATGTTTAGTCCAATTTTTCAACCGATACTAATTATCAACAAGATTGAAAA
This sequence comes from Cajanus cajan, assembly GCF_000230855.2. Lineage (NCBI taxonomy): Eukaryota > Viridiplantae > Streptophyta > Magnoliopsida > Fabales > Fabaceae > Cajanus > Cajanus cajan. The sequence goes on along the minus strand of NC_138519.1, from coordinate 28,524,664 downwards.
ATACTTCTAAAATAATATAATTTTTAATAAAATTTAAAAACTGTCATTAGTATGATTTTGAAAATAATTATTATAAAAATTAATAAAATTATCGTACATAATAACTTATATTTGAATCACAACATATATTGTGAGTGTACAACAATAATAATATTAATTAAGCAACTAGGATCAAATTAGTGGTGAGAATTGGAATAGTATGCACAAGGTCCATAGATTCGAATCCTAGTGCTATTATTGTATTCTAATGGATAAAAAATATTAATATTAATTACATTATTTATATATTTTATTTATATATACTAATAAAAAAAAGGTATTTTAATTAATATAATTGAGGAAATTATATGAAAAGTAATGCAACTAACTAATAAAAGTTTTGAATTATTATCTAATCAGGACATATAAGATTTAGGTGGTAGATAATTGAGAATATTTTATTTTCTTATCTCAAAAGGAATACTTTGAAATTAATTAATTATTATATATTATAATTTAAATTTTAAAGAGAGGAGTAAATAATAATAGTTGACTAGCTTTTACTGCAGGTATGTAAGAGTTAGAGTTTCGTGTTCCCTATATGTAGATTAGTAGTCTAGGATTGTCTCTCATAATTAACACTCATTCTTGTGCTATAAAGAGGAGAGACTGTCTCATCATTGAGAGAGAATTAATAACAACAAAGTAAGAGATATGCAAAGCGAGAAAATTGATTGTTTAGTTCACATATCCACCAACATTTTTCAAATTGAAACTAGAGATTTGTTCACCATTGGATCAGATTGATTTTTGGACGACGGTTCATGGGACATGATTTTTGCAGTAAAAGCTCTACTTTTGGGTGTTGTCATATTCTTGCTTCTCATTATGAAGGGAGAACCAGAGATGAGTTTGGAGATTCACACCTAACTTTTGACGTTCATTGAGCACTACAAGAATTTCGTGGATTAGCGAGGGATATAAATCCAAAGTGAGTTTCAATTGTTGAGTGAGAAAGTAGACGTTTGGGAATATAGTTTAGACTTAAGAATGACATAAAAATATTAAGGAATGACTGAGTCTCATGAATTAAAAGATGAACCTCATGTTTTGTGCATAAAATGTAATTAACCTACGTATGTTGTAAGCCCTTGCGAGGAGACTTAAATGGTCGAATTAGATTTTGTTAATATTCATGATAGTTGTAACCCTAGATATTAGCTTTCCAACACCATTGGAATAACTCAAAAAAATATTTAGAACTCAAGTTATGATCAAATAAGGGAACGATGTCAAGTTGTCAAAATTAGGCTAAAATGCTACAGTTTTGTAATTTTTAAAATTAATAGATGATAAAATTAACTCTTAAGGTCAACATAGAAGTTTTAGCTAATTGTCTCATCTTTCCAATAAAATTTAGATCAACTTGATACTATAAGTATAACTCCAAATATCATTTTTAAACACTATAATGTCGTAGAAGCTTAAGATACGAAAAGATAGTTAATGAGTTATTTTATCCTTTAAGTGCTTAATCTGGGAAATAATTGGAGTTTCTTATATCAAATGCTAAGAAAGATAAAGTATGAGAGAAGATATTTGTAAATAAGTTATGAGTGGGTAATGATAAAGGTATGAAAATATGTCTGTAAAATCGTGTGGTTGAGTCTTTGTGTCTGTATGAGATATGAGATGTTTCCATGTGATGTGCACCATACGAAATGTTAATATTTGACTTGACAATGTTGTGTGCAATGTTCGTGATGTTGGTGAATGATGATAATGTGTGATACGAAAATGAAACAATAATATGGTATGTGAGTGACTTGAGTTTGTGATAGAGTTACATGATGTGTATTGGTGTGATGATGATACGATGAGAATTGTATACATGAAGTCTTGTGTGTGAGACACGCATCATATGCATGAAATATTTTACAATCGTATCAAGATTTCGCCTTCAAGTTGTGAGCCTTTAGGAAGTGACCTTCAAGCGATCAATCTTCAAGCAGTGTTAAAATGTTTTACTAGTGCCACATGCATATAATTTAGAAGAGTCATGTCCATTATAGTATCATATCATAACCATTGTATCTTAATTGTCTACAAACTATGAATGTGATAAATGTTGAGATGTATGATATAGTGATATTAATGTATCTTGATATTAACTATAAAGGCATATTTGTTGTTTATCTATGTGAGGCTACCCGACCATATAACTCGCATCAACAGTTAAAGTGAGATGTTTCTCACTCTCCTTTCTTGATTATTTGTTTTAGCGTATGCTTGCAAATGAAAACTAATTATGAAAATGGTGAGGAGGTTTAGACCTTGTGCTGGGAGTGCCCTATTAGGATCTGACATCAAGGTAGTAGATAAGAGTTTATATATTTTCTGTTGATTATTTTATATTAGGACTTAAATTTTGTTAGTTGAATACGTTTTAGTATCAAACTCTTTTTCCTTGTAATTGCTTCCAAATTTAGTTTTTCTTATTGATGAATTTTGACTTGTAATGAAATACTTCTATCCAACTAGTTTAATTTTATTCAGTAAAATATCCTTTTTAAGAATTATCGAAATGTATACTATAATAGTATGTGGGGTAGAGAGTATCTATTAATGTTTTGAGATGTGAAAGTTACAAAGTAATTATGATGTATGTAATTTATTTTTAACAAATGATAATTTTTATTTAGATTAATAAAGTCAAATTATGAAATTATCCTCCATGGAAAAAAAAAAAGAAGTGTGAAGTTATCGTAATATATAAAGGATAAAAATATTTTAAATTTTTTTGTCTATGCAAAAATAATGAATCAATTATATATATATATATATATATATATATATATATATATATATATATATATATATATATATATATATATATATATAGGGAGTATATCAAGTGAGAGAGAATTTATTATGAGAGATGAGAGGGTTAAAATATAACCCTTAAATTAATTTTCTCTCAGTTGATTAAACCCCAAATTTTCTCTCACTTGATTAATCTAAGGATTATATTTTAACCCTCTCATCTCTTATAATAAATTCCCTCTCACTTATGTTCCCTATATATATATATATTATCTCTATTTACTGGTAAGTGGTAATGTACAAAAAAATTTATACAGATAATCCATTAGAGAATTATTATTTATATAAAAATAATTATCTAAAAATCAACAATTTTATCATCATTACATTTTGTAATTGAATTATAAAAATTTATCATCATTACATTTTGTAATTGAATTATAATATGTAACTCTTTAATTATACTATCTGTGTAATTTATTCATTAATATTCATCTATCCTTTCACCCTCTTTTGCTAGTGGAATTTGGACCCAATTATCACAATAAAATGTACTTTGGGCTTCAAAGATATAAAAATTATGTGTATTTTGGGTTGGTACAAACTGAAACTCACTCAATGGAGAAGTCATAACATGATATTGAATCCAAATTATGAATCAAAAAACTTATAGTACATCTCCTGGGATCTTGATTTTATATTGGGTTTAGTACAGCAGACTGCGTAAAGTGAAAATAAGATTTTTCTAGGGGCTTTATTTTAAAAAAAAAAGTAGGGCCTACTTTTTATTTTTTATTTTTTCCCTGAAAAGTAGGGTTTGCTTAGAGCATGGGAAAAAACATATATTACATTTATATTTAAAAAAACCAGATAAATTTAAATTTTAACAAATCAGTAAATGTTTAATGTAGTTCTTAAAATTGTGACTCATTATGACTTTAGTCTTCAAATTTAAAGAGATTAAAAAAAAAACTTTTAAAACCGTAATTCATCATCACTCATTTTAATTGATCTCTAAAAATACATATATTTTCTTTAATGAAAGTATCTATATACATAATAAGTGCCACACACATCTGGATTTACTTTGTCATGTATGTCACATGGCATATGGATGAATTTATAATTTGAAATATTTTGACGTTATATCATTTTAATTTTTGAAATTATAACATGTTAGTTTAATTTAAGAGATTAAAATAACATAATATTATAATATCAACTATTAAAATGACATCAAATTGCCCTTATATTATATGTTACAATCATATGTCAAGTGACACTTTATTACATGGACTAAAAGGATCGAAAAAAAAGGTTAAGACTAAAAAAAAAATTATAAAATTAAGAAATAAAAAATAAAACAACTTTATTTTGTAGTGAATAAATTTATGTTTAAATTAAATTTATAAAATTTAAACCTTTAAATATAATAAATACACTTATACGGAGTAAAAAGTTATTTTGTGTTTAATTTTTTATGTTCATTTGTTTTGTTTATTATTATTTTTTTTTCACATTGTAAGGGTGATTGAGTTATTGTATGACTTTTATAATGTTGTGCATTTAATTTTTATAAATTGTTTGTCTGTTTACTAATCTATACGTTATAAGGTTATTTTTACTTTATAGAAATGCTTTTATTATATTTAAATATTTAAATTTTATAAATTTTACTTAAATAGATGTTTAGTCCATCTAAAGTAAGAATCATTTGAATTTTAAATCTCTTAATTTTTTTTAGTTATTTTCATTTTAACCATCTTAATTTTAATATTATTTTCATTTTGGTGTTCTTTCAAATTTTGAAATTTTCGTTGATCTCTTAAATTTTAAATCTGTAATTTTTTTGACTTTCTTATTTTAGTTTTTATAATTTTTAAAACTTTTCTCCATTAGATTTATTGGCCAATTTAATGGTAGGAACCAGAATACTAAAAAGAAAATGAAAGGGACTAAAAGAAGAAGAAAAAAAAACTTTTACACAGACAATAAAATTTGAAGTTAAAAATAAATTACTTATCTTGAAAAGATATATAAAACCCATTTAATATTTACTGTACTAAGGAAATAAGAAGATTGACATGATAAATTTTTTTTTAGAATTATAGGTAACATCAATATCTAAATTAATTTTAATTACAAATTTTACATTATTAAAAATTTACAAATACTTATAATTACATTTTATATTATAAAAAACTTAAATTTAAATTTTGATCCAAAATTTTGATCGGATTGATTTTATTAATTCAAATTCAATTAAGATTGAATCATATATAAGATAAGATCAATTAAATATGGCTTAGTGACATAATATTAACCCTAATATTATATATAACTAGTATTTTAGATTGTGTATTACATAAATTAAATGTTTATTATATATAATTAATATTTATATTAAGACAAAATTTAATTAAAATTATATTAAATTTTATTTTAATAATAGATATGAGAAAAATTTTAATTAAAAAATGATACTAAAAAATTTATATAACTGTATATTAGAATAAAACTTACATACAATATTATACGTATTATTAATATTATGTTTTTAATAAAAATTAGAATTTTACATTAATAATGTATATAATAAAAACTCTATTAAATGTCGATATGTATTAATATGATAAAACTCGATTTATAAATGGAAAAAATACCCTAAAAACACGTATTCTACTGTATGTTAAGTTTTTTTTAGATAAAAGCATATAACTCACTTATTTGTCTCTTGCCAAAAAAACAAAATAGTAGACAAATAACTAATTTGTCTCTGGTCACAATTTCTAGTGCCGTTCCTAACATTTGGCCTTCTCACAACTAATTTGGGTGCTATTCCAATCCAACTATGACGTGCATCACATTCGCCTTCAGACAAAAAATATCAAGTATGAATTGTCAATGTGTTTAGACAGTTTGAAATTCTCTTTCAACCTATAACAGCATGCATGGTGCACAAACCAAGTTAGACTTCGGAACTGGATTTTTTGTCATCTGAATTTGTGATTAGCAAGTTAAGCCATAGTTTGATAATTAATAATTTCATGATTTTTCAAAGCTATAGTTATAGGTAACAATCCCTTTGATTGAGTTGTCCCTTTTAATTTGGTACTGATGTAGGTTGCGTACATGCCTGCTGCATAAATGATCAATGATGTGTCATTTTTTTGTAAGTAGCACTATGCACTAGGATAATGTACCTAACACCCTTCATATATATGCTTTTGATATTTTAGATCTATGTTAAGCTTTGAAATAAAAATTGTTTTTTTTTAATATATATTGTTTTTCGTAAGTTATATTTTAATTTTCTGAAGGAAAAAAAATATTGAAAATGTTTTCTTATCTTTCACCTTCTTCATAAAATATATTTAACTTGTCAAACATAAATTTTGGTTAAATACACTTTTTTTCTTAAATATTTCTTTTGCCAAATAAGGTTCTAGATAAAGAGTTTTTCTTGCTTACTACAAACAAATTTTTTTTTTTTTTATCAACATGAAAATGTATACAATTTAAAGATAGATAAAATTTAGGTACAATTTCTTAAATATAGTTGATATTATTTTTTAATTACGATTGGTGTTTTTTTCCCAATAATATACGTAAATGTATATTAATAAAATTTATATTAAATACAAATGGATATTATTGATGTAAAGTTCTAATTCAAATTGGTGAACAACAACAATTATATTTAAGAAACTATACCTAAGTTTTGTCCCTTAAAAATATACAAATTAAATAAGGTAGGTTTAATTTTGAATGAAATCCAATTCAAACCAATTAAATTTAATTGGTTCCAATCGGTTTTGCATTTCATAATTTTTTTTTAATTAACTTGAAACAAACCAATCCGATATTTATTGAGTTGGTTAGATTTGGGTCATGATGTGACACCCTTACTACCCCAACACATATATTGTAATAAATCTTTCTTTTACAGTAAAAAGGGTTCACATGAGAAACTTCGAACAACCACGTTAGCAGAAATATAACATATAACACACAAGAGTTTTTACAAATTGTTTTTAAAATAATATTACAGTACCAAATTCACACGAATATTTCGCTCCTAAAAATCCTTTGCCCCGATGTCACAATATCATAGCATTTCCCAAAATAAAACTGTTGGCATCCTATATGCCACTTGCAGCCGGATCTTCTCCACCTAAAATATCCACAATTTATACGGTGAGAAAAGAAGATATCTATATGCAAAGTACATCCAAACACACCATGTTAAAATCTCATCATATTTTCTTTATTTAATAAAATATTTACAAGCATGTATCATAATTTATCAATCCATCACAATCCATTTAAATTTTATAATTAACACTATCATTTTTACCTTTCCTCATTCACATCAATATAACAATTATCTCAACATCTATAATTCATGCCAATTTCACAATTAACACTATGCCAAGACCTCGCCATATCTGACACAAGTGATACAGGTTAATTGCCTCACTCAACCCACACCAGACCAGGGTCATGCCCTCCCTGTAGCATCACTTACCCAGGGGCCATGCCATCCCTAGTCTTTTGGTGTGAGGAAACACAATCACATTACAATCAATACAATCTCTTGCAATTAACCCCATGTCAGGGCTGCCATAAACGACATAAGTGGTGTGTGTTAATTGTCTTACTCATCCCACACCATGCTAGGGTCACGCCCTCCCTGTAGCACCACATACCCAGGGGCCGTGCCATCCCTAGTCATCGATGTGAGACACCACAATCACAATCAAAATCACATTCATACATCAATATCATTAATTCTTAACAAGTAATATAGCAATAACTTTCATTAATATAATAATCAATAGAATAATTAATATAAACAGTAAAACCCCTCATTATTCCAAAATCTAGCTCACCGCATTTTCCTTACAATTCATTCTTCTTCACAGATCATCATTCCTACACTTAGGCATATTTATAAACCTCAACACAGATAATTTTAATAGAACCAATAATTCTCCAAATCAAATAATTGTAAAATCAATCATAATCCTAAGGAATTCTTCCTCTACCCAATTCCCTCATGTACTATACATATAAATAATCCCCTTTTCCCCCGTACCTGAATAGATAGGAACTTGGGCAGAACCTCCTCCTCTCTTTCCTTAGACAGTAACTGGAACTAGGGCAGAACCTCCACTTCTCTCCTTAAACAATAACCGGAACTAGGACAGAATCTCCTCCTCAAGATTCCTCTTTCTCTCCCTCCTCTTTCTCTCTCTCTCTCTCTCTCTCTCTAAAATTTGTCACCCTTCACAGTTATAATTTTTCACCCCCCCATGCCTCCTATTTATAGGCAATCTGGGTTACCCGGAACGGCCCGTACCAATTTCGGAACGGCCCGTTCTGGAACCTTCGAATCTGTGCAAAATTTTCAACTGGAACGGCCCGTTCTAAAATTGGAACGGCCCGTTTCCAAAAAGCAGAACGGCCCGTTCTAAAACCAGAACGGCCCGTTCTCACTCTCAGCAGAACGGCCCGTTCTCCCTCCGGAACGGCCCGTTCTCCTTCCGGAACGGCCCGTTCTAGGCCCGTTCCCAACTTAAAATTTCAGTATCTTTTTATTGCTTGGAACGGCCCGTTCCAACTTTGGAACAGCCCGTTCCAAGTTACCCATTTACCCCTCAAACTTTAATAAAACTGCAAAAATGCCATTAATATTTACAAAAATACCCCTAAAACTTAATAAATTTACGAAAAGACTCAATAATAATATTAAAATAATAGGGTGTTACAATTCTCCCCTCCTTTTAAAAATTTCGTCCTCGAAATTACCTGAAGTAAATAAAAATGGATATGACGCTCTCATCTTCTCCTCTAGTTCCCAAGTAGCACTTTCTGGTGTAGCTCCTCCCCAAATAACTTTCACCAAAGGAATTTCTTTACCCCTAAGTTGCTTTACCATTCGATCCTCGACTCTCACAGGGGTTGCTTCCACCGTTAGATTCTCTTTAACCTCAATATGATCCGATTCAATCACATGTGAAGGATCATGGACGTATTTTCGAAGTTGAGAAATATGAAAAACATCATGAAGATTTGACAGATTAGGAGGCAAAGCAATTTGGTAGGCAACATTACCGACTCTTTTTAGAATTTGAAAAGGACCAATAAATCGAGGAGTAAGTTTTCTAGATTTTAATGCCCTGCCAACCCCAGTCCATGGAGTGACTTTTAAGAACACATGGTCACCTTCTTGAAATTCCAAATCCTTTCTCCTCCTGTCAGCATAATTTTTCTGTCTATTCTGAGCTGTCCTCATCCTTTCTTGTATCAATCTAACCTTTTCAGTGGTTTGTTGCACAATCTCAGGTCCTAAGATGATATTATCACCAGGCTCGCACCAACACAAAGGAGTCCTACACCTCCTACCATACAAGGCTTCATAGGGTGTCATACCTATGCTAGAGTGGTAACTATTATTATAGGTAAACTCTATCAAAGGTAAAAGACTATCCCAACTTCCCCCTTGGTCCAACACACAGGCTCTAAGCAAATCCTCTAAAGATTGAATAGTCATCTCAGTCTGACCATCAGTTTGAGGGTGGTAAGCTGAACTAAGTCTCAGTTGGGTTCCCAAAGCTTGTTGTAGGCTCTCCCAAAACCTAGAGGTGAATCTAGGGTCCCTGTCTGAAACTATGCTAGATGGTATCCCATGTAATCTCACAATCTCATCAATATACAATCTAGCCAATTTTTCTAGAGAATACTTAATGTTAATAGGTAAGAAATGTGCACTCTTAGTCAACCTATCAACTATAACCCAAATGGAATCATGTCCTCTCCTAGTCCTAGGCAAAGCAACTACAAAATCCATGGAAATGCTATCCCATTTCCACTCGGGTATACTCAAAGGCTGAAGTAGTCCTGAAGGTTTTTGATGCTCTATTTTAGCCTTCTGACACACTAAACAGGCACTCACAAATTCAGCTATATCTTTCTTCATCCTAGGCCACCAGAATATCTTTCTAAGGTCATGATACATCTTAGTTGCTCCTGGGTGAAAACTAAGCTTGCTCCTATGACCTTCCTCTAGGATCAATCGTCTAAGCGTAGGATCACTAGGCACACATACTCGGTCTTTAAATCTTACCACTCCATCTACACCCAAGGTAAATTCTCCTTCAATCCCTTGCCCTATAGCATCACGTCTAGCTACTAGAAATGAATCCACTATTTGTGCTTCTCCAATTTCCTTCAACAGCTCACTAGTCACCCGAGTCATACCTAGTCTCACACTACTATGAGTCACCTCACAAGTCAGACTTAAGTCTCTAAATTGTGCCAAAAGGTCCATCTCCCTAATCATAAGAGAAGACAACTGCAAAGATTTCCTACTCAAAGCATCAGCTACCACATTAGCTTTTCCTGGATGATAACTAAGATCAAAATCATAGTCCTTAAGGAACTCCAACCATCTCCTTTGCCTCATATTTAATTCCTTTTGATCAAACAAATACCTAAGACTCTTATGATCACTAAACACTTCAAATTTTGAACCATACAAATAATGTCTCCAAATCTTAAGTGTGAACACCACTGCTGCTAATTCAAGATCATGGGTGGGGTAATTCCTCTCATGTATTTTTAATTGCCTAGATGCATAAGATACGACCTTTCCTTCTTGCATTAACACTCCACCCAAACCCATCTTAGAAGCGTCACAATAAATCACAAAAGTCTTGCTAAGATCAGGCAATACTAAAACAGGTGCACTAGTCAATTTTTCCTTAAGGGCTCGGAAACTATCCTCACATTTACTATCCCATACAAACATAACTCCTTTCCTAGTCAAACTTGTCAAGGGTAATGCTAACTTAGAGAATCCTTCTATGAATCTTCTATAGTATCCAGCCAATCCAAGGAAACTCCTGATCTCACTAACTGACTTAGGTGTCTCCCAATTAAGCACAGCCTCAACCTTAGATGGATCCACTGCTATTCCCCCACTTGAAATTACATGTCCTAAGAAACTCACCTCCTCAAGCCAAAAGTCACACTTAGACAATTTAGCATAAAGTTGTTTCTCCCTGAGGGTTTGTAGTACTACCCTTAAGTGTTCTTCATGCTCCTCTTTAGTCTTAGAATAAACTAGTATGTCATCTATGAAGACAACTACAAATTTATCCAAGTACGGATGAAGAATCCGGTTCATGTAATCCATAAAAATTGCAGGAGCATTCGTCACACCAAAAGGCATTACTAGGTACTCATAGTGTCCATAACGGGTCCTAAATGCTGTCTTAGGTACATCTTCACTCTTAACTCTAATCTGATGGTACCCTGATCTAAGATCGATTTTACTAAACACACAAGCACCTACCAACTGATCCATAAGATCATCTATCCTAGGCAACGGATATTTGTTCTTAATGGTCACTTTGTTCAACTGGCGATAATCTACACACAACCGCATACTACCATCCTTCTTTTTGACTAGAAGTACGGGTGCTCCCCAAGGTGATACACTAGGCCTCACAAACCCCTTTTTCAACAAGTCTTCTATTTGTTTCTTTAGTTCCACTAACTCTATGGGTGACATCCTGTAAGGTGCAATAGAGATAGGTCCTGTTCCTGGAACTAAATCTATGGAAAATTCTACTTCTCTTCTGGGTGGTAAGCTAGACACATCAGAAAAGACATCCGAAAAGTCACACACAACAGGCAGTTCATTTACCAAAACATTTTTCTCGGAATTCAGAGAAGCTAACAACATGTATACTTGGGCATCTTCTTGCAAAGATACCTTAACTTGGTTGGCAGTCAAATAATCCTTACTCACTTTTTCAACAGACTCCCCAAAAATAATAGATTTACTAGCACAATTCAAAAGGACATGATTGGAAGATAACCAGTCCATACCCAAAATAACATCTAGTTGACTTAGAGGTAAACAAATTAAGTCAACCATGAAATCTCTACCTTCAATAGTCAGAGGACACTTTGAACAGACATCAGAAGTGATTACCGATTCACTAGTGGGTGTTTCGACAATTAACTCAAAAGACAAGGAAGAGACAGGTAATTTTAGTTTAGACACACACGCATGTGATATGAAAGAGTGAGTCGCACCAGAATCATATAAAACGGTTAAAGGAGTTCCATTAATGAAACACATACCCTGAATTAAGTCTTCAGATTGAGTAGCTTCAGCACCACTCAAAGCAAATACTCTTCCTGTGGTTCGAGGTTTGCTAGCGCTTCCTCCAGCCTCTGTTATTTCTTTCCTACTCTGAGGGCATTCACTAGCTTTATGTCCCTCTGCTTTACATTTGAAGCATATCATTATCCTTTGCATCCGACAATCAACTGCCCTATGACCTGGCTTTCCACATTTAAAACAGTTGTTGTGTGGAACAAAACCCACACTTCCCCTTCCAGAAGTTTGGCTAACCATTGGAACTTGGCTTCTTTGTTGCGTAGAACCTTGATGATTCACCTTAGAACTTGAGTCCCCTACAAACTTGGTATAAGGTTTATTCTTATTAGCTGAACCAAACTTAGTATTTCTCATCGGTCCTCCACTCTTATAATGAGTTACCCTAGCTCGGTTGTCCTCATCAAATACTCTGCACTTGTTTACCAATTCATGGTAGTGAGTAATCCCTTGATAATTGAACACTTGTTTGATCTCAGGGCGAAGACCGCTCACAAACTTCACGCATTTGTCCTCCTCATTGTCTACACCATCATACATAGGGCAAAATCTAACTAAGTCTTCAAATTTAGTCACGTATTCAGCCACAGAATTCTCTCCTTGTTTCAATTCAAGGAATTCCACCTGTTTCTTATGTCTCACATCTCGGGGAAAATATTTCTCCAAGAACAGCCGCTTGAAGTTATCCCAGTTTACTTGAGTTCCCGCAGCCATCATTCTTTGCAAAGCACCTTGCCACCAGATGCCAGCCTCTCCAGAAAGCATAAAAACGGCCAAAGTTACCTTCTGTATCAAAGGACATCCCATAGCTTGGAATATCTTTTCAATTTCAAAAATCCAATCAGCAGCTCCATCAGGATTATAGCCTCCACGAAAGCTTGGCGGATTATTTCGCTGAAATCTCTCTAGCCAATCTATCTCTGGTCGTTGGTTCAGATTACCAATAGCCTAAGCCATCGCTTGCAGAGCATCAGCGATTGCACGATCGTTTCTACCTCCTGCCATTGTTTTTCTGTCCTCCCAGAAAAGTTAACAATCATACTCTAAAACAACAAATTTAATCAATCGTTTATATCAATAAATTCAACAATCAATTTACTACACCATTCATCTACCAAACAAGCATAGCAGACTCATAACTTACGGCCGATTGAATCGACATGCTCTGATACCACTAAATGTGACAGCCTTACTACCCCAACACATATATTGTAATAAATCTTTCTTTTACAGTAAAAAGGGTTCACATGAGAAACTTCGAACAACCACGTTAGCAGAAATATAACATATAACACACAAGAGTTTTTACAAATTGTTTTTAAAATAATATTACAGTACCAAATTCACACAAATATTTCGCTCCTAAAAATCCTTTGCCCCGATGTCACAATATCAGAGCATTTCCCAAAATAAAACTGTTGGCATCCTATATGCCACTTGCAGCCGGATCTTCTCCACCTAAAATATCCACAATTTATACGGTGAGAAAAGAAGATATCTATATGCAAAGTACATCCAAACACACCATGTTAAAATCTCATCATATTTTCTTTATTTAATAAAATATTTACAAGCATGTATCATAATTTATCAATCCATCACAATCCATTTAAATTTTATAATTAACACTATCATTTTTACCTTTCCTCATTCACATCAATATAACAATTATCTCAACATCTATAATTCATGCCAATTTCACAATTAACACTATGCCAAGACCTCGCCATATCTGACACAAGTGATACAGGTTAATTGCCTCACTCAACCCACACCAGACCAGGGTCATGCCCTCCCTGTAGCATCACTTACCCAGGGGCCATGCCATCCCTAGTCTTTTGGTGTGAGGAAACACAATCACATTACAATCAATACAATCTCTTGCAATTAACCCCATGTCAGGGCTGCCATAAACGACATAAGTGGTGTGTGTTAATTGTCTTACTCATCCCACACCATGCTAGGGTCACGCCCTCCCTGTAGCACCACATACCCAGGGGCCGTGCCATCCCTAGTCATCGATGTGAGACACCACAATCACAATCAAAATCACATTCATACATCAATATCATTAATTCTTAACAAGTAATATAGCAATAACTTTCATTAATATAATAATCAATAGAATAATTAATATAAACAGTAAAACCCCTCATTATTCCAAAATCTAGCTCACCGCATTTTCCTTACAATTCATTCTTCTTCACAGATCATCATTCCTACACTTAGGCATATTTATAAACCTCAACACAGATAATTTTAATAGAACCAATAATTCTCCAAATCAAATAATTGTAAAATCAATCATAATCCTAAGGAATTCTTCCTCTACCCAATTCCCTCATGTACTATACATATAAATAATCCCCTTTTCCCCCGTACCTGAATAGATAGGAACTTGGGCAGAACCTCCTCCTCTCTTTCCTTAGACAGTAACTGGAACTAGGGCAGAACCTCCACTTCTCTCCTTAAACAATAACCGGAACTAGGACAGAATCTCCTCCTCAAGATTCCTCTTTCTCTCCCTCCTCTTTCTCTCTCTCTCTCTCTCTCTCTAAAATTTGTCACCCTTCACAGTTATAATTTTTCACCCCCCCATGCCTCCTATTTATAGGCAATCTGGGTTACCCGGAACGGCCCGTACCAATTTCGGAACGGCCCGTTCTGGAACCTTCGAATCTGTGCAAAATTTTCAACTGGAACGGCCCGTTCTAAAATTGGAACGGCCCGTTTCCAAAAAGCAGAACGGCCCGTTCTAAAACCAGAACGGCCCGTTCTCACTCTCAGCAGAACGGCCCGTTCTCCCTCCGGAACGGCCCGTTCTCCTTCCGGAACGGCCCGTTCTGGGCCCGTTCCCAACTTAAAATTTCAGTATCTTTTTATTGCTTGGAACGGCCCGTTCCAACTTTGGAACAGCCCGTTCCAAGTTACCCATTTACCCCTCAAACTTTAATAAAACTGCAAAAATGCCATTAATATTTACAAAAATACCCCTAAAACTTAATAAATTTACGAAAAGACTCAATAATAATATTAAAATAATAGGGTGTTACACATGATATCCAATGAATTTAAAAGGAAATAAATTAAAAAAAATAACTCTTCTCTCTCAAAGTAAATAGATTTTCAAATATTAACTAAATTGATATATTGTCAGAAATTAACTAAATTGATAAATTTACAATATAGTTCCTCTTAGTTTTCTTTCTTAATTTACTTAAGGATTTTAAATGCACTACAATATGTAAAAATAGCGCAATATATTATAATATAATTACTTTTAGTTTCTTTAAGTATTGGAGAAAATAAATGAAAAAATGCATATATTGTAACACAAAAATATTTTCAAAATGATACATATATATTAATTTTTAATCAAATTATAAATAAAATAATAATAATATATAATTAATTGGTTTGGTCTGGATTGATTTGAATTTTAAATTTGTAAATCCAATACTTGAACAAATTAACATTGAATTTAATTGGTTTGGTTCAAGTTGAATCCGGAAAAAAAAAATCTGAACCAATTTAATTGATTTCGTTCAAATTAATTGTTAGTTTTGTCAAATTGATATGATTAATGAATACTTTTATTTAAAAATAATAGTTATTGATTATTTTGTTGATATCATCATATGGATGACTTGCACCTCTTTATTTAAGAATTTAAGAATTTTTGTGTAGAGGCATTCATGGACCAATTTAGTTTGGATTTTGAATAAACTAAAGTCCAAATCAATCAATTTTGATTGGTTTAATTTGGATCAGATTTTTCAAAAAAAAAAATTTGAATCAAGCCAAACCAATCAACAATGAATAAAGATGATAGATATTTATCCTTTTTATAACTATAAAAGTATATTATTTTATTCTAAAATTTAAATAAAAGCTTATTATTAAAAAGGTGTAAATATCATTCAAGCCTAAACAAAAATATAAAATTAAAGTAGACAAATATAATGTATCATAGTTTAACATTTGAAATTAAAGTATTTCAACATTTAAAATTGAGATAATCTTTTGAACATAACTAAATTATCTAAGTTACAATCATCATCCAAGTAGTTATCATGTATTCTAATAAAATCATTATGTGTTATTAATAAAATCACAATATTATAAAATAATGTTAAGATAATAATTATAATAATCAAATAAAACAACTAATAATATTTTTAATTAGTTTGGTTCTTAGATCATCAAATTTGTAAAATGTAAATCTATGATCTGAACCAACTAAGATCAGATTTAATTAGTTAGGATTAGATTTGATCTTATCAAGAAAAAAAAAACTTAACCAACTTAATTGGTTTGATTCAAATTATAAGTTTTATTGAATTGTAAAAACAAACAAACACCCTTACTTTTGTGGTGTAAATAAAAAAATTACATGTGTTTAGTCCATTTGGAGGACAATAGGCGTGGATTTAGAAGATATTTAAAATTAAATTGAATTAGATTAATTAATTTCTATATATTAAACACATGATTAATATGTTTTTAGAGTTTTTTCTTCTATAAGAGAGATTTTAAGAATTTTTATATTTACTTATCTAATTCAATTTATTTATTTATTATATTATTTATAAATTAAATTTTAATATTTTTAAAATAATTTATGAATAAATAAAATAATTTACATTAAAATATAAATCATTTATCAAAAATTTAAAATATAATTTATATGTTTAAAAATATTTATTTATATAAATTTTAATTATAATTTATATATTCAAATTCAATATTTATTTATTATATATAATTTATCATAAATTTTAATTATATATAATAAATATTTAACTTATGCATTAGAGAATTTAGTGTTTATACTAAAATATTAGTTGATTTAGGTTCTTCAAACTTTGTTGACAAGGTGAATCAATTCCAATTCAACCAATTCTTTTAAGTGGAATAAAATGATTGAGTGTACCAATAAATTAAATTAAATAAAACATGAAAAATAAGAAAAATAAAAGAAAAAAATATAAAATTATTATAAAATAAAAAAGTTGATGAATAGTTTTCAAAGTCAGAATTATAAATTAAACAACATAAAAATTATAAAATTATAAAACTTTAAAAAATTAAATTTTCCTACAATAAAAATATAGGTTGGGTTTTATATATCCATATTTGATACTTAAATTGATATCATCATTAAGTTTGCAATTTTAAAATCTGAGCATACTTAACGGATGAGAAATTTTACAAATTCAAGGAATTTGAAATTCTTGGTATTTGAATTACTTTGATTTTAATTTCTATCATTCTTAAAATATTTTGTTTGGATAAGTCAATTCAAATTTCTTAAATTTTAAATTGTTAATTTAGATATGATAATTTGATTCTACCATGATAAAATTGATTTTAAAAATATATTTGTGTATTGAGATTTTTAAATAAAATTTTATAAAAATAAATATTAGCCAATTTTTAAATATTTAATAATTTTAAAAATTAATATTAGATAATATTTAATAATTTTAAAAATATTTTTGAATATTCGATAATTAAAAACATGAAGAGATAAGAAATAAGATAAAATATATAAGTGAAATAAGAAGAAAAAAAATATATGAAGAATATCAAATTCTTACTTTTTTTTGGAGAATTTGAAATTCTACTATTTCAAAGAATTTCACAAATATTTGAATTTTAAATTCCTTATAAAATTTCCATGTAAACAAAGTATTTCACCTCAAAAAATTTGAAATTCTTCAAATAAATGAATTACTCTATTTAAATTTCCCAACCAAGCACACTTAGTTCACGACCTTTAGGTTGATTTGATTGACTTGGGCTCGTGCCCAACCTTGTTAAATGACTTATCATTTGTTTACTCTCTGGCTGACTCAGACTATTTAAGTGACATAATCCTTTCACACTATGCATATATATATATATATATATATATATATATATATATATATATATATATATATATATATATATATATATATATGAGGAGGGTTCAAATGACACCGGTGTAACTTTTACTAAGTGTTACACCGCTCAATAACTTTATATTAAATGTGAATTTTGTAAATCCAACCGTTAGATTGAAAGTTCATATCTCTTAGATCATATATGTCAAATTTTGTTAAAATTGAACAACAACTTGAAGGTAATCAAAGTGTTCATATTTTAGTATATTTTGAAATGTATATATTACGTCAATTTTGTTTTACGAGAATGAAGTATCAAATCATCTTAGATTAATATAAAATTTGATATATATGATCTACGAGATATAAACTTTCAATCTAACGGTTGGATTTACAAACTTCACATTTAATATAAAGTTATTGAGCGGTGTAACACTTAGTTAAAGTTACACCGGTGTCGTTTGAACCCTCCTCTATATATATATATATATATATATATATATATATATATATATATATATATATATATATATATATTTAAACATGTATCATTTCAATGGGAGACAATCCTTTTAAATTGGGTAGGATTATTTTGGTGGTAAAACTTTGTTTCTATGTATAAATTTTATAAACTTGTATCTTTAATAATATTTTATAAATGATAAATATATACAAATCAATTCTTATATGTTAAAATTTTATCGTTGTGATCCCTATTCTAATTTAGTTACTTATAAGTAGAATTGTCAAAATGAGTCAGTCCGATTTGCTTGACTCGATCCACCTCAACTCATTTTTTAAATATGTTGACCCAGTTCAAACCACCAATTTTAAAGTCCAAAATTTTTTAATTCGACTCGGCCCACCACGGGTTAGTGGGCTAAACGGGTTGATCCACCAACCCACCTATTTTTTAAATTTATTTAAAATAAATTTTAATGTAAAATAATCTCTAATCTAAAGTAAAAATTGTCAAATTAAGTATCATGCATACAACATTAAACTTAAATTAAAAAGTGTATAACTTTAAATAATAAAAAAATAAAAATAAAAATATTTTCATAAGAGTGATTATTCATCAATATTAAATTTCATTGGAGGCTTGAGTAGATAAATTTATAGCAATTTTATATTGTTTAACATTGACTTTATCTTCATCTACAAAAAATAATGGTATCTTGTTAAAATAATACATATATAATAATAAATGGTTAAGTGGATTGTTAGTAAGTTGGGTTGATGGGGTGAAAGTGGGTCAGGTGAGTAGTTTGGCCTACCACGGATTCAATCTGGGTGAACTGGGTCGAAAGTAGATCGGGTTACATTTTTTGACCCATTATGATTTTTTCCTCATTTTTTGACCTAGTCCAACCATTTTCAAGGTGTGTCAAATTGGTCCATGAGACAAAACTCACTTTGACGGCTCTACTTACAAGTAAATACAAAAGATATTTACACAGACATAAATGTGCACCTTAGTATGAAGGCCTATAGATATTTTTATTTTATTATTTGTATTTATTTTATGTTTTATTTTTTATTTTTATATATTGTTGTTGAAGGTTATATTTTGTACATGAGACTAGTATTTGTATTCTACTTTTATTTTTTAATTTCTTCTATATTCTCGATCAATTTATCTATATCTATCAAATTATTTTAAACAACTAACAATTAATTTAATAACTAATAATGAAATTCATTTGAAACCAAAATTCACTAAATGTATTACTAGTCTTTTTTTAATATACTAAAATGACATAATCAAGAATAATATCCTCCTCCATTTCCTTTTTAATCTTTTCCTTTTTTTTCTTTTCATTTTCTAAGCTGTTGAGAGACTACTGGTTTATGGGGGAAAAAAAACAAAAACAAACAAAAGGCAGGCACCATTTTTAACTCTTAGTTGCGTACATTGACCGGCTAATGTATGTAGTTGAACTTAGTCTTTCAAATTTCATATTTCTATACTTAACTTTCCAATCATCAATTTACGGTAATTCGATTACATAATTCATCTCATTACAATGTTGAAAAATAATTTATATTCAAAATTTATCAAGATTTTTGCTAGTAATTTGCCTCAACTGAGCCCTCCAAAGTATGCTGGACTTACGGACCCGTAAAACTTAATTATAACATAAAATTAACTTCAAACAACGGAAGGTTGATTATTGAACATGATAACACAATTATACAACTTACTTGCATACACTATATTATACTCTAGCAAATATATCTGTTATTTAATAAAGAAAAATAAACCATGCATATACCATACTATTTCGGTAATTAATGAAGTTGGATTGCATCTCCAAATACATAACGGGTAAATTATATATAAATTAATAATAGTAATGGAAAATCATTAGCAGAAGTGATAGGAACATCTTTTACATGGGAATCCTGGCTTGGACTCAATTAGTTTCTACTTTATTTTTCAGGCATTGATTCAAAGTCATCATAAATGTTGCATCACTTCGACGAGAAGGGAATGGCCCTAATCACTACTTGATGGTACAGAGCTGCAAGTGCTGCCCCAATGAAAGGCCCTACCCAAAAAATCCACTGCACCGCAATAATGTATTGTGCGAAATTATAAACTTTTATTTTTCTCTTATGAATAATCAGTGTATTCTATCTTACTAGAGCTATAGATAAAATATATGAATATAACAGTATTTTTGGATAAAAATTTAAATGAAATAATTTTATAAAATTTTAAATATTTTGAGGTAAAATATCTTATTTAAACAAAAAATTTACAAAAAGTTTGAAATTCAAATATTTATAAAATTCTATAAAATAATAAAATTTTAAATTCTCCTTAAAAAGGTAAAATTTTAAAATTTTTATTTAATTTATATTTTTTGTCTCTTTTTCTTATTTTTTTTTATCTTTTATATTTTTTCTCTCTCTATTTTATCCTTCATACTCATATTCTATATTTTTTCTCCTTTCCCTTCTCTTCTCTCTCTCCCTATTTCTTTTCTTTCTCTCTCTCTCTTTCCCCTCTCTCTCTCACACCTCTATTTCTCTTTTCTCTTCGTCTCTCCCTGTTTTCATTTTGTCATCTCTTCTCTTTTTCCTCTTACCTCTTTCACCTCTTTTTAAATATCAACATAAAAAATATTAATAATTTTTTATTATTGAATATTCAAAAAATAATTCTTAAGTTGTTAATTGTTATCTCTAATTAATTTTTAAAACTATTAAATAATTTAAAATAGATTAATATTTATTTTTATAAAATTTAATCTTAATATATATATTTAAAATTAATTTTATCTATTATAGAAATAAAATTATCATATTTAAACTAAAAATTTAAAAATTTGAATTGATTTATTTAAATAAAACATCTTAAAAATGATGAAAATTGAAATCAAAGTAATTTAAATTTTAAAACTTTCAAATTCTTTAAATTTTTTAAATTTTTCATTCAAACACCATAAAGGAAATTAAGAAAAAGAAAAGGAAGAGAAAACCTAAACAAAGTTAAGAGTGAAGAAGACTCACATGGTCATCCCAAGCTTGGTCCTTGTTGTATACAATGGCTGCACCTAGACTTCTAGCAGGGTTGATACCTGTACCTGTGATAGGAATTGTAGCCAAATGCACCAGAAATACAGCAAAACCAATAGGTAGTGGTGCCAAAATCTGATCCATTCAGATTTATATGATTAGATTTATTATCATAACACAACTTATATTATAGCTCATCAATAGAATAATATGATATAACTTGATGAATTGAGAAGGTGCATATTAAGAAGGAAAACAAAAACATTGTGCTTACTGGAACATGGGAATCTCTAGCATTTCTTTTGGCATCAGTGGCAGAGAAGACAGTGTAAACAAGCACAAATGTGCCAACAATCTCTGCTCCAAGGCCATCACCTTTGGTGTACCCTTTACTGAGTGTGTTTGCACCACCACCAAGCCTCTCATACTGGTGTGGCTGGAACCCCTTAACTACAGCGGCCCCACAAATAGCACCCAAGCACTGCATAATTATGTAGAAAATTGCCCTTGTCAGAGAGAGCTTACGTGCCAAGAATAGTCCAAACGTCACTGCTGGGTTAATATGACCCCCTGCATTAGCAAATTCACACAAACTATATTAGGAAATGAGTTTAGGGAGATTACTCCATTGTCCATAGTATTTTCTGGATAGGCACACATGTAATTTAGTCGTGTAAAGAGGAAGAAGATGAGACTAAAAGATACACAAGAAGTCGTTAAATAAGATCTTATGATTAGTATTATACTTAAAACTTTAGCTTTTAACTGAGTGAAATAGTGTCGTATATGATTAATGTGAGTCTTATGATCTATGTGAGCATGTGTCAATAGGATAAGGCTTTGTTGTTGTACTCGTAATTGAATTCACGTTACAATTTTCTTTTTGTCTATTGTGAAAATCAAATTTAATACTTAAAAATTTATAACAACTCACACGTATCATGCTCAATAGTAATTGAGATAGATCCCTTTTTGAAAACATCACAATTTACAACTCTTATTGATCTCTTGGTATATGAAAAGGTATGCCTTCATGTTAAATTTCACATACATGAAATCATGACAAGTTTTTGGTTTATTCCGTTTTAGACATTTTAAAAACATTGATAAAATTTTACCTATTTAATATTTATTCAAAGAAAAATAAATATAGAATTTTGACTACTTTATGTATTTTACTCAACACAACTCTAAAAAATGTGTAGACTTTTGTACCTATGTATAGCTATTTCACTTAGCCCTTGAATTTCATCATATAACTCAATCCGACTCCTCAAGAGAGAACAATTAATTAAAGAGTCAAACGAGTAATCTTAGTAGCTGACAACGGTTATAGCAACAATCAATTTTCTCATTAATAACAAATATTACTTTCCAAAAATGATCAACTAGAACATGTTATAAAAAAACAAGACAACATTAAATTTACCTGAGATGCCAGCAGTGCAATAAACAAGAGCAAAGATCATGCCGCCAAAAGCCCAAGCGATGCCTTGGACACCAACGGTGGAACACTTGGTCTTGGATTTGGCGACACCCATGACAGTTAAAACCGTGATGTAAAGGAACAAGAAGGTGGCCACAAACTCTGCTATGCCAGCCCTATAGAAAGACCACGATGAAAACTCGCGAGGCTCGAAGAAGGGCGCAGAGGGTGGCTCTCTGTAGTCTTTGGCATGTTGGCCCTGTGCAGCGGTTCCTATGGGTTGCCTCTCTCCGTACCTGTTGGCTCCAACTCTCACATCCTCTTCTCTACCCTCCATTTTTTGGTGCAGCTATAGAAGGGAACCTTTGGTTAAGGCTTTTTGGGAAGTGGGGTTGGATGTGATCGAATGCAATGAGATGGTATTCACGAGTGGTGGAGTGTGGAAGGGTATTTGTAGCGTGAGGTTGGGGCAATAGGTTGGGGTTTTCTATAGTGGGATTAATGCCGTGGGTGACTTGCAAGGAAAATCGAAAACAGCAACATGATGAAACTGTGCATTAGCGTGACACTCCACCGACCAAGGACAAAAAGGGGCCTTATTGAGAACTTCGCTTCTCTTTCGAAACCATGGGAAAGTGCACTTTATGTATTATAGCAAGAGGAAGACCACATGTAATAAAAATTGTACAAAAATTTGTAAAATATTATTTTAATGTTTATTTCTAATTTCTATCATTAATAATATATATATTTTTTATAATAATAAATGAAATAATAAAAAGATTTTTTTTTTAAAATGGCCAAATAAAATTATATTGTGGCACTGGAGGTGCCATAATCCCATATTAATTACAAGGTATTGGTTAGGGGTAATTTAGATTAACTAACCAAATTATCTACTAATCAAATAAAATCTTACTATCTTACTTAAAAGTAAATTTGACCCAACATTGCAAAGCAAAACCATGAATCCCGAATCCGCCGTTAAGATAAGAGTAGTTGGCATTCACTCTCATTTGTTTTCCACCAATCAGTTAATGCCCTTGTATAGAACCCTTTTTTCCACTCAACCACTCAGGTTGTTACCTCTTGTGTCGTTCCTGGTGTCCCTTTTGTAAGTCTTCCTATCATTATCCTTCATCTTCTGTAATGCATACCCATGGTGTTGTCTACCACTGCACATAATTGAATGGAAAATCTTTATCCATTTAGCCATGACCAAGTTGTAAATATGATTTTCTACTCCAATTGTTGTATCAATTCCCAGCCCTCTGAAGATATTATTGTTTCTTGTCATCCAAATATTGTAGACAATTACCATCCACATTATTTTCCATCTTGATGTTTGCTTATTTTTGTAGCTGTGTCTTGGAAGTTGTTGGAAGTGTTGAATTGCAGTTGCTGGTAATACCATATTAAAATTGGCTCACTTGTAACAATTTCCAAACCTGATCAACCTTGCTATAGTGAAAAAATAAGTGTGTTGTTGTTTCTGTTTCCTCAAGATAGAACATGCATCTTTCCTCATTCTGAGTTATCTGTATGTTCCTCTTTTTCAAGTTATCTATAGTTGGTAGGCCCTCAAAGTACATTCTCCATGTTAGTATTTTTGCCTTAAGGGGGGGGGGGGGGGGTGGGTTTAAGTGACCACCACTCTTTTAGGAAAGGTACCTCTTTTGACCCAACTTTCCAAGATAGTAATTTACCATAGGTGGACTTCACAGTATATGCTTGAGTATTTCCTGGCAACCATTTCCAGTAGTCCTTTTTATGACTGTCAAATTGTAACCCTTGTAGTCTATTTTGTAGATCCTCCCACTGCTTAGAGTCCTTCCCTAACCAGTTTCTTCTCCACCCAAAGTCCTAGTTCCACTCCCCATCATTCCAATGTCCCATTGAATGTATTCTGGTTTGTTTTTTAGTAGAATTCAAATAGATTCTAGGATAGATTGCTGCTAGTGGTTCCTGGTTCGACCATGGGTCTTCCTAAAATAGAGTCTTTTGACCATCCATAACATTCAATTGGTATAATCTTTCATACCATTGTTCCTCATCCTTATTTTTGCATACTCTTCTTAAGTCCTTCCACCAATATGATTGGAAGTTATTATCCTCTCCACTCATTAGATCCCTCCACCCTTCGTATTTAGATTATATATATTATAAAGAGATAATGAAGAGATATAAATATAAAAATATTGTTACACAAATTGTTGTATCTATAATATTATTCTATGCATTATATTCCGTATTAAGAGCATTACTTACTTAGGTGTAACAATATTAAAAGTAATTTTGATAATGTATAAATTTTACATCATTAACTAATTACGAATTGTTTTTAGGGTAGTGTTTACAAAATTTAACTAAAAGTTTATAAAGTATAAATTAAAAGTTAAAAAATTAAAAACCTATAAATTAACCAATTAATCGAAGATATTTAATATATTACTGATAAATATAAAATGATATAAAAAAATTATATATTTGATAAAAAAAATTATATATATATATATATATATATATATATATATATATTTTAATATTTGAATTTTTTTTATACTATTGGATTGTCCTAAAGTAGTTATTATTAAAAATTACCTAAAACCGAGTTCAACCTAATAAGATGACCAACATATAACATGTCTAAATGAGTTGGATTATACTTTTCATCCCTTAAATTCATATAACCTATTGGTTAAATGACAAGTTGATTTGTCAAATTGACCCATTTGATTGACTTTTGTTTTTCTTATACATATTAGTTGTATAATTGATTTTCTTCCTACACTATAAAAACTTTTAACTTATTTTGAAAGTACCAAAAAATATTGATTATTTCTAAATGATTTTGTGTTGAACATACGAAATTGATTATGACATAATTGATGGTGGGCAACAATGTTGAGAGAGAGAGAATGAAGATGAAAAGAAGAGGGGTCTTATTATTTTAACAAGACATATGAAATCAATTATATATATATATATATATATATATATATATATATATATATATATATATATATTAACTAATTTCGCATACCACATTTAAAATTGTGAGCTAAGATGAGTGGGTTATTAACTCAACCCTTCAACTCCCCATGGGTTTTTAATTCAATAATAAAATAGGTCCAACCCCCTCCCAACTTGTTTTTATGCAAGTTGGGTTAGCTCGTTTGACACTCCACTAACTTATATATAACATATGTTTAAATAAAATTCTTCATAAACACTTTTAAGAAAAGTAAATGAGAAGAAAAAAAGAAATAAGCTTGTCAATAAATTAATAGAAATTCTCTTATATTAGCATTTAAAAAAATTAACCTATTTATAAATTAATTTTAAGTTATAGAAAAACTTACTTTATTTTTTCTTCATATTCTCTTTTCTCATAATTGCTTATGAAAAAAAATTATCAATAGTTACGTAGTATTTGTAATTGAATGCCATTGTAAGTGTATATTTTATTTTCTCTTAAAATGTATGATTCTCTCTAACAGAATGTGTTAACAAGTTTTTTAAAAAACACTTTTTTATTGGTTTAAAGTTATAAAAAATTAAATATACTTTTAATAAGATGGGAAACCAGTATAATTTTGTAATTCCAAAATATTTTCACTAAAAAGAAAGAATTTTCAAAAGAGTACCAAAAAAATATATTGTTACCATTTTTGTCGTCCCATAGATAAATTAGTGTTCACCAAAACTTCACAAGGAGTCAAGGAGAATGGTTTCATTCTTATCACAAGATGTAATTGTTCTAGTAACTATAGCTGAAGTGATTCGGTGGTGGAAGTTTTAGCAGATTTGGTGTCTTGTGTGTTTCTTTTACGTCACTTTCAACTAGGTTTAGGCCGATTAGTTGAACTTTTGTAAAAACTCAAGTAACAAAGATAGATTCGTGATTATTATTTTACCAATCAAAAAATATTTATGATTATTTTGAGAAAATGTTTTAAGCAGCTTTTGAAATAAAAAAAACTGTAACTGTGACTATTTTAAAAAAAAACATTTTTTATAATAATTATTAGGTTAAATTACTCTTTTGTCTCTCAATTTATTCAATTTGATCTCTATAATATTAAAAGTTCTAATTTAATCTCTTAGTTTTTTAAAATGATGTAATGTGATTATTTTCATTCAATTGAGACTTGCGGTATTAACATCTAAACATGTGACATAATAAAAAGAATTACATGTATCGTTATATATCTATATGAAAATTTAACATTGTTAGTCGCATCTGAATGAAAAATACTACATCGCATTTTTTTATAGAAAAATTAAGGGATCAAATTAGACATCTTAAGGAATCAAGTTGAATAAATCATATAAAATGAGAGATTAAAAAAGTAATTTGACTTAATTATAACTAACAAATGAAATAATATAAATTTTTACTTCCTTAATTTTTTTCAAAAATAAAATAAATAATCCCATTATTTGAATAATCTAAAAGAGCAATTTTTTCTATGCTTTAAAATCATGGTTCCTGAAAATCATAAATCATAATTCTTAAAAATGATTAAATCTATTTGATTGTTTATAAATTTTTTTTTGATATTTATAAATATTATTTAAGAATAAAATATTTTTTATTATATTAATTAACTACATAAATTGAGATAATGCAATAATTTTATTACAATAAACAATTCATTTTAATACAAGAATATTGGATTCCCACCAACTCCTATAAAAACAATTTGAAGAAAAACCCTCATTAAAAAAATTCTCATGAAATCGTATTTTCTAGAATTATTATTCTTTACAAGATAAATCAATAACATGGATAATAAATATTTTTAACTTTAAATTCTTAAAAAAGTAAAAATATTTAGCATATCAATCATCTGTAAATTCGGTGGGAAGAGCAGTATATACACTAGATAAAGTTGTTGTTGAATAATTTTACTTTTTTCTTTACTAGGTTATCCACTTTTGAGGACCAGTTTCTTCTCTTAAATGGTCCAAATAGATATGTACCATAAACTATTAATGGACGAGTAAATGATCTTTGATTTTTTTTTTTTTTATAAATGATCTATGATCTTTAAAATTGGAATATCACGTAAGTTCTCAAAACTAAAAAAAAATCAAATAAATATTTAAATCTTAAATAAAAAATCATACAACTTCAAAATTTAAAACAAATATATGTAATAATTAAAATAATAATATTGATATATAATTAAAAACTAAAATAATGATAAAATAATTAAATTTAAAATTTATTTAACATTTTAGAGAGTTTAGATATTCTTCTAATTTTATGAATAAGTTGATAGCACTTACATTTTTTAGAGTCAAAGTTACAGTTACTTTTAATAAACTTATTGTAACGGCTGTAGTTTGGTGAAACAGTAGAAAGTCGGCACCGTAAAGGCAAACTTCTTTTAAGAAGTAAAAAGCAACAACTTGATGAAGCAAAAGTGTCACAGTAAAAATAATTCTAAAATCTTCCTTAGCATCCCTCCTAATACGTTTTACTTAATAAATGACAAAAAATATTAAACAAAGAAATTATTAATCCCATAGTAGGACTTGTTTAAGGTTATCTTTATCTATTCTCAAAAATATCAAGAATATTTATTCTTATGTTTGTTCAAAGGTCATGTAATAACATTTTTTAATATCTTTTATTCTTGAGAAAATATATTCCTATGAGTAGGAGAATTTTTTTTTACATGATAGAGAGGTGAGTAAATAATATTCCTATAAAAATACAATAATTTATTTTCAATAATTGCAATTTTTTTATTTAAATTATTTTAAAATTTAGAAAATACTCTAAAGAAAATTCAAATAAACAAATTTTTTTATTATTTATATTTCTTGAAATAACATTTCAAATTATATTATCCCTATAAATATGATTCTTGGAAATATAATGTTATTCATTGAAATAAACGTTCCTATAATAATTGGTGTAAAAGTAGATTGTAACTTTGACTAACTTTATTTGTAACGTTAGGTTTGAATCTTGAACTTGTTATTATGGTAGAGTTTTACCTAATCACTTCTTATTAATTAAGGGTTATATTTATAACTTTATATGTTTGAATTAGCCCAAAGTGATGTGTAATGGAGCACGATGGAATGAAATTTTATTATGTTACATAAGTGTTCGGATTCATCAATGAGATGGTACATAATAGAATGTATTTCCTTTCATTTCATCTACTAATTGAACTAAAATAAGTTTAATTTTTCATAAATAATTTTTTATTATATTATGATGGGATAAAATATTGAGATTATAAGTTCATACAAAATGAATATTTTTCTTTACACAATTTATTTTATATTTGAAGTAAAAATTTAAATTTTGAACAGTTTAATTAAAGAATACAAGTCATTATATGCTTGTATCATTTGTGTGTTGATCAACAATAATTTACTTTTAGATTTTTAAACATATAAGAATTGTCCCTCAGTAAAAGGAGAACGAGCTTGAGCAAATACATACGTGGATGTGCAAATGTAACTTAACCATGTTACATATCTTCAACGGATTAACTTAGTTTCTGGGTTGGTGAGTATGTGATGGTTTTGGGAAACCCCTAAAATGTTGGGGAATGTAGAATGAAGGTGACTAGGTTAACTTGTTATGAAAAATAATTGACCAATTAATTTGTTTAGAAAAAAGTGAAAGAAACTGACCATTTAAAAAATAATTCAAATAAACATGCTATAGTCAATAACAACTACATCTGTCATTATCAAGCAGTGTAAAGTGAGTAAAATCAATTTTCACCTAGAATTTTTTATTCTATATCTTATTATCGTATTTTAGCTTGAAATTCTCAACATAGAGTATTAGAGTTCCCACACTAACAGGAAAAACACATTTAACAACAATATTTGACTTTTTTTTAAATATATAAAAAAATAATTTATTTATTTAAATAACTTAATTAGGCTGATTTTTATTTATCCAAATAACTCACTTTGAAGCCTAAGTGAAAAATCGGTTACTGAGTAACCGATTTCTCAAAAGGATTTTGAAATTTTTTTCAAAATTTCTTTAAGAAATCGGTTACCCAGTAACCGATTTCTCACTTAGGACTTTTTTTTTTTTTTTTTTTTTTTCTTCATTTTTTTGGGTTTTTTTTCAGATTTTGTAAAAGAAAAATTAATTTTTCATTTTTTGATTTTCATATTTTTTTAAAAAAGTATAATTAATTTTAAAAAATATATTTAATATTTAAATTAAATAATATATAAATAATAATACTTAATAATAAAATTAATATTATATTTATTTATAAATTATAATATTTCTGATTTGAAAATTTTTTAAAATAAATATAGTTAATTATAATTTTCAAAATTATATATAAAATTATAAATTTTTTAATAATATTTTAAATTTATGTTAAAAATAAAAAAAATGTTAAAACTTATTTATTATACTAAATTTTAGAATTATAAAATTCATTTAGTTATTTAAATTAAATTTATTAAATATAGAAAATTGAAAACTGTAATATAATAATAAATATATTGATTTTGTATTAATAATTAAAGATAATTAAATTAATTATTACATAAATTTCAATATTATTTTATTAAATATTAATGACATTATATATTAAGTACACTAATTATAACGGTTACATAATTAAAATGAAATAATTTAAAAAAAGACACAATTTAAACAAACCTCAAACATAATAGATAAATAACATAAAACCTAAAGCATATAATATTAGTTGTCTAACTTCATTGCTTGGTCAAGATATCTTTCAATCGCTTCCATCTCATGCAATATTTCAATATACGTCATGGTAACTTTCATTATAATTCTGTTGTTGTTCATTTTTATTTGATCTCCTATTTTGTTGTTGTTATTTTATTTTTATTTAAAGTTTTTCATCTAAATTAAAGTTATTTTTATTTAAAGTTGTGATTTATCATAATATTTTCATTTATTTAAATATCAATTTAAAATAATTTTATTATATTTTATTCTTTACAAATTATTTTAAATAGATTTTTATAATCTAAAAACAAAACTAAATAAATTTTTAAAATATTTATTATAATTTTTTTAATCTGAATATTAAAAATTGAAAAAGAAAAAAATAACAAATCTTAAAAAAAGGCCAAAAAAATGAAAAAAAAAAAAAAAAAAAGGCCCAAGGGAGAAATCGGTTACCAAAGGGATTTTGAAAAAAAAAATAAAAATCCCTTTGAGAAATCAGTTACCCAGTAACCAATTTCTCACTTAGGCCTCAAAAATAGGTTATTTACGTAAATAATCTTGGGCCCAGATTATTTAAATAAATAAATTTTTTTTTGATATATTAAAAAAAAAAGTCACAATATTTTACATTTATTGTAAAATCATGACTTTTTTTTTCTTAATATATATTTTTTTATTTTTATAAATAACCTCACCCCCATTTTATTTATCAAAATGACCCACTTACTATTTAAGGTGAGAAATCGGTTGGGGGAACCGATTTCTCACCCTCTGCTCTTATAAAATATATAGAGGCATTATGAGAAATCGGTTGTTAAGAAATTGATTTCTCAACAGCCTTACTTTTTTTTTTTTTGGTTTTTTTTTATTTTCTTTATTCAGATTTCTAATTTTTTTATTTTCGTATTTAAATTTTAAATATTCAGTTTTTTTTTTAATTTTTTTAGTATTTTTAAATAAAATAATTTAGTTAAGTTTTAGAATAAAAATAAATAATGAAATAATTATTAATTAAATAAATAATTAAATAAATATTAAATAAAATTTTTAAAAAAAGATAAAATATTTATATAAAATAATAGAAAACAAAATACAATATTTGAAAGGTTTGATGACATTTTAAGTTTGGTGACTTGAACTCCCTTGACGCTAAGGACATTTCTTCCTTGAGTGACCTACATTTCTACAGAGAGTACATCTTTTTGGTTGTCCTGCTTCAACCATATCCATTTCATTGCGTATTCTGGATGACTTTGGACGACCTTTTTTATTTCTAATCTTTTCCAGATTTGGTATGATTTGCAGTTCTTCACAATCCGGCCAATAAGATTCATTGGGCAGTCACTAGTGCAAAAAGACGCTTTTACGTCACCTAAATGTCGTCGGAAAAAGGCACCACCGACGTTATAAAAACGTGGTGGCAGAATGGTAAATAATGGGAAGCTAATTTACGTCGGACAAAGGGGGTCCGACGTAAATTAGCCAATTAACGTCGTAGCTTGCACTGTCCGACGTAAATTTACGTCGGACCCCCCTTGTCCGACGTAAATTTACGTCGCACCACCCCAACCCGACGTAAATATTCCCCTAAAATGGCCAACCTATCATTTTTTATTCCTGTGCTCCTTGTTTACGAAAACTATTAACCTTTTCTCTCATTTTCTAAGTCTCCCAGTGCATTTGTTTCTACATTGGACGTTTGTAAGTCTCTAAGTGTTTGCACATTACACGTTTGAGGTTAGTTTCTTGTCTATGCAAATTTTTTGTTTATTTTCTGCTATTTGTTCATCTGGAACGGGCCGTTCTACAAGCAGTACAGGCCGTTCTGCAAGCAGTACGTGCCGTTCTGCTTAAATTTTTTGTTTTGTAAATTGTTGATCTGGAACGGCCCGTTCTGATTTTAGTACGGGCTGTTCTAGATGCATTAAAGATGGACTTTTTTAGGCATTGACCTTTAGTTTACCATCGTATTAGTAGAAATATTTATGGATTTTATCCGAAATTACTATCGATTTTTTAGGTTTGTAGTTTAGGTTAGAAAAATTATGAATAACTGAGTCAATAGTTAATTTGTGTTAATATATAGATAATGAATCGAAGTTGGATGAATGCAAGTCGCATTAGTCAAGAGTACAGAAATGGAGTTGAAGAGTTCTTGGAATTTGCAAGAGAAAATGGGAAACCCATCAAAGGGGCATATTATTGTCCATGTGTTCGTTTTTTGAATCAGATACGTCAAGAAGTTGGAGAAATACGTGATCACCTATTTATATATAGTATTGTGAAGAGTTATACAGTATGGACATGGCACGGAGAAATATTAGACATTCCAACAGTGTCAATAACTGAAAATTTTGAAGGGATGGACGATAACTTAGAAGAGATGATACGTGATGTTGGTGAAGAAAATTTTGAAAGAGCACATGTGTATGATACCTTAAAGTCTAATTTTGAGCAACCATTGTACCCAGGATGCAGTATGTTTACAAGATTATCAACAACTTTAAGATTGTTTAGTTTAAAAGCAAGAAATGGATGGACTGATAAAAGTTTCACAGAATTGTTGGAGTTGTTGAAGGAGATGCTTCTAGAAGATAACACGTTACCTAATCACAACTATGAGGCAAAAAAGATACTATGTCCAATGGGTTTGGAGTATAAGAAGATACACGTGTGCCCTAATGATTGCGTATTGTATACAAATGATTTTGCTACACTGAAAGTGTGTCCAACATGTGGAGGGTCATTATGCATGTCCTATATGTGAAGAAAACTCAAGTTATACCCAATTAAAACATGGGCAAAAGACTGCATACACTAGGCATCATAAGTTTCTTGTTCGTAGTCATCCATACCGTAGATTGAAGAAAACATTCAATGGATGTTAGGAGGATGAAATTGCCTCGACACCGCGCAATGGTGAAAAAGTATATCAGCAGGTGAAGAATATTAACATTGTGTTCGGAAAGACGCAAAAGAAGTCAACTGAGAAAAATATCTGGAAGAAACGATCAATATTCTTTAATCTTCCTTATTGATGCAAGCTAGATGTTAGACACTGCATAGATGTGATGCATGTGGAGAAAAATGTTTGTGATAGTGTAATTGGGACATTGCTAAACATCAAAGAAAAGACTAAACATGGAGTGAAAGCACGACAAGATTTGGTGGACATGGGTATACGTTCTGAGTTACATCCTCAGTCTATTGGAAGACACACTTACTTGCCTCCAACTTGTCATACTCTATCAAAAAAAGAAAAAAAAAGCTTTTGTGAATGCTTACGCAGTGTGAAAGTTCCACAAGGGTACTCCTCAAGTGTTAAGAGTTTGGCGTCTATGCAAGATTTGAAGTTAATTGGTTTAAAGTCTCACGATTGTCATGTCTTAATGCAACAACTTTTGCCTGTGGCTATTTGTAACATTTTACCATCTTCTGTTAGAGTTGCTATTACTCGATTGTGTTTATTCTTCAATGCCATTTGCAACAAAGTAATTGACCCTGTAAAGTTAGATGAGTTAGAAATTGAAGCAATCACAATCTTGTGTCAATTGAAAATGTATTTTCCACCTTCATTTTTTGATATCATGGTGCATTTGATAGTTCATTTGGTTAGGGAGATTCGATTGTGTGGCCCGATTTATCTTAGATGGATGTACCCTGTTGAGAGATACATGAAGATCTTAAAAGGATATGTCAAGAATCAATACCGCCAAGAAGCCTCTATTGTGGAGAGGTACATTGCAGAAGAAGCCATTGAGTTTTGTTTAGGGTACATGTCGAAATCAGAACCAATAGGAATTCCCAAGACTCGACATGATGGGAAACAATTTGGTAATGGTAGTCGAAGTTTAAAGATTAGAACTGTGAGTCGAACAGAAGTTGACCAAGCACATTTGTACATATTGAACAACACTGATGAAGTAATTCCTTACATATCTGAACACATAGATGAAATCAAGATAGCACACCCCCGGATGAATGAGAAATGGGTATTGAATGAACATAACAAGAGTTTCTTAGCTTGGTTCAAGAAAAAGGTTTATGGTGAGGTTAATGCTTTTGATACACTTTTGAGACTCGCGCGTGGGCCTAACAATGATGTCATTACATTTGGTGGGTATGACATTAAGAAATATTATTTCTATACAAAGACAGAAGATGACAAAAGTAGAGTACAAAATAGTGGGGTTACAATTCAGGCTGAGGCTGTGCACTTTGCTAGTTCAAAAGATAAAAATCACATTACAGCATCCATGAGTTATTTCGGAGTCATACAAGACATATGGGAAATTGATTATGTTACGTTTAGAGTGCCTGTGTTCAAGTGTAAATGGGTTGATGGCAATACGGGTGTGCGGACAGATGATTTAGGATTTACTTTGGTTGATTTGAATAAGGTCGGTTATAAGGATGAACCTTTTATTATGGCATATCAAGCAAGACAAATTTTTTATGTCAAGGATCCATGTAATGAGAAATGGTCAGTGGTCCTCGAAGGAAGAACCATGCATGGAACTCACGAAGATGAGTCTCTAGATATGCATGAGACACCGTCTTTCTCTACCAGATCATTTGGTGCTATTGCGGACAATGAAGTGGACAAAATACATGCTACTCGAAGTGATCTTGATGAAGGAATATGGGAAAACATTCCAACCTAATAGGTTTCTGTTTGTGTATTATTTGTTTTTTTATTAGTTATTTTGTTGCTATATTGTTATTATCTTTTTTATTTTATTTGTCTATTCAGTTAATTCATTGTTTTAATAATGAGAGTTTAATTTTTTCAGGATTATGGAGGATTCTGGGTCTGGTAGTGGAAGGAGGGAAGGTAGATCTGTCACCCGATTGTCTGGGTTGATAACTGGACACATTGCCAAGGAGAGGACACTGGTTGAGGTGGATCCTCGTTTTGGCAAGGCATCAGGCCCAAATGCTGCCAAGTTTAAGAGCTATTTGGGAGTCCTAGCTCGACGACATGTTTCTATTATCATTCCATCATGGGATGACGTTCAGGAGGCTGACAAGAACCTCATGTGGCAGAATATTCAGGTATATACTTTTACATCTCTTCAATATTATATAACTTAAATACATTATTTATTATTTGTTGTTATTTTCATAGCAAAATTTTGACATTCCCAACACTGAGGTCATGAGGAGGAAGATGTTATCTGCCCTTACCACCAGGTGGAGAGACTTCAAGACTTTCTTGAAACGAGAGTATGTATTTGGAGAGCGACAAAATGAGACTCCCTGTCTAAAGTACCAGATCACTGATGAGGAGTGGATGCAATTTCGTGCCACTCGATTGGACCCTTCGTGGCAGGTTAGTTATTGATAACTCTTACATTGACACAAATACTTAAGGTATATTTTAATTAATCTCATTTTCTTTTTTGTATTATTGCAGGCCAAAAGAATAGCTGCCCAAGAACGACAGGCCAAGAATGATGCACCCCATCTATTGTCAAGAGGGGGATATGAAAGAAAAAAAAGGAAATGAAGAAGGCTAGGGCAGAGGCAGCAGTGGTTGAGTTTGCTGACCGTGTGGAGTCACCTCCCCGCCATGAGATGTGGATAGCAGCCCAGACAAAATCAGATGGGCAAATGACTTCTGAGTCTGCAAGGGTCGTTGCTGATAAAATAGTAAGTAAAAATATACAAACTAAGACTCTTCATTTCAACTCATTTAATTCATAAGTGTAGTTTAGGGTATACTTATTGTTAATATGTTGCAGGAGGGTTTAGTTGAGCAGAGCACCCAGGGCTCATTTGTTTCCCATGGTCGGGACGATATCCTCACAACGGCCATAAGAAGGCCAGAGCACGCAGGCCGTGTGCGTGGTGTTGGTGGTTCTTGGAGCCATCGAGATTTCTTTGGTGCACGATCATCGAGGAGCACTGTTGACTCTTGCAGTCAAGAGGCTATGCAGAGAATGAAGATGCAGTTTGAAGAGAAATTGAAGAACATTCGAGAAGAGTTAGAACAGAAGTTTGAACTTTTGGCTCGTTCTCAGCAACAGACTGCAGTTGCTCATGATGGTATTCGAGTCAGCACTAAAGGGAGTTGTGCTGCTCCAAATCCCTCACTGGAACAGACTCATGCTGATGTACCAAACTAGTGTGAGTTATATGTTGAGGATGCCCCCCACGGTTAGTGGCTATTGGCCGAGTATTTGAGGGTGGCTCAACCATCCATGGTGTCCCTCTACAGCCAGACTGGACACGGGTTGTGGTTGACCAAGTTCAAGATGCTGCTGCTCCAGTGCCTTTGCCCAATACAGTGGCTCAACTAGTGGGCAAGCAACCGACACATTCTTAGCTTGGCCAAAACGTTTGGTCATGCCACTTTCAGCACGGGCAAAGGTAATTATATTATTGCTCTTTTATATTCTTATAATTCTATTATTGTTTAACTAATTTTGATTATTTCTTTAGGATTTTATCAATCGTGGTAAAGAGGTCATGAGAGAACCTCATGTTGATCATGCTAATATCGTAGAAGCTGAGGATGATCCCATATCTAAGCTTCTAACCATATTACCACGATTAAAGAAGAAGCCAATTCAATTGCAGTGGGACATTAGAGTTTTTGGAGTTGATAGCTCTGATGTTCCACTATACATATCCCTGCCTGATGCATTAGAGATTGTTGGGGGAAACTTCATGTTAAATATATCTATCATACAACTGTGGGCCATGTAAGTCATATTTTCTTTTATGAGTCTAAATTTACAATAATTACATTTAACTTATAATAACTATTTGTGTTAGGTACATGGAAAAATTGAGTGTGGAGCAAGCACAAGCACAAGTATATGGATTTATTGAGCCTCAATCCATCCAAAAATCAGGAAACACTTAGGTCCAGATCCAGCAATATATGCAAACATGGATGAGTGACTAGGGAAGAGATATATACATGGCTCCATACATTGACGGGTTAGTTTTTTAATCATGGTAATTTTATAACTATTTTGTTTGTCATACAATGTAGGTCCCATTGGCAGTTAATGATAATCATTCGTAAGGAATACACCGTGGTGTAGTTTTGTTCACTACATCAAAAACGAAGCCACGAAATTAAATGCCAATTACAAGGGTAACTAAAATTTTTCATTATGTTTTAAAATTGTAATTATATATATTTCCTAACATCTGTTTTTATTTCAATTAATTAGAATCGTGTCTGGAGCTAATATTTTAAGTGGAAGAAGCAGATCATCAAAGACATTGCACTTCATATACCCTAAGGTTAGCAAATTAATTAATACAGGCAATAATATTTAAATTTATTGACTTTGTAAATAATAGTTATTTGTTTCTCATTTTAGTGTAATAAGCAACAAGACTCGTTTGAATGTGGCTATTACATCATGTATTGGATGAGAGCCATAGTTTTTGCGGGTATTACTGATTCTTGGGCGCAGGTAATTCAAATCAAAATTTATTTAAGTATATTTACCTTTAGGATAATTAACATTGCATATTAATGACACTTAAATTAATGTTTCAGGTCTTTCAAGATCCATCTCCATTGCCCGAAGATGAGATCATCAAGATAAGAGAACAATGGGCAACTTTTTTTCTTCAAAGTATATATTAGTTAGATTTCTAAGTTTAGTTAGTTAGATATTATGTTACTAGTTTGATAGCATTGACAAACATATGTTTTATAGCTTTTTTAGGATTATAGGAGTTACATTGTTATAATTTATGTTTTTTAACATTTATATATTATTTTCTTTGTCATTCAATTTTGAAATATAATTTAAATTTCTATTATGGACTGCCTGGTTTAGGTTTTATATTCTGGACTGTCTGGTTTAAGTTTTATATTATGGACTATATATGCAGGTTTTGGGTATATCAATAAACAACCAAAATTTTAAAAAAAAGCATCAATTTACGTCGGACTATACCTTGTTCGACGTAAATTTACGTCGTACCTAGAACAGGCCGACGTAAATTTATGTCGGACAAGGTATAGTCCGACGTAAATTGACGCCTCAGTTTTCCCCTTTCAAAACCCTTTTTTTACGTCGGGCTAAAGGCATCTCCGACGTAAATTTACGTCATCTTTTCTAGGCGACGTAAATTTACGTCTCCCGTATTAACGTCGGAGCCTTTTCTGACGTGAAAGCCTCAAAATATACGACGTAAAAGAACCCTTTTGTACTAGTGAGTTCACCAAATAATTCGTTATACACATTTGAAACATATTGTAATGTGTATACCGGATCTATGTAAGATTTATATTTGTGGTGAACATGCTTACATGCAGCAACAACATGGGAGCATGGCATGTGTAGCTTCTGGAATTTCCCACAATCACACCACTTGTCATGTAGTCTAACCGTGAATGTTCTAGTAGGTCATGTTTCCCTTGGGTTAATGGTCTCTTGCACCAGGAAACGTGTACTATGACGATCAAATTCGAGTACATGATGACTATTAGCCTTTGATTCTGCATCTCTCATGGCCCTATTCATTATTTCCATAAAAACTTGGCCAACCCTAAGTTTAGCATCGACTTCCTTCCCCCTTTGGATGAATAAGGCATTACATCTCTTATAAGTCGACATGATGATTGGAGAAATTGAAAAATTTCTTTTTTTTTAAGAATGGAGTTAATTGCCTCAGCCAAGTTGGTAGCAATGTATCCCCATCATCGGCCACCGTCCCATGCAAGAGTCCATTGTTCTTTTGGTATGGTGTTGAGCCATTCAATTACACCTTCAGTTTCTGGTTCGCTCCTTAGCATGTTGTAGTAGTAATTGAATCTTGGCTTAGTCATCCCATAAGCTGTGAAATCAGATTAGCAAAAAATGAACAATTTAGTAATGTTGAAATATGGTGAAACAAATAAAAGTAATTAATGATGCTAAGTACATACCCATATTGATGATTAATTTTTTTCGTTCTGTATTCTTGAAATGCCTCGTGAAGTTTTGAGCTATATGGCAAATACAGAACACACGCACCGAATTCTCAGGTGTCCAACCACTGTCCTGTCTAGCGTAGGCATTTTTGATAGACTCGTGCCTGTCCGAAATTAAGCAAAGGCCATCTTGAGGGCAAACATGTCTTTTGAGATAATGTAGAAAGAAAAACCATGCTTCTGCTGTTTCACCCTCAATAATTGCAAAGGCAATTGGAAAGATTTTGTTGTTACCGTCTTGAGCCACGACCATAAGGAGAGTTCCTTTGTATTTGCCATACAAGAATTTGCCATCAACTTGAACAATGGGCTTGCAATATTTGAACCCATCAATACAAGGTTTAAATGTCCAAAATACTCTATGGAATTGAACATAATGATGAACCATCTCACCTTGTTTGTTGTATAGTGGCCTTGTTTGCTTCTCAACAACAAATCCATTAAGAAATCCACTCATGGCACTGAGCAACTTGGGTAAATCATGGTAAGATTGTTCCCAGTTGCCATGTAAGTCTTCAATTGCCTTTTGCTTTGCCATCCAAGCTTTGCAGTATGAGATTGTGTACCCTTCAGCATTTTTGATGTGTGCTATTAATGTTGGAATAGAAATGGATGGATCACTCTCCACCAAAGGAAGAATACTTTTGCTAATATATACATAGCCAAGGTTAACATGATCTTGTGTAATAATAGGTGATGAGCAAGAATGTTCATCTGATAGCTTACGAAGCTCCCATTTTTGGCTTTTAGTAATAAAAGCCGCTCTGCACCTCCAATCACATGTATTGTTAACACAACGTGCGACAATTAATGTTGGTGATGATTTCTCCACCCTGTATTACAAACCTTTCTTTATATGGTATGCATTTAGAACATGTTGAACTTCCTCCTTTGTGTTGAAAGTCATGCCTTGAAATAGGTTGTCAAGAGAGTACTCGACGTCAATATGGTCAAGTGCATGTCTATACTCTAGGTCGCTGAAATCTGTTTGCAAATCAACATTATGCATGTGTGAAAGAAAACTGAATGTGCTTACGTGCTGAGATTGTTGTACAAGACGATCTTGTTCATCGTCTTGTTGGAGTCTTGCATCATCTTCCCCCTCACTAAAAGGACCAACTTCTTCTTCAGGAACTTTAGGGACTCCTTCTTGTTGTTCTTCTTGTTGGACTCCAACTGTAAGGAGGTTGGTAAAGGATCCATGTGTATGAAAATTGTCTAACGATGGTTGGTTTTCATGACAAAAAGGTTAGTTTTCATGGGAAGAAGGTTGGTTGTGATAGGAAGAAGGTTGGGTTTGATAAAAAGAAGGTTGGATTTCATAGGAAAAAGGTTGGTTGTGATAGGAAGAAGAAGGTTGATTTTGATAGATAGAAGGTTGGTTTTCATATGTAGAAGGTTGGTTTTCTTCTTCAAAAATAATTGGTGTGAGATCTGCATATAGTTGAGCAGAAGTAAGATGTTTAAGGGAATGAACCATTTGAATCATACCATGAACGTCTTCATCGTCAGTAAGCTTGACAGCCCGGAAATTAAGCATTCCTCTGCCTACCACTTGTGGATACCGAAAGTAAAGTTGATCAACTGAATGTGGTTGTGTTAAGTTTAGTCTTCTTTGGATCTTAGCTTTCAATGCATTAAGTGTGATACGTGAACTAATTGATAAAAATATTGGGTCAGAGGATACAAAAGTATCCCCTTGGTTTGTTTGAGTGATTTCACCATTGAAAAAGACTAACACAGGGAAAGAAGAGGAAGACATTGTTGTAGACAAAGACTAACACACAAAAACAAGAAAACTTTGCTCAATTGCACTTTGCATTTGAATCCAAGAATGGTATCATTTAAATAGAATATGGAGATAGGCGTCAATCAATTACACTCAACAACTCTAAACACTACATCAATGACACTTTGAAACCCTAAGCACTGCGTCAATGACATGCATGATAAAATGTAGTCCGTGTCCATCAATGTGTATTGCTAGCGACAATATGCCATGTGATGTTTTACTGGCGCCACATGCATGATAAAATGTAGTCCGTGTCCATCAATGTGTATTTTAATGTTATATGATAAATTAATATTTTTATGTCTTGAATGAGTGAGATGTGATATTATTACTAATTTATCTGTGTTATATATGTTTTGTTTGTGTTTGGCTATCCGGTGTATATTCCTATACTGTGAGCCAGAGTGAGATGTTTCTCACTCCCTTTTCTTGTGTTGTTTTTCCTTGACTATCTTACAGGTGATTATCAGCATGAGGCTGAGGATGTTGGTGATGAAGCTTAGGCTTCTATGTTGGGATTTGCTCTGATAGGACACGTGACATCGGGATGTAGATAGGATTAGATTAGTATGCTGTTTCTGTTAAATTATTTTGAAAATCTTATCCTTATTGCTTTTGTGATTATGTTATTTGTTTAAGTTATGAATATGGTGCTCTCTATCTGAACATGTTTGGTATATTAAAAAAAATGAAAGACTGTGTTATTTAAATTTTATTATTTGTATTATGATATGCAGGATAGAGGGTGTCACATAATGCACAAGAACACCAAAGGGAAATTGGAAAATTCATTGTGTGATTGGATCAACAATGGTGCAATTATGGAAAATTTCAAAAAGTGCACATGTCATGTTCACACGCAATTGCTACATGTAAACACGTAGAAATTGATTAAACAAGATACACACATCCAATGTACATGTTGGACTATACGCCTCTAATGCATACAAAGGATCATTCGGCCAAATACATCACCCAAATTATTAGCCAACCTATCACGCGAACCATAAATGTGTCACAATTCAAACATGTGAAGAAGTTTAAAAGGTCGCCCAAAATCAAGTCATATACGCACTATGGACTTAAGAGGAAAGGGACAATCCAAATGTTGTTCCCTTTGTCAAATCCCAAGACATTCAAAAAACAAATGTCTTCATCATCCACGGAGCTCTAATTCACTCCAATAATATTCACTTTCATTGTTGTATTTACACATTATTTTATTATCAAAAGTAAAAAAAAATTAAATTATAAAAAAATTAATATTAATATTTTGTTACAATATATGATTTATTATGTTGACAAATTATATCATCATTAATTAATTCCATTGTCAAAAGTATACAAATTAAAATTAGTTAAAATATAAAAAAAAATATTGACAAAAAATAGATATATTTTAAATAAAAATAAAAATATCATTAAAATACCAAAATATAATATATATATATATATATATATATATATATATATATAAATTTTTGTTAATTCAAAATATCAATTAATTCCTTCATCAAATTTATACGATACAAAAATAATTATATAAAATAAAAATACTTTTAAAAGAAGTGTTAATCTTTAATTTATTTATAATATCTTGTATAAATTATACTACAATATTTTGAAAAAATATATATTATGAGATGCTTAATTAAAATAAACTAAAAATATTTTATATACATATATATAAACTAAAATTAAATTAAAGTCATTTGATTTAAAATTGGAACACAAAAAAAAATTAAATATTTTTTTAAATTAAAACATATTTTATATTTTATCATTTAAATACTAAAATAACTATTTAAAAAATATTCTTTATTTTAAAATTTAAAAGTTATAATATAATTAATATATATATATATATATATATATATATATATATATATATATATATATTAATTAAAGTCTATGAGGTCAATCAAGAAAAAAAAAAATCTCACCGACGGTGCTCTATGAGTATGATGTTGAAGTGACGGTCTTCAAACGTTACAGCCCTTTTCCTTGCATGAGGTGTGTGGACTAGAGTTGGGTTGACTTGACTTGTTTTGTCTTTGCTTTGTCATCACCGCACTCAGTCTCAATAATGCACTTAAAAGTAGCATTCTGTTACCTCTATTTGCACTTTAGCTTCAAGATAATTGTCATTTGATTGTTGTATTCCCATCAAACTTGGTCATGGCACAGCAAGAACACAGTTCAGAAGTAAGCACCAAACCTCCTCCTAAGTCATTCTTGCACTCCA
Source organism: Cajanus cajan (assembly GCF_000230855.2). NCBI lineage: Eukaryota > Viridiplantae > Streptophyta > Magnoliopsida > Fabales > Fabaceae > Cajanus > Cajanus cajan. Next base: position 28,481,138 of record NC_138519.1, on the reverse strand, counting down.
CAAAAGCTTCACTCCGTAATCTATTCCTCTTCTCAAAGACCATACCTTTTATTGGCGGTAACCACTGTTGAAGAACGCAACTAATTGTGTTAATAATTTATGCATGGGAACTTATGTTTAACTTCACTATTTTTGGCGGATACATTTTCAGGTTTGGTTGTAAGCTACAATTTTTTGGAAATAGCGGTGCTGTCTACATTGATGGACTACCTCACAGATTTTATGGATGGTGACCAGCGGATAGCTGCTGTTGTTGTTAATCTGCAAGATGCTCTATCGTCTTTCTTTTTTCTTTTTGTTTCTCTAATCGAAGAAGCATACGTGGATTGTTTCACTCTGATCACATTATGCACTGCAGCTTCCATTGAGGTAAATTCATATTTCTATATTATACTTTTACTTTTTTTCCCCTCCCAATTATTATGCTTGCCTTGTAAAGTTGAAATCCGTTTGAGAAACCAAAAGTCATTCTAATTCTCAGCAAAATTGAAAAATCATGATAATTGAATAAAGGAGTGATGTAGAAGAAAGAAACATCCAGTGATATTCAGTAATACAGGAATTGAAGGATCTTTTTCATCGGTGAAATAGGACATACTGCATAAATTAAAGAACCACTATTGATGTCATTGATAGCTTTGTATAGTACTTAACTATTTTAGGTGTAGGTATATATATATATATATATTTTTTCTTTCAAATGATAATTTTATTTTTAATTATTCAACTTTAAAATTAATTTTTTAATTTTTATAATTTCTTTTTAACAATTATATTAGTCCTTATACTAAAATATATTAAAGAACAGTCAAATATAATTATTAAAAATTGTCTTATAGTGATATATACTCTATAGTGACATAATATATATCATTAAAAATTATTTTTATTCATACAATAAATATAACATACATTAATATATTATTTAAAAGTGTGGATATAGGCTATAATGACAGATAAAATATATAGTTAAATCTCATTTAAATTAATAATAAAATTGTGTGTAATATTTATATGTCAATTAAATATACGTTTATATATATTGTACCTGTAGGCTGTAGTAACACTTTTTTCAGGCTAGTGTATATAATATTTCTTATAGTATATTGACTCACAAAATCTACTTATTAGTATCCTTGTTAGTAAAAATATTCCATTAAATTGAACTAATAATATTATATAATTGTCTCAATTTATCACTTTTAAATATGTCATTAGTAGAGATGATAATAGGTCAAATCTTAAATAAAGGCTCATGGCCTAGCTTCTTTAAAGTTTCACCTGTTTAATAAAAATGTCAAGTTTAAACTTTTAAAAAAATCTATTTATATATATATATATATATATATATATATATATATATATATATATATATATATAAAAGTTAGACTTAGGTTTATAAAAAAACCTTGTAAAATATGATAGATCAGCCTATTTATTTATATAATATAATAATAAAATACTATATATATATATGTATATATATATATATGTGTGTGTATATATATATATTATTAAAAATATACATAAACAAATAAATTTATAAAATAAAAATAAATTAATATATAAAATATTCTTTATATAATTTTTTTTTTCATAATAGGTTTATAAGCTTACGACCTATGCATAAGTGTGCATCAACATACATGATTACACATAATTGTTCCTTCAATAATTTTAAAAATAATTTTGTTAATTTTTAAAAATTAAGTTTATTGACCTAATTAACATTAATAATTTAAATTAGTTTTTAAATAGACTAATAAGTTAAGTCGAGCTTTAAGAAAGGCCTATAAAAAAACCTATGAGAGATAATAGTCTACATTTAAACTTTTATTTTGTAGAACACGTTTGACATATATATTCAAAGTTTGGTTTGACCGGACTTATTCTCAATATCCCAAGTTATTGGTGAAAATTACATGGACTAAAAAGAATTTAAAATTTGAAAAAATCAAAAATAATTTTACGATAAGTTTAAATGTCTAAACATATGTAAGCTTATAAAAAAAATATATATATATATATATATATCCAACCAAATCACAATAACGATGGATAATAATGCAAAATCTTTCCACGTGGTGCACCCTCCAAAAGCTACCTCCTCTTCCCTTATTCTCGCGCTCTCCTTTACCCCCTCACATTTTCCTCCTCCTTATCACATGTTCCCTCCTTCCCTACCCCTTCCTTAGCCCATTGCTACGCTAACTCCTACCCATCCCAATCACTCCACAACCATCCGAAAACCAGAGTTTTTAACAATCTAAATACGATTTGTTCGTTATGCAAAAGTGAGGACATTATTACAAAATATCCATACAAAATCAAGATTAAAAATTGATTATAAGAGAATCGAATTAATAGAAAAGATGATGACATGTTGTAAACATTTTTATCACATTTAAAGTCAATTTCCCTTTAACTAATTTTAAAAACATTTATGAAATTGGTTATAAGAATAACCAATTCCATAAGCGACACTTACAAATCAGTTCGAAAGAATCGATTTCACGTAATACTCACAAAATTGGCTCTTAAAGAATTGATTATATGTTCCTAAAATTTCTAATTTATTGACTCATCCAATATAACGCCTAATTGTTCATTCCAATGATTTCGAAACACATTCATTTTGAACGCATATCTGTGGAGAAAAGATAGATACTAGAAGAAGGTTGAATAATGTGTATCAAAAACTCACATCTTTTAAAGTACATGAAGTAGTATTCTTTTATCAAATCATTTATGGCTCAAATAAGTGTTCTTTGATAGGCTTTTTCAAGCCACTACCCAAGTATTCTTTTTACAAACAAGCCTCTCTAGGCTTAACTCCAAGTATTCTTGTATAGACAAACTTCTCTAGGCTCTACCTTATAACAATGATTAGGAAGGTATTACAAGGTTGCAATTGTCGTCTCTTTTAAATGTGATTACAACAAATAATTTAAGTGCAAGAAAACTCTTGAAGAAGATTTTCTATGAGATGTATATTGTATCCTAAAATTTTTCTATGTATCACTATTACTTCTTCTTTTGAGTTCGAAAGTTTCTTATATAGTAGCTTTAAAAGAGATGACCGTTGCAACTTATTGAGTTTGATTAATAGAATTGTTTCATATAGAGAGAGGAGAATTATCTGTTTGTGCATTAAATGTTTCAATTAAAGTTTTTCACCTAAACTTACTCCTTATCTTTGATAAATCAACTACTTATTAGAGCAAAGTAGAAAAATGAGAACAACAAGAAGCAAAGTTAGCGTACAATAAGGATGTAGTCCTTTTCCAATGCCTTTTCTGTGAAAATTTAAAAGTGTTAGCCACAATAAATAATGATCGTTAAGAACAGTTTGTATGCTTCATCTGATTTGCTTCATTTTACAAACATTACTTCATCTTACAAAGTCTGAAACAACGAATTTTATAAAGTGTTTTCTTACTAAAATATGCAGGGTTTGTTATTATTAAAACTTATAAAAGCATGAGAGATCTAAGGTTGTCTTTTGAATTAACAATATCTTTGCAAGGTTCGCAATGTGTAGAGGGGTGTTCATAATGTATTTAGGTTGATGTCATTTCTCCATCCATATCCACACCTTATTTTCTTTTCTATTTTTTTTTTTGAATAAAGATTTGTTTTGGAATGGAAACAAAACTCAATGGAATATTTTTATTGTGTCATAGGAAGGTAGCTAAGTAAATGCACCTTCAAAGAGACCCTCCGCCTCCACCTACTAATCTCGCTCCTCCTCTATGAGACAGAGGAGGAGGCGATGGTCGCTGAATACTTCGTTTCTGAGGAGGCAGATACAAAGCATTATCTTGTCATGTGAATAGAGTGTCATCATTCTCTTCGTTTCTCATTCTCTCACTTGTCACTACATTAAGGTGTTTCAGACTTGGAAAACCATGAGATCTAATGTGGTCGTGGTGAATAGTTGTGGTGAAAGTGTCAAAGAAGTCTGAGCAATGAAAATGACCTGGTTCTTGGGGCAAAAGCTTTGAAAGCCCTTTGTTGAGACATGATTCTCTATTTTTTTTTTGAAGCTTGGATTGTAGAACTAGAACACTAAGGAAACTTGGAAAATCATTGGAAACCTCTATTGGATTCATGTTCACATTTCTAGAACATGCAACGGAGAACATTTGATATTTTGTAAACATATAAAATTGGTTGTTTTAACTCATTTTTTACATGTTATTTTCAAAATTAGTTGATACTTGATTTTAAATGTAGTATAATACAACACCAATGATAATAAAATTGATTAGACACCCAATTTTACAAATCCCCAAATAATCAATTTTGTATGTTTTTTTTCACTAGTGAGTGTTGTTGCACCACACATAATCTATGATTGTACAATCTCTGAATCCCTTTCATTACAGTGTATTCGATGACAATTTACAGAATTTATCGTTAGTTAGAACCCTCTATGAGTAGTCCTTTCTAAGGTGTCCATTCACTTTTTAGGATCCACGATTGATCCCACAAATCAACACAAGATTTTTCAGCGTGTTTTGTCATCACCTACATGTTTTTCGGGAAATTTTTTAGAAGGTCACCCATCCCTAAATTACTCTAAGTCAAATATGCTTAATTATGGAATTCTTATGAGATGAGCTGCCAAAAAATAGATGCATCTTATTAGTATAGATAGTACAAATTAATTATTTTAAGTCACTCATAACTATACAATCTCATACTTGTACAATCTCTGAAACTCTTTCATTAGTGTATTTGAATGTTACAAAAAGCATAAATGAAATAATTATAATAACATGAACAAAAAAAACTTTCTTTTCAGCTAGCATTGCCTTTTTGTATTCAATTGTAGCAATACTTATTTTGGCAAATGAGGAGATATATGATTTTATTTTTAATGCCACATATGTCTTAGATGAAATCTTCCTGACCAAAGATGAAACACACTACACTAGCGTAGAAGGAGGATTCAACATTGGTTAAAATAAGGATTCTACATCTATTATATGGTTGGCAAAAATCACATTAACATAAAATGGAATGCAGTTCTACATTGGTTAAAATTTAATCGAAGTAGAAATGAGAACAAAATAAAATAAAAATAAAAAATTTAATGCAAGTCACCACTTCACATCACTCCACCCATTTTATGCCCCTCCTTGCAGAAACACATACATAAAGAACGACCTCCATACAACAACACAAACCACACCCTATTCTCCCCAAAACCTCACAACAAACAAACCCACAAAATCCCAACCCTAGCAACACCTGCACCTTAAACCCACCTCACATTTTTCATCCCTTACTCATAAACCCAAAAACTTTGAATACACCACTTGCAAAAAAAAACTCAACACAACCCGTTTTACCATTCACCTCTTCCACAAACACAACCTCTTCAATTTATTGTGCGACTTATTCAACAAAACAAAAGGAGTTTTTATAGTCAAAAAAGAAAAAAATATAGAAAATGATACAAATCAAAGAGATGAAATTGAAGAAAAAAAAAAGATGAAGATGAAATAAAAGATAAATGCTATGTACATAGAAACTAAAAAGTTGATATTTAATTGCATCAGTTCTAATAAATTGCTATTAGTGTAAAATAGTGCAAGTAGTTTTTTTTGGGAAAAAGGGTAGTAGGGTTTGAAAGGGGTGCAGGAAATTTGTTGTAGTGGACACCAATCAAGATGTCCTTCGCTACCTGCAGATCCATTATCTTCTCCCCTGGAGCTATGTAAACAAGCATCGAGAGAATGGGTTGGGTATGTGTGCAAGTAAAAATTGTTGCAACTTCCTTCTCTATAAGCAACTTCACGGCCTGTTCAAAAACCATGGTTGGTGACCTCCAAGATGCATCCTCCAGTGGCAATGACATATGCACTAGCACTGCAGGTTACCTCTCAACCTTTGAAGGATATATGGATGGGGATGTTCTATATGCATTTATCGATGGGTGATTGAGTGTTGAGAAAATAAGGTGGTGGGGAGACAATGAGGAATGGTTGCAAAACTGATTTGTTTAAAGTCTAGGGGAGGCAATAGTGATGTGTGCAAGAGCGTGAAATATTTGTTGTTTGAAAATTTTGGAAGATAAGTTGATGAAAAGGTGTAAGGGGTTGTTTAGTGAAGGTGGCAAGGTGTTTCTTGGTTAAGGAAAGATTGATGGTAAGGAACTTATGGATGGATTTCATGGTTTGTAAGAGGTGAAGGTAATGTGCATCTTCTAGTATTTGTTGATTTACCAACCAAGTTTGCAAAGCATCTAGTTGAGTGGATATGACGCAAAGGTGGTCTTTCATGGGAGGTAGAGTTAACTAATGAAAATACCAATGTTAAACTTAGAATAAGAAAAAAGAGAAATAAGACTACAAAATAAATAATTAATGCTCAAATTTTTCATTCATTGGTAATCATTTTTAGAAGGAAAATATATTTATATAGACCTAAATTGACTCTAATCAATGGATAGTTATATATCCATGTGGCAACATCTCATTATTTTAAGAGAAATAAAAATAAACATTTGACTTCATCCTATAAAATCTTTTAACTAATTAATTTTTCTTCTTTTGGTTTTTTCTAAGCCCATCTTATCACATATGCAACACTAAGTGCAATAAATGGAGAAAGGGAGTTTAGGATCAAGGAATGTATCAAGTTGCATTGTTCCTAAGCTTCGAAATTGGGCTCATGTTGATAAGGTACCTTATCTTAATAATGTGGGTTTGGAGTCTAACTCTACATTATAAAATCAATTTGAAAGGTGAAGATTGCTCTTTATTCCCACTTATACACTATATTATGATCATATCTCATTATACATCATTCTCATGTTGATGATGTGACATCCTAATCAGCGAATTGCTCCTCAATCCTCGCTTATATACTATGCTATAACCATCTCATTAAACAACGTAGAATTTCTAACACAAAATAACTCAAATTTACAAAATTAGCTTGTAAGTTGAGAATTACTTTCCACTTTTATACTATATTATGGCCATATCTATAGGTGTTCATTGAATTAGATCAACTCAATGAATCTGACAATCCAAATAGAATCAATTAAATTATTTTGGATTTTTTGATTAATTTAAGAAAGAAGTTATAATCTTAATCTCAATTTTTAAACGACATATCAGAATAAAACTAAATTAACCCTAACCACAAACTAGACAACGTAGAATATCCAACGTGTTGATTGTTCCATCCACAAAATTGATACTTACTTTTCAACATTAAAACTCAGTTTCATAACTCTCATCCAGACATGATAATTAACTGCCCTTTTAACTTATTAAGTAGTTGAATCTAGTGTTGTTAAATTTTAACTCGAAAACTGTAACCTTTACTAGTTTGATTCCTTTATTATATTTGAATTGCAATACGACTTCGCTCATTTAAACTCATGTGACCTGGCTTAAATGGTGTCACAAATACTCTATAATCACTTTTTTGAGCACACTTTGTTGAGTATGTAGAGTTTGAAGAGTTTATTGGACACTTGACCCTTTTTTTTCTTCTTATAAATACTCATGTAATTATAAACATAATGATGAAATAGAAAATATCATCTAGTAAGATTGTGAATATAAATTATTCTGATTGAACCACGTAAATCTTTGTATCTTGTAAATTTACTTCTTTTCTTGTAATTATGTATGTGAATATGTTTATGAACCCTACAACATTGTGCGTGTAAATGCGTTTGTGATTACCAACACACTTACCAAGCAAGCTATCACTAAAGTGTGAACACCTCTGATTAGGCTGCCCAAGACCTGATCCAAGTGGCGTAAGACGGCTAAAATGCTCATTCACCAGCTTGCATCCTACCATTTGAATTTATAACAAAACAACCGTAAAAAAAATTTGGGTGGCAAAGCTCAAAGCTTACTACCATGCTAAAGTGATTTATTATTAATATTATGACAAAGTTAACTTATATATAGTATATTTTCTATAAAATTAACATATTAATAATTTAAACATACCAATTTAATTAATAATTCAGTGATTCGATTATTGATCCGCAAGTGCCTAAATTGAGTTAATGTCCGATCCTGTATTATGTAAATCAACAGCATTTATGCACTAACACGTCACTGTTTTTATTTCTCGATACTAATTACAGGGCTTAATGTTACTATGGACGTCTACAACAACTTTAGAGAATTTTGCATGCTATACAGCGATATTCCTCCTTACATTGGGGAAAAGCGGGCAAAAGCTTTCAGAAAATTTCCTCGAATATCAGGTAAAAGAGAAAATTGAGGAGAAAAAAGAAAGAGAAGTAGAACATGGAAGCAGGCAAAACAACAGAGCGCAAGACCACGTTGGTAGAAGTCATACAAATAATATATGGCTGCTATTCTTTGTTTCAATTGTTGGATATGTCATAACAGTTTGTATGGCCTTTACCATGAATGATGCAAGCTACGATTACACCTTCAGAGTTGCGGCACTTCTTATGGGGGGGACTCATCTGTTTTTCCTCTTTGGTTGTGTGGGGTATAGGCGCAAAGAATTGAGAACTGAAAGCTATCTACACATGATCTATAGAATCTGCAAAGCAGCTTTACGGAAGCGAAAATCAAAGTATCCAGCCACAGCGAATTCTTATCACTGGAAGAATTATAAACAGAAGCACTTGTATAAGCATGGAAGAGGACTAAGGTTATCCCCGAAAGTTCCACGGTTATTCAGGTGGTTGGACAAAGCAGCTATAGTTGAAGTTGAAGGAGAAGAGTGTAGTGATCATGAAATGCAAGAAAAGAAAGGGAAGCTTTGCATGGTAAAGGAAGTGAGGGAAGTGAAGAGCCTTGTTCCTATGATCTACCTGTACGTAGCCATTGTTGGTTACAGTTTACTCCTGGCCACCAAGAACACGTTCTTTGTTGCACAAGTAAACATCGTGACCCCTATTACAAAGAGTAATAGGGATATCTGGATTCTCTTTTTGATCTCGGACTTCATGATTTATGTATCGGAAGGGATCTGCTTTATTACTAGATTTGCATTTGGACGCTTGAAAAAATTCAAAAGTATGGATGGTAGGTCCAAAAGAAAAGCAGGCACACTTATAAGGATTGGTTTTGGCATGCTTTGTGGGGTTACTTGCTGCCTCGTAGCATGCCTAATGGAGACTCGTAGATTGTCGATTACTGATAATGAGACAGGGGACCTGAAACGAGGAGGAAGGAACTCGACAACGGCCTTAGTGCCACAATTTGCATTGGTAGGAACCACGGAGGGATTTGTTGAGGGGGGCTTAAGCAGTTTATTCGAGTGCCTCGTAGCAAATTCAATGTGGTCTTTCGAGGAATCGTTTACTGAAATAGTGATCGGTACTGGCAAACTCCTAAATATACCACTTGTCTTATTTTCCAGAAGCTGGATCCAGAAAACTATCGACACTAGCCATTTGAACAGATACTATCTGTTGTTGGGAATACTGAACGCTGCGTTCCTTGTCGTTTTCGGATACTACTCCATCAGATATGCATACAAGGAAGCATGGCCGGAAGATGAATTGAAACATCCTCCTCATCAACCACATTCACATCATGAAAATAATGATAATGAAGCACAACTGGTGGACCAAGGTAACAAATAACTCACTGTTTCCTCGGTTTTTCTTTTAATTAGCAAAAGAACTTAAATTAAAGAGATACAACGGTAACAAAACTCATACATAGCATAGAACATAGAACATAGAACATAGAACATAGAACATAGAACATATCATAAAGTAAATACTAATTCACTGTTTCCTCTGTGTTCTTTTATATCCTATATTATTGTTTTCAATTGTTTTTTTTTTTTCCCGAAGTTATCGGTAAGAGAGAATGCAAATTGTCAAAAACAATGATATCGATAAATTATCGGGTGATTTTTTGAAATAGTTCTTAATTAATCTTAACATAACACAACCAAATTTCAATTTTTTCTTACATTAAAAAATTTAAATGTATGTCATTATAAACACCATAAGCACTTGACAGCCCTGAAGTACATGATTATTTCTCTGCACAAACACTACATGAATAATATTATATATTAGCTAGGAATATGATCAACGTAGACACCATTTTTGAAGTAAAAGAGTAATAGAAAAAAAACTGTCAATTAAATTTAATAAATAATATGATAAGAAATGAAAAATATATTATATTAAATATAAATTTATTTTATATTTATTTATACATAATTTTAGTATTGATTTTAAATAAAATTTAACAATATGTTTTTTTATCATTATAATCTATATTTATATTTTTTAACAATATATAAACATATATTATACATACAATATTGATAAAAGTAATTTTTAGAAATAAGTATTGGTCACTATAAAGTGTGTCATTCATGACAATATTTTTATAGTGATCATCTTTGAAATTAATAATTAATAAAAGCAAACCTATGTATATGAAATGTATTGGCAGTTTGGCCATAAAAAAATATTAAAATAAATTAAATAAAAAAATATTTATCAAAATAAATTATTTTAACGACATAGAATGGAAGAGATGAAAAAAACGTCACTGTATATGACATTTTACATTAGGGGAGAGAGAAAAATTGAAAACATCATGATAATTGACATTTTTTTCATGCCTTTTGACTCTTATGCATGACCAACGACCAAAAATCATTAAAAATAAAATAATAGAAACGTCATGTAATTTGACGCTTTATATGCATATTTAGGGGTTTTATATGCATGGCAAAAATTATATGCATGTTTAGGGGTTTTAAACAATTAAAAAAAACTCCAATTTTTAATTTTCAATTTAATAAATAAAAAAATAAATTTTAATAAAATTATATTTTATACCACTTAAAAAATTTAATTACAAATTAAAATTATAACTAATAATAAAAAATATTTCACAAATATTTCACATAAACAAATCTATAATCTAAAAATATATGCAAAAAATCAAATATTATATAACCTAAATATATATATATATATGCAAATCATAATAATAATATATTTTTAGGTTATAGATTTATTTATGTGAAATATTTGTGAAGTAGTTATAATTTTAATTTGTAATTAAATTTTCTATGTGGTATAAAATATAATTTTATTAAAATTAATTTTTTTTGTTAAATTAAAATTTAAAAGTTGGATTTTTTCTTAATAGTTTAAAATAATTATATATTATTTTTTCATGTAAATTGTAAGTTTAACATTTATATACGTTAAAATTTGGTGATATTTAAATTTTTATATATGTAAAATACTTATTTTTATCATAACTTTAAGTCATTATAAACTAATTCTAATAATTCAATTATACTCATAAATTTTTATTTTTTCTATATTTTATATTAAAACGCATATTTTTTTTTCGTTAAACATAATTTTTTGCCATCCATATAAATTAAAACTCTTAAATATGCATATAAAGCATCAAATTACATGATGTTTCTATTTATTTTTAATGATTTTTGTTCCTTAGTTGAGGAGATCAAAAGGCATGAAAAAATGTCAATTATCACGACGTTTTTTATTTTTGTCTCTCTCCTAATGCAAAATGTCTACATAAATATTTCTCAAGGAATGTAACATAAAGGACGGAGTTATGTCTAAGGTGTGTAAACCGGTGAAGTCCCTCTTTGGTCTAAAACAAGCAAGTTGTGAGTTGGTACTTTTTTATTTTTATTTTTTGAACCAGAAAGTAATATATATTAAATAGGTAAAGGGTACCTAAAATCCATTTACAAAATTAGGAGAATTTAAGAACATAATATATATCTCAAGGTTAGATGTAATTATGTGTACTTGTATAAAAAATTGCTAGCTAACCTTGATTAATATAACCAAATAATATATAGTGAGCCTAACATTTTCACACATTGCTTAATTATCTCCTCCTTGAATACAATCCAATCTGCTGTTATATTATATGCATGCATCTCATGAAGTCTCCCAAACCCAATCAATTGTTGTAATTCCTCATAATTAATCATACTCGTATCCTTTATTATGACAAATATGACAATGTGACATACATAGTCATAAAATGTCGTGTATTGACTTGTTATAAAATGTATAAATATTTTATATCATCAGAATTTATGTCGTGTTTCAAATTAATATATAATATTCAAATACTCATAATGAGATGTTCATCCTATAGTAATGCTAGCATAATTCTTCAAATAATTTAAGCTATATTTCGGATATATATATATATATATATATATATATATATATATATATATATGAGGGGTATTATAACACAGGTGTACAAGTGCTGTTGCTGGATTTTCACTTGGATGAAGGTAGAGGTAACTATGCATATTTGGAGCTTGCTCTGATGCATCATTCATGGTGGTAAAGAATAGAAAGAACACCAAAATAAGAGTGCGCAGCAGAGCTCTTCAATTGAAGAGCTCTGATACCATAATAAGAAAAGTGCAAACACGGAGAGAGAAAAATAGCACGTAAATGATCAAAGACTTGCATGCTTATTATTAACCATCTGTACAGTATTTATATACAAACCAGCTAACAGAGGTGAATAACAGAAATGAAACAGAATAACAAAAAGGTCTAACAGAAAAGTCAGTGCAGGTTAACAATAGCTAGTTGAGTAAAAACTAACTATAGTAAACAATAGCTAGTTGGAACAAATGTTATTAAAAACAGCGGGAGAAAGAGCCTTCGTAAAAATATCAGCAAGTTGAAGAGAAGATGAAATGGGTAGAAGTTTGAGCAGTCCAACATGAAGCTTTTCACGAACAATATGACAATCTATCTCGATATGTTTCGTGCGTTCTTGAAAAACTTGATTCGAAGCAATTTGAATAGCAGACTGATTGTCACAATATAACAAAGCAGGTTGGACAAAAGAAACGCCAAGATCAGTCAACAGATAGGTAAGCCATTGAAGCTCACAAGTAGTAGTTGCTAAAGCACGATATTCAGCTTCAGAAGAGCTGCGAGAAACTGTGGATTGTTTCTTTGAACGCCAGGATATTAAAGAATTCCCAAGATAAACAGAAAAACCAGTGATGGATCTTCTAGTGTCAACACAGCCAGCCCAGTCAGAGTCACTAAATGCTTTTAGTTGAACAGAACTATTAGCATCTAAAAATATGCCAGAACCAGGAGCACGTTTTAGATAGCGAAGGACACGAAAAGCAGCCTGATGATGAGCTGACGTTGGGTTGGAAACAAATTGACTCAAATGTTGAACTGCATGTGTAATGTCTGGACGAGTAGTCGTGAGGTAGATGAGACGACCAATTAAACGACGATAAGTAGATGGATCCGAAAGGAGTGTGCCAGAAGAATCATGAAGACGTGTGCCATAGTCCATGGGAGTCGAAGCAGGACGAGATGCCAGCATCCCATTATCAGAAAGAATATCCAAAACATACTTTCGTTGAGATAAATGAATACCTGACGCATTACGAGCAACCTCTAGCCCAAGAAAGAACTTCAAATCCCCGAGATCCTTGATCTTAAAGGTTTGATCAAGGAGAGAAGTGATATGAGTAATTTCATGAATATTGTTACCAGCAAGAACAATATCGTCTACATAAACAAGGAGAGCTGTAACCGTAGTGGAGGAAAACTTGAGAAAAAGAGAGTGATCAGACGTGGAGTGTTTGTACCCATGAGAAAGCAAGAAGGAAGAGAGACGAGCATACCATTGACGACTGGCTTGCTTGAGGCCATATAGAGAACGCTGTAAACGACAAACTTGACCTGGTTTCGAAAGAGATAATCCAGGAGGAGGCTGCATATAAACTTCTTCATGAAGGTCACCATGAAGAAAAGCATTGTTGACATCAAGCTGTTTAAGATGCCACTTATGTATAGCAGCAAGGGCAAGAAGAAGACGCACAGTAGTAAGCTTAGCCACCGGAGAGAAAGTATCAAGAAAATCAAGGCCTTCTTGTTGGGTATAGCCCTTGGCAACGAGACGTGCTTTGTAACGTTCAATGGATCCATCTGCATGATGTTTTACTTTATATACCCAACGACACCCAATGGCTGTTTTGTGAGGAGGAAGATCGGTGAGAACCCAAGTCTGATTGGCTTCAAGAGCAGTGATCTCGTCGTGCATGGCTTTAAGCCAACAGTCAAGCTTGGAGGCCTCAGCATATGTTTTAGGTTCAGAAATAGATGAAATAGACATAATATACTGACGAAAAGATGGAGAAAGACGATGATAAGAAAGAAAATGATGAAGGGGATAACGAATACCTGGAGCAGAAGTGATCCCAGTTGATGTAAAGGCGGTATGAAAGTCTCTAAGGTAAGCAGGAGGTTGGCGTAAACGGGTTGACTGACGAATTGGAGAAGGAGAAATATGAGATGAGTCATCTGAATGAGACGTAAGGGGAGAAGAGATGGGTGACGGGTTGGGAGAGGAAGTAGAGTTGTCTAAAGGATAATCAGGTATAAAAGAGGTAGATATAGGAAGAGAAGGAGAGGTAGAACAAGATGTGGGTGAGGTGTCGACGTAGGGAAAATAATCTTCATAAAAGATTACATTTCGGGAAACTGAAAGGGTACGAGAATGTAAATTATATATGAGATATCCTTTTGTATGTGGTTTAAAGCCAAGAAATATAGAAGGATGAGCTCGGGGATCGAGTTTTGTACGATGAGCAGTAAGGGAACTTGTGTAACACAGACATCCAAAAATGCGAAGAGTAGAGATATCACATGGTCGAGAATATAGTTTTTCGAAAGGAGAAGTATTATTTAAAAACGGAGTGGGAATGCAGTTTATGAGATACGTTGCATGCAAAAGAGCGAAACACCAAAAGTTTAAAGGTAGATTAGATTGAAAGAGCAATGCGCGTGTAACGTTTAAAAGATGCTGATGCTTTCGTTCCACGATACCATTTTGTTGAGGTGTTTCTATGCATGTAGTTTGATGGATGATCCCTTTACTCATGAAGTATTGATGCATGGAAAATTCAACACCATTATCAGTACGTATGATCTTTATAGGTTTTCCAAACTGGTTTTCTATTTGGTTAATGAAACTATGAATGTGAGTACGAGTCTCACCTTTTGAAGACATAAGGAAAATCCAACAAAAACGTGTATGATCATCAACCACTGTGAGAAAATATTTATGTCCATGCATAGAAGTTGTGGAACATGGACCCCATATGTCCATATGCATAATTTCGAAAGGTTGAGATGCATGCGAATTACTTAAAGGAAAAGGAAGACGTCGTTGTTTAGCGTGATGACATGTGTTACACATAAAATCCTTATTACTTATCAAACAGGGATAATATTGTTTCATGCACTGCATACGATCATGAGATATATGACCTAAACGAAAGTGCCACAAGTCAATAGGCATTTTATTATATCGAGGATGAACAACGCTAGTACAGACAGAATGAGAAATGACAGGTTTAAGTGTAATTTGGTAGAGACCACCATTTACATCAACTGTACCAATCTTCTGCTTGTTGGTCATGTCCTGAATGACACAGGAATTGAGAGAAAAAATTAGTTCACATTTGAGAGAAGAAACAAGTTTAGAAATTGAAATGAGGTTAAAAGTAAAACTAGGAATGTATAGGACATCAGTCAAAAAGAAAGACTCTGTGAATTTCACCGTTCCAGAATGAGTAGCAACAACGTGTTGTCCTGTGGGAAGTTTAACTACAATGGGTTTTATAGTAATATATGAAAGAAAATTTGTTAATGATGAAGACACGTGATCGGTGGCTCCTGAATCTAATATCCAAGAAGTCGTGTGTGGTGTAATTGCAGAACAAACGACGGAAGATCATTTACCTGGATTAGAAGAGGAAATAGAACTGATCTGATTAACATGTGAAGTGTGTGATGCTGAGTTTCCATTACTTGGCTGTTGTATTAAAGCTAGCAGGGCTTGAAACTGCTGAGATGAGAAGCGGAGATCTTGGTTCTCAGAAGTCTGTTGATCATTATCAGTGACCTTGCCATCACCAGTCACAGTGCTATTCACACTAGCGTTCTTAACATTATATAGCCTATGTCCAGGTGGGAAACCATGTTTACGGTAACAAACGTCTATCGTATGCCCACTTTTTCCACAATGTGTGCATACCTTTCCGTTGCGATTGAACATTCCTTTACTACCTTTATTATCATTATTCAAAGGAAATCCGTGTTTGCGATAGCAGACGTTTTCATTGTGACCAGCTCGTCCACAATAAGAACAAGCATTTGAAGAGTTAACTGCATTGATCATTGTTTCTTTCTTTTCTGAATTAACCTGTATCATAAAATTGTTTCCAAGAAGTTGACGTTCTTGTTGTGCAACATATGAGAAAATTTTAGAGAGAGGAGGCAATGGATCCATGAGTAAAACATGTGATCTGACATTGCTGTATTGATCGTTCAAACCACGGAGAAACTGCATTGCTCGGTCTTCTAATTTGCGTTGAGCAATAATCGAAAGAACATTACACGTGCATCTTGTAGTACAAGCACAAACAGGATCTGGCCTAAAATTTTCAATTTCATCCCAGACAACACGTAGCTTAGTGAAAAACTCAGTTACAGAAAGATCACCTTGTTTTATGGAAGATGCTTCAAACTGTAAATCTGAAACTCGAAGAAGATCTCCTTGTGCGTAGCGTGACTACAAATCTTTCCAAATCTCATCAGCGTTTTCCATCCACAAAATACTATGACGAATTGAGAGTGAAACTGAATGAACGAGCCATGAAACAACCATGTTATTGCAACGGCGCCATGCAGTGTAAACAGGATCCGATTTCGATGGCTGTGGAGCACTTCCATCAACGAATTCAACTTTGTTCTTTGCGCTGAGTGCAGTTAATACCGATCGACTCCATGAATGATAATTCGTTGAGTCAAGTAATGGAGATACAAGTGCTGTTGCTGGATTTTCACTTGGATGAAGGTAGAGGTAACTATGCATATTTGGAGCTTGCTCTGATGCATCATTCATGGTGGTAAAGAATAGAAAGAACACCAAAATAAGAGTGCGCAGCAGAGCTCTTCAATTGAAGAGCTCTGATACCATAATAAGAAAAGTGCAAACACGGAGAGAGAAAAATAGCACGTAAATGATCAAAGACTTGCATGCTTATTATTAACCATCTGTACAGTATTTATATACAAACCAGCTAACAGAGGTGAATAACAGAAATGAAACAGAATAACAAAAAGGTCTAACAGAAAAGTCAGTGCAGGTTAACAATAGCTAGTTGAGTAAAAACTAACTATAGTTAAGATATATTAAATGCAAATTTTGTAAATCTAACTGTTAAATTAAAATTTCATATCTCTTAGATTATATATATATAAAAAATTATATTCATTTAAGATGATTTGATACATCATTTTTATAAAATAAAATTGATGTAATATATTCATTTCAAAATACACTAAAATATGAACACTTTGATTACCTTCAAGTTGTTTTTTAATTTTAACAAAATTTGATATACACGAATAAAGTGATATGAACTTTCAATCTAACAGTTAGATTTACAAAATTCACATTTAATATAAAGTTATTGAGTAGTGTAATATTTAGTAAAAGTTACAACAGTATAATTATAACTCCCCTCGTATATATATATATATATATATATATATATATATATATATATATATATATTATAAATTAATTATTGTTAGATGGTTGAGTACATTGATTTGTCTTTTTATTAATTTATTTACTTAATTCTCTATTACCATATACTATGAAATAATAGTTTACCTTACCCCTCTCTTTTTTTGTTGTATACAAATGATTATCATCTATGAAGAACCATATGAAGAAAACAACGAGAATGTAGACGTTTCATGGGTTGATTTTCTAACTCTTGATTCCTGATCCACTGCTTGTATTCTAGTGTTTGGACAAAAAAGTCGGCTTGACTTTAGTATATATTTCAATCAACGATCATATAATATATGGATTAGATAATGTGGCACAGACAAACAATGTTGTTAGATATTTATGTCGCTCACCTTGAAACTTAGGTGATTTTGTAAGGATCAACGTGTATTTGTACCTAATTAACTTACTATGTATGTATAATACCTATCTAATTCTAATCTATATATCTAGACCTTACTGGTCTAAAAGTGCTGCTAGATCTGCTTCAATTAAGGTGGTGATTGGCACCGTTACTTTAGAACAAGTATTTGAAGGTGAAGTAACTACAACAACATATGGTATAAATGTATAATATATACTCAGTTAATTGCACGAATCAATTAAGTGACAATATATAGAAAGTGTGTACGTACATAGTGACTCTGAATGTTTTATAGGGTCATGTAAGTGATCCATAGCTAAGGCATCTCAACATGGCCATGATGTAAATCTTCTAAAACATGAATTTCCTTAAGCATTGAATAGTCTACAACATGAATTTAACATAAGGGGTGTGATTGGATGTTGGGAATTTTCTAGCTGAAGTCTATGGAGTGCATTGAATAGGCCTAGAGAGGCTACATAGAAATACTTACTCTTTTGTAGGCTTGGAGAGGTCGCGTAGAAATACTTAACGGTCAGTGAGAACCGATAATCCTCGTCCTGCCTAGAGAGACTCAGCTCAAGAAATACTCAATTTTCTAGGCTTGGAGAGACCGCGTAAAAATACTCACCCCCTTTGTAGGCCTAGAGAGGCCGCATAGAAATACTAAACGGTCAACGAGAAGCGCTAATCCTTGTCTAGCCTGGATAGGCTGAACTCAAGGAATACTCAACTTTGTAGGCTTGGAGAGGCCGCGTAGAAATACTCACCCCTTTGTAGGCTTGGAGAGGCCGCACAAAAATACTCATCGATCGATAGGAACCGCCAACATCTAGCCTATAGAGGTTGAGCTCAAGGAATACTCAAACCTTCAGTAGACTTGGAGAGGCTGCATAGAAATACTCATCGGTTGACAAGAACTACTAATCCTCGTCCAACTTGGAGAGGCTGAGCTCAAGGAATACTCAAACCTTTAGTAGGCCTGGAGAGGCCGCATAGAAATATTCATCGATCAGTAGGAACTGTCAATCCTCGTCCAGCCTAGAGAGGCTAAGTTCAAGGAATACTCAAACCTTCAATAGGACTAGAGAGGTCGCATAGAAATACTCACCGATCGATAGGAATCGCCAATCCTCGTCCAGCTTGGAGAACCTGAGCTCAAGAAATACTCAAACACTTAGTAGGCTCACTACAAGAAAAATGCTGATTTCTGACAGAAATTTCTGACAGAAATAGGCAAATTTCCGACGGATTTTTCTTTTTCTGACGGATTTTCGACGGATTTCAATCCGTCGAAAAAAGTGGCGTCGGAAAAAAAAATCTGTCAGAAATAATTTTCCGACAGAAAAATCTGTCAGAAAATTCTGTTAGAAATTTCTGACGGAAAAATTCGTAAGAAAATTCTGTCGGAAATTGCTGTCAAAATTTTCGACGAAAAAATCCGTCGGAAATTGTAATTTTTTTTTAATTTTAATAAATTTATTAATGTAACAA
Organism: Cajanus cajan; assembly: GCF_000230855.2. Classification (NCBI taxonomy): domain Eukaryota; kingdom Viridiplantae; phylum Streptophyta; class Magnoliopsida; order Fabales; family Fabaceae; genus Cajanus; species Cajanus cajan. Next base: position 28,461,650 of record NC_138519.1, on the reverse strand, counting down.
CTCTCATATTTAGCCTCTCAAGGGTTCTATTTCACAATATTTCATTGTTTAGCATGTTTTATCCTTAATTGTGCAATTTCTGAGAGACTTCCCAGAAGGTCACTCATCCCAGTACTACTCTAGGTCAAGCACGCTTAACTATGAAGTTCTGATGAGTAAGCTACCGAAATGTCTATGTATGTTGTTAGTATAACTTGTACAAATTAATTCATTTAAGTCATCCTCAAATATACAATCTTATATTTGTACTATAATAATAATATATAATAATTTTATATTACAAATAATAATAATAATAATAATAATAAATTTAATTATTCTTTATTTATATGTACTTACTTTTATAATTAACATCTACTTATTTTTATTTAAAATTATAATTTAAATTATTTAATTTTATAATTTATAATGATAATATAATTTATAAAATTATAAATATTTATTTATTACATACTTATAAATTAAATTTTAATATTTTAAATAAATTATTAATTAATTTAACATATTTATTTACCTTAAATCAAACATATAAAATTCAAAAAATGTATTTATCCTTTTTTTTTCTTCTTCTAATTATCAACTATTAATAAAATACTAACTTAAAATTTTATCTAATTATATATAACATTTTGTATATATGATTTAAGAGTAAAAGATTTTCAATTTAACAGTTGAATTTACAAAATTCACATTTAATATAAAGTTATTGAGCGGTGTATATTAAATGTGACTTTTACAAAGTATTACACCGCTCAATAACTTTATATTAAATGTGAATTTGGTAAATCCAACTGTTAGATTGAAAGTTCATATCTCTTATAGATTATATATGCAAAACTTTATATTAATCCAAGATGATTTGATACTTCATTCTTATAAAACAAAATTGATGTAATATATTCATTTCAAAATACACTAAAATATCAACTCTTGGATTATCTTCCAGTTGTTGTTCAATTTTAACAAAATTTGATATACACGTATAAAGTGATATGAACTTTCAATTTAACGGTTGGATTTATAAAATTTACATTTAATATAAAGTTATAGAGCGGCATAATACTTAGTAAAAGTTACACCGGTATAATTATAACCCCCTATATTATATATATATATATATATATATATATATATATATATATATACATACATATATATACATGGACAGCTGCACGTTTGGAATAGTGAGGCACTTGCCCTCACTACTATTTGACATATACAAAATTTTTTATCTAAAAAAATAATATATTTTAAAAAAATAAAATTATATTCTAATAATAGATTCAGAAAAAATGTTTATTTATTTGATATCTGTCAAATTTTTGAAGAAAATTAATTCTCATGTGATAAAAAAAATTTCTTAATAATGAATTAATTTTTTAAAAAAATTTAATTATAATATATATATATATGTATATATATATATATCTTAATATTCACATATATAATGTAATATATTAAAAAAAATAATTTTTTGATAAAATAAAATTTGTAGCATGCATGTTTCTCTTTTATTTTTTTTATTTATTATATACGTTGATTGAAAAAATCAAAATAGTAAAATTGTATACATTGATTAAAAAAATCAAAATAAGAAAAATCATAAGATTTATATTCCATTTAGAATTGTTATTATAAGATATATTTTAAAATAAATTATAATCTAAAAATATATATTAGATATTAAAAACATATTTATATCATAAATAAATTAAACTTTATTTTTATAAATTTAGCATATTTATTTTTATATTTTTAATAGTGTTAAATTATTATAAAATAAGTATTTATGATTGTAGTTTTACCCAAATATTTAAAAATTGTTTATCATAGATAAATAAATCATACTTAAAATATATGTTTTTAAAGAAAATTAGGTTCAAACCAAGTAAATTATAATAAAATATAGTATGACCTAATTTATTTTCATCTTCAATACTAATCGTAGATATAAAAAACTTGTAATAAATAATTATAATATATATTTATACCTTTAAAAGATATATAAAATTTTTAATACTACAAATATATATAAGAAATTAAAAATAAAAAAATTAAAAAAAGAAATTAAAAATAAAAATTAAAAATAATAATTAAAAATAAGATTTTCGACGGAAAATTCCGTTGAAAATTTTCGACGGAATAAATCTGTCGGAAATTTTTCGTTAGAAATTTTTGACGGAATTATTTTTCCGTCAGAAATTTCTGACGGAATTTTCCGTCGAAAAGTTTCTATAAGAAATTTCTGATGGATTTATATTTCTGGCAGAAATTTCTGACGGAAAATTTTTGACAGAAAATTCTGTCAAAAATTTCTAACAGAGATATAAATCCATAATAAATTTCTGACGGATCCATATCCGTCAAAAATTTTCCGTCAGAAATTTACGTTTTTCTTGTAGTGGCTTGGAGAGGCCTTATAAAAATACTCAGCATCCTTAGTGAGCTTGGAAAAGCTCGGTAAAGATGAACTCAATCGCTCAAGCTGCAAGACATCAATAGATCTTGCTGAGCAACATCTACACCCAGCCTAAAGAGGCTGCACAAAATACTTAGCCTTTAGAGACCTGCTAGCGTCAGATATTTGAAGGGTTGAATGAATTATACGTATATATCTACATCTTTACATGCCTTCCCAAAAGAAAGCACATGGTATTTTCTATCCAAAGGACAAGTAAAGAAGGGCATCTATAGACACCAATTTTCTTCCAAGATGTAAATCTGAAAATGGGAAGCTTCTAAAGCAAGAGCAGTGGCCCATGGAAGACATTAAAGACTCTAGAATGCGTCAAGCTGGAGCAAGAAGCCTCTGTAAGACACTTCGGGGTCGAAAAATCAATAACTAAGAAAAATGGTTTGAGAATGGCCGTTTTGACCATGAGAACAACCGTTCCTGTGCCAAACCAGAATAATCATTCTGAGCATAGGAACGACCGTTCCAAGCTATTGTTTGCAATGCATTTTTAAGGCTGAGAATGGTCGTTCAAAAATGAGAACAGTCATTCCACGCCTCTAACACCTAATTAAGCATGTCAACCCCTCTCCCCATTTAGGAGGACCTCATTCTCTCTTTCCCCCTTGACTCCTTTTAGAGCATTCTGAGTAAAAACTCATTGGGAGCCTAATTAAGAGATCTCTAGTCCCTTTGGCTGAGATTTTGGAGTTCCCAATCAAAAATTTATTCTTGAGTGTTAGAAAGACTCTTGTAGAGCAAGGAGCCTACCAAAAAGTGCCTCCGTACGGTTCAGGAGAAGATAATATAAAAGTTTGCTTCATAGGTTTCAATCTTTTTTGCATATTTATTACTTTCATTGTATGCTTAGACTAGTCACATGTAGACAATAAAGCAAAATGCAATAAATAGGAATCATGTAGAAATAAATAGCCATGTATCCTTAATAAATAAAGGGGTAAAAACTTAACTATGTCGTTATAATGCTAGAATTGTCATAGGGTACCAAAATCGGACGTTATGGGATACCTAACACCTTCCCTACACGTAACCAACCTCGAACCCGACTTTGGTTGTGAAGGCTAAAGTGAAATTTGCAAAAACACTTTTCTTTTTAAAGATGTTTTGTGTAAAATATCATTAATGACTCCTTCAAACAATTTTCAAAACCATGACATAGGAGACTAGTCTAGTCTTCGGACAATTCGAAGTGATGAGATTTTCAAATGAAGGTCCAAACCATCTGGTGGTTAATGTCAAAATTTTTTTGGGTTTCGACAAATATTAATTTTATAATATATAACTATGTTAGTTAGTTAGAAGAAAAGTTTTTGTCATTGATTATATTAATTATATTCGATTTAAATAAGAGATTGAAATTAATGATCCAAATAAACAGCATTAATATTTAACTCTTTAGTAACATTTTATTTCTTACATTGTTAAAATGTTACTATATATTAAATAAATAGGTTAATTATTTTAAAACATTTTTTTTAAAATGTCATTATAGATAGAGTAACATTTTTTAATGTTATTTTTTTTAATTATTTTTAAAATCAAAGTCTCATATCCAGTCAAAAAAATATCACATAGGTTATTTTGTAACATTTTCTTGAAAAATGTTACTATAATTGCTTCTAGAATCAAAGTTTCACATCAAGTAAAAAAAATTATATTTCTCTCATCTCTAATTGTTACCTATAATTAAAGTCTCACATCGAATAAATGAATGACTCATAAAGAGTATATATAATCATATAGTTATACTTAAGATAAATGAACTTTGATATTTGATATATAACTAACAGTGATTAATTAAGAATGTCTTTAATCTTCTCTTGAAGAACTCCTAGGGATTTAGGAACCATAAAAATATAGTAATTTAATTTAATTTTAAAAGAAAATAAAATATTTTCTCTCTCTTATTAACTTCATTCACTAAGTCATTTTTTTTTCTATTAAATTCCTTCTCCAAAATTTTAAATATTTTCTCTCTCATATTAACTTTATTCTCTAAGTCATTTCTCTCTCCTATTAAATTGTTTCTCCAACCCATTTCTTTTTCCTATTAATTTCTTTCTCTAACTTATTTTTCTCTCTCCTATTAAATTTCTTCTTTAACTCATTTCTCTCTCATCTCTCATGATGTCTCTCCTCTCTCTCTGAAAAAATAAAAAATTAATTAATAGAAAAAAAATTGGAGAATGAAGTTAATAAAAGAGAGAAAATATTTTATTTTTTAAAAATTAAATCAAATTACTGTAATATCCTTTATACAAATTAACCAAATCAAAAGAAATGAGTGGTTTTCTTGTCCTAAAATTTTGTAGGTTGCTAACATACTCCAATTAAAAAATAGGTGGGAGTATATTAGCATTCTCCATATATATAAGCATTCCCCATATATATATACACTACAAGAATGTTTCAATTTAGAGTTGGCCAAAAACCGACTCTAAATCATAAAAGCCGACGCTGTAACGACCCAGCTGGTCACTACACTCGGCACAGCACACCGGAAATACCAGACAGATAGAACAAGTATATAGATATAGGATCTAGAATATAAATATATACAAAGTTCCAATCCGACTAGAGTTAGAGTGTGCACAAAATACAACAAAGCTATTACACCCAGTAGCTAAAACAACAAAACATCTACACCAATCAGCTCCGTCTGCCAGCTACAGACCTACCGCCAGCCACCAACCTATCCCTGCTCTGCTCCCATACATAGTATGATTATCGCAGTCCAAACATCATGGAAACAACAAAGGGTAAGCTAGTGTGAAGAAGTCAACATACATATATAAATATGTGAATAAAATAAAATAATAATAAAAAAACATCTACAGTTATCAGCACGTCTGCACAGCTTACATTACACCACAACAATTCAGCAATATCAGCACGGCTCAGCGGCTACAACAGCACCACAATAGTGGCTAACAGCACCGACTTAGCGGCTATAACAGCACCACAATAGCAGCTAACAGCACCGACATAGCGGCTATAACAGCACCACAGTAGTGGCTAACAGCACCGACGTAGCGGCTATAACAGCACCACAGTAGTGGCTAACAGCACCGACGTAGCGGCTATAACAGCACCACAATAGTGGCCAAACACAACATATAGCTCAGCAATAGACAGCACAACAAAACACCTCACAACGCAGCACAACAAAAAAACAGCATACGGCACAGCTAAGTAGTATTCAAAACAGCTTACTACTCACAACTCAGCTCATCATTCTAGAGCACAATCATATTATAAATCAGCATTTAAAATCATCAATAACAGCCCAGTTCAGCACAGAGATATACATATATTACAGCTTAACATCATTTTTCAGCTTTTACATCTAGTCAGCACAACATATTTATCAATTACATCTCAGCTCAGCAATTTCAGCATAATTCAACAACTATCAGCATATAATTCAGCTCGACTCAAACAATAAAGTTCAGCATTAGCATCACACAACACAACTCAGCGTTACATCATTAACAACATACAGCACAACACAACTTTTCATCACACGACATTGGCAACATTAATCAGCATAAACAACATTCAGCACAGCTCAGCTTGATAACACAACCTATCAACTTACAGCACATCTAAGCATCTTACAGCAATATACACCTAACACAGTTCAACATCATCAAACAACAATTTCAGCTAGTCATCACATCATATTCATCAATTTCGGCTTAGTTCAGCATAAAATAATATTATCATCAAATTTGGCATATAACTTCACATCCTCATAGACGTCCGGCGCACTCATGGTCGCGCCCGGCGTGGCACAACCAGAGGGCTCCAGGGCCAGCGCGCCCGGCGCAAGCGTGTCTGCGCCCAGCGAGACTTATCCAGAGAGTCCAAAGCCCTCTCTCGCGCCTGGCGCAATACCCAATTGCGCCCAGCGCAGGCCAGGCAAAGACTCCAAGGACTCTCACACGCCCGGCGCGCCCCAACCCGCACCCAGCGCAGGTAAGGCAGAGACCTCCCTTGGTCTCGCGCCCAGCACAAACCAAATTGCGCCCAGCGCCCTCGAGGCAGAGACTCCCAAGGAGTCTCACGCCCAGCGCGACAAAGGTCACGCTCAGCGCAGCACATCAATATCATCATTCAGCTTAATAATCATTCATCACTAACAGCTTAAAACAACATGATCAACACCTAATACGGCCCAAACATCTTGTTTACAACTCATCTATCTTGTCAAATTACTCACCCAAACAACAAGAGTACACCTAAGCACCTAAAATAACTTTCAAGTTAACCAAATTCACTAAATGTGAAATGGCAACCATCACAGCAAACAGCGCATCAGGAGTTATACTACTCCTATCATGCTCATCCTTATCTCATATGAAAGATAATCAAATTTCCTACAACTCTCATGAAGACACCAAGTCTTAATTCCTTCGTCTACCATGCTAAAAATGATAAAAACTGCAACAGCTATAAACAAAGCTAGCAGCTCGACCCCTCTTCACTAAAACAGCCATATCTAGAGTTCTAAAACTCCTTTTTGAGTGATTCCAGCGCCATTGGAAAGCTAACATCCAAGGCTACAACTTTCATGAAGACTATAAAGTCAAATTCTGAAAACAAAACAAATTCGCGCCCGGCGAGTTAAAAGCGCGCCCGGCTCAATTCTCAACCAGAGACATATAAAGGTCTATTGCGCCCGGCGCGGTTCTCCACGCGCTCGGCGCGATTCACCCAGAAATTACCCAGTTCAAGTCGCGCCCAGCGCGAAGAACTGAGCCCAGCGCAAATTCAAACGGAACCCTTACCAGCTTCAAAAATTTCATCAAAACCTGCGAAAAATACTAGGAAAACAACATGCAAACCATCCAAAAGTTTACACTTCCATCAAACCTCAAGAAAAACAGCTCATTTGCAACATGCATCCAAAATCAAGGGAAAACCCCAAAATTTCACCCAACCCCGAAAAACCCCGAAAACTAGTTTTTCTCAAATCACAGCCAAAGATCAACCACCAACGAACAACGGATGAGTTTCTAAGACACATTCTCAACCAAAAACAGCAAAGTAACTAGCTTCCCTTACCTCAGTGCGAAGATCCGAGCTTCCGGGAAGAGAAACGGAGAAGAAGAAAAGAAAGCTCCACGAAGAAGAAGGAAAGAAGCTCCGCACAGTTCAACACGAAATCTAACCTTCACTCAGCACCTTCAATCCAAAAGAGCACCACCCAGAGAACAAAATCAGCCACAGTAGAAGAGTAAAGGAGAAATGGGTGAGAGTGAAAAGGAAATCCGGGAAGGAAGAGAAAAGGGGGAAGGGTCTCACAGACGCAATATTGTCGGTTATTCGTCGGTTTTTGGCCGACGCTAAATAAGTTGACACAATTTTTTTTGTGTCGGCTAAGCTCTCACTAACAAATTTATTTATTTTAATTTTTTATTGTCGGTTAAGCCGATACTATGTTGACACAAATTTTATTTTATTTTTTTCTTTATCTTTTTTTTAACGCTTATCATTTATTCGTTCGTATTTTTAACATTCCTGGGACTCGATCCTTGAACATTGAGGTCTTAAGTGAACTTGATAACCAAGTGTACTAGAACACATTATGCGTATATAACATTGGAAAAATTATTTTTATCTCTCTGAAAGCACGTATATTATTTAAATACAGTGTCGACTTTTCCGACGCTAAACTTAAAATAAATTTAATTTAAATTTATTTTAAGTTTAGCGTCGGAAAAGCCGACGCTATTCTTTAAATATAGCGTCGGCTTTTCCGACACTAACTATATTTAAATTTAAATTAAATTAGTGTCGGAAAAGCCGACGCTATATTTAAAGAATAGCGTCAGCTTTTCCGACGCTAAACTTAAAATAAATTTAAATTAAATATTTTAAGTTTAGCGTCAAAAAAGCCGACGCTATATTTAAATAATAGCGTCGGCTTTTTCGACGCTAAACTTAAAATATTTAATTTAAATTTATTTTAAGTTTAGCGTCGGAAAAGCCGACGCTAAATCTTAAAAAAGCCGACACTATTTTCGTCAGCTATTAGCCGACGCTTATTTTTCGCCGCTTATTCAGCGTTTTCTTGTAGTGATATATATATGAGAAATGCTAATATACTCCCACATATTTTTTAGTTGGAATATGTTAACAACCTACACTAAAATTTTAGGACAAAAAAATCACTCATTTGAAAAAAGCTAACTAGCTACGACATACATATTCCTTGGCCGATTATATACAATTTCAACATCAATGAAAATTGCTAACTCTGAACACAACTAATTACTTAGAAGCATTGCGTGATACATGCCTCAAGAACTGAGAAATACCCTCACCAATTTGGACCAGACCACACCTGATTAATTACATAACAGATACTATACTCTAATTAACCTCAGTTTAAGTAGAACCTCAATGTAGCTTAATTACTTCATATCGAGCAAGAAATATTCTTTACTCTTGTGCTGATATCATTACGAGGTTTAGCCGGATATTAATTAATTAATAATAAAATACAATTATTTAACTTATTATATTCACTTGATGAGAATTGTATAAACATATAATAAAAATTGGATACACATATATACAAGTAACTAATATAATAAAGTTTTGAATAAATTTAGATTTAATCATTTTAAATAAAAATAAAAATACCTGAGTAAATATTAGTGAATCTGTTTAATTTATTGCATATATATATATATATATATATATATATATACTTTTTAAATATCAATAGACAAGACTAAAAATGTATTAATATTAGTGTAATTACATTTTTAATATAAAAAGTGTACTATATTATTTATATTTCATTTAGAATTAATATTTCATATGAAATAACTAATCTTTTATAAAAATAAATAAAATACAATTAATTAACTTATTCAATTGAGAATGAATTGTATAAACATATAATAAAAAATAGATACACATATATACAGTTAACTAATATAATAAAGTTTCGAATAAATTTAGATTTAATCATTTTGAATAAAGTTTCAAAGTTAAATTTTGTGAAAATAAAAATCTAAAAGGTGGTAAAAATTTTGCTATAATTGTAATGTTTCATTTAAAATTAATCTTTGATAAAAAAAAAATATATTAAATTTTTATGTAAAAATTAATTTATCTAGCGTTTTGGAGAGGTCCCGCCCGCACACTTCCACTCTTTCTCAGTTCTCCTTCTTTTGTATTTGGGAGAAGTCCGTACCCCACATTCTTTCTCCTTTCTTCACTCTCTAGGGTTTCGCTCTCATTGTCTTCACACTGTAGCCACCTCACGCTAGTGCGCACCGTCGGTCACGCACTGTCGCCGCCTCACGTTGCCACACTGCCAACTGCTTTTGCAATTGTAATTTAATTATATCCATTTCCTAATTGGTCGAAGTTGTGGCACTCTGTTGGTCTAATTGTAAGCCTTTTTAATTAGTTTTTGAAGTTCAATAATACGTATGATTTTCAAATGTTTTATATTATGCATGGGAATTCTATATTCTTGAATTTTTCCTTTCTTATATCCAGGATCACTACTCTTTTTTATGCACACATAGGTAGTTCCTACTTCTTACCCATGTATTTTTGTTCGGCATATTGCTAGTTATTGTGGCACCCTTTATCCCAATATATATATAAAAACATATTCTTGGTTTAAATAAAATCTTTATAATTAAAACAATAAATCCATTAACATAAGAGTAAAGAATCCACATTCGTATACTTCAAACATGGTCAAATGTGAAATTTATAGCAAAATGAATATTTTCCAAAACAGAATAATAATTAGAAAATCCTAAACTAATCTAGTTATGCCCCAATATCACATATCTTATTAGAGTATGCCCAACTGAAGCTTAAGCCTCGTCACCAACATCCTCGTGATAATCATCTACAACACAATTTAAACATATACAAAGAAACAACAAGGGAGTGAAAAATATTTCACTCGGTTCCAGGTGTAGAAATAACAGTTAGGCAACACACACACGAATCATAACAATCACAGTCATAGCTACACATTATTTAGTGTAAATTTAAATTATACATACAATAGTAACACATGCACAGTCATTCATCATGCAATGATCTGATAGACTTGACTCATAAATGCATGTGGTGCCAGTCACGTGTCTCATAATCACATTTCTCATCATTTCATCACTGGTGACCCAAGGTACACCTTGTTAGCTTGTTACATCACTTGGTGACCCAAGGTACACCTAGTTAGCTTGGTACATCACTTGGTGACACAAGGTACACCTGGTTAGCTTGTTACATCACTTGGTGACCCAAGGTACACCTTGTTAGCTCATAAATGCACATGATGCATGTCACACATTCACGATTTCATTGACTCAACATTTCACTTATCACGTCTCATCATATCTCATGTCACATTATTTCACAATATCATATCACAGATCATACGTTCACCTTTCACATTCTCACATCATGTTCATATAGTCTGATGCAAGAAACTTCTCGTAGTCATATACATCAAAATAGTACATAAATCATACCAAGTAATTATCCAAAACATGAAGTGATAAGTGTCTGACTAGTCTGATGAAATATAAATTTAAGACACTTATCTAGCACAATTTTTGTACATATTGATATAATTTTGACCAATATACTTAGAATCAAAGAGAGACTCTTAATTTACGTTATTATAGGGAGTGATGAGTCTTTTGATAAGATTTTGTGCTTATTTTGTAGGTTTTGAAGTCTGGAGGCAAAGGCTTAGCCCTTCAAAAGGGTTGAGCACTTTCAAACCAAAGAGCTTAACAAGAGCACCAAAGGAGAGGCGCTCAGCCACTCACAAGCGTTGAGCGATTTTGGCCTTGGAAGAATGAGTGCCCTCTACCTCCTAGGTGCTCAGCGGATCTGAAGCGCCCATTCCCTTTTGCTTGCTTAATGGTGAAGAATCATCTCAGGCGCTTAGCGGATTTGAGGGCTCAGCCCTTTAGATTACTTCATGTTGAAGAATTATCCAAATCGCTCAACCATTTCAAGACGCTGAGCAGTTTCTTCTCTTTCTTGCCTACTCTATTTTAATTCCAGTACCTATAAAAGGGCAGAGGTGGCACAAGAGAAGAACAAAACGAAGGAACAAAATAGAGCACCTTGGAGCTCGCGGGAACACGGTTCTTCGGAGGATCTCTTTCTTCTACCTTTCTTCTTGTTATTTTGTGATTTCTTGTACCATGGAGAGCTAAAGCTTTAGGGTTGGGATTGATGTAGTCATCGAACTCCTGTGTATTCCCTTTTGATTCTTATATATATATATATATATATATATATATATATATATATATATATTATCTATTATTCAGTGTCAGTGATTTATATTCTGTTCTTAATGCTTAGATAAACTGATCATTTATCTTTGATCTTGGATTTAGAATTTGGTTGGAAAATGTTTTATGAATCTTGATTTGAAACAAATCACCTATTAGTTTTGAAAGCCAGGGATGGTTTTGAAATTAATAGTTGCAACAAGTTCTGATTCTTAATGCAAGACATTTAACTGAATGAAGTGAGGAATCATTTATTGAGTTAAATATCTTAGAATTTCTTATGCCAAGGAATTAGGTTTGAATGAATATAGAGAACTCAATGGAAATGAGTAATGGAATCATTTGCAAGAATCATTAGGAATACATAGGAGAAAGATTGATGAAATTTAATCCCAACTCTTTCTCATATCTGTTTTCTTAAACTTTTACTATACTACAGAGACTTGGGTGCACTTGCTCAGAAAACTAACAAGTTTCTTGGCGTCGTTGCCGGGGACTTGTGTCAAGATAGTTTGTGATTTCTATTATTCTTGTTGTAGCTTGTTTGTATATATTTATTTTATTTTCTTTTTGTTAAAATATTCTTTAACTGATTGTTTTAACTTTTCTGTTTAAGTCACTCTTTGTATGTGAGGTAAAGTTCTTGCTGAGCATTTGCTATTTGATCCAGAGATTGAGAAAACAACTAGGAAAAATAATAGTAAACGAAGGCGGCAAAGGAAGCTTGAAGAGGAAAGGCAGGGACAGGAAGGTACCTTCACCTCAGTTTCAGCTCAACATTCTACTCCTGAATTAATGGCTGAAGAAGGACCAGGTGGTGATAGACCACATCATCATCCCCCAAGGAGACTCTTAGGAGAATATAATCATCAGTTGTGTCCTAGGCACTTCTCTAGTATTGTCAGGCCAACCAAGGGGGTGGAAATGAAACCAGCATTATTATCTCTCATAACTGTCAATCAATTTGCAGGGATGGATCATGGAGATCCCTACACTCATCTGTCTATTTTCTATGAGCTCATTAGCACTATGGGCGTTCCTGGAGAAGATGAAGAAGCGGTATTTCTACGATTGTTTCCTTTTTCTTTGACAGGTAAAGCCAAGACATGGTTGCAAGCCCACCCAAATCAGAGTTTGACCAGATGGGAGGATGTAGAGCGGAAGTTTTTTGCTAGATTCTTTCCTCTGTCCAGATATATAAGTGCCAAATCAGAAATAAAAACTTTCTCTCAAGGCACTGATGAACCTTTATGTGAAGCTTGGGAGAGATATAAGTCCTTATTGAGAAAATGCCCAAATCACGGGTTTGATGATGTTGCACAACTTAAGATGTTCTGTAATGGGTTAATGCCACAAACAAAAATGCTATTGGATGCTTCTACAGGTGGTTCTATGATGATGAATGATTCTGAGGAAGCAATCACTATTATTGATGCTTTAGCAACTAGTGATTACCAAGCCCACCATGATAGAAGCCAGCCCACAAAAAAAAGAATTCTGGAATTAGATACTCAAAATGCAATTCTAGCTCAAAATAAACTTCTTTCTCAACAGATGGAAGAATTAAAGAAATAGATGTCCAAGCTTCAAGTGGGATCATCTTCACACCCTCAACAGGTAATGAGATGTGATTTTTGTACAGGTGATCATCCAAATGGACATTGCAGCATAACTGAGTCAGACTAGGAGGAAGAAGTGAATTACATGAACAATCCAGGAAGGCAAGGGAATTTCTCTGGCAATTACAATCAGAATCAAGGTTGGAGGAATAATCAAAATCAATATTCTGGTTGGAAGCAAGAAGCAGGGCCATCAAAAAGGCAACCTCCACAAAAGCCATATCAGAATCAACATTCTTATCAACCGGATAAGCTAACAAAAATGGAGGAAGCCCTTACACAATTCATGCAGGTTTATATAACTAATCAGAAAAATACTGAAGCTTTTATTAGAAATCTGGAAGTACAAATAGGGCAGTTGGCTAAGCAATTGGCAGAGCAGCAAAGCAATAACTTTTTAGCCAATACACAGGTCAATCCTAAAGAGTATTGTCAATCAATTACAACCAGGAGAGGCACTATGATAGAAAGAGGGATAGGTGATAATTTGAGAGAAAATAAAGATGAGCAAGATAAAGAAAACAGTGTAGTTGAGTTTGAAAGTGAGAAAGAGGTGGAGTTGAATAAAGAGGCAGGAAAAATAGAAAATAATAAAAAAAAGAGTGAAAAAGATGAGAGGAGTAATGGAGCTGTGAGGGAGAAGAGTAAGAAGAAAAGGAAAGAAGTTAATAGACCTCCTCCTATGAAGAATTTACCTTACCCACATGCTCCATCAAAGAAAGATAAGGAACGACAGCTTCCAAGGTTCCTTGATACAATCAATAGGTTACAGATCAACATACCCTTTGCAGAGGCCCTAGAACAGATGCCATCTTATGCAAGATTCATGAAGGAGCTTTTGATAAAGAAGAGAAAACTTAGTGAGGATGAAACAGTGGAATTAGAGGCAGGTTGCAGTGCTATAATTCAAAGATCACTTCTGCAAAAATATAGAGACCTAGGGAGTTTTACCTTGCCAGTCACCATTGGCGATCTCTCTGTGGGCAAGACATTATTAGATTTAGGGGCTAGCATCAATCTTATGCCCTTATCTATGTTATAGAGGATAGGTGATGTGGAGGTGAGACCTACTAGGATGACTCTGCAGCTGGCTGACAAATCTATTAAGTACCATCATGGTATTGTTGAAGATCTCTTGGTTAAGGTTGATAAATTTTTCTTTCCAGTTGATTTTGTTGTCATGGATATGGAAGAGGATTCTGAGGTTCCTCTCATTCTAGGTCGACCATTCATGAAGACAGCTAAGGTCATTATAGATGTTGATGATGGCAAACTCAAGGTCAGGGTGTAGGATGAGGAGGTGAATTTTAATATTTTTGAAGCTATGAAACACCCAAATGAAAAAAAAAATTATTTTAGAGTGGATGTGATGGATGTAGTGTGTTTGGAAGCTGAAAGAAAATTTTCATTAGCCACACCAGTAGAGAAGGCATTAAATTTTGATATGAAAGCTGCAGGTGAAAAGAGGAAGCTTCAATTACATAAACTTGAAGAAATGCATTTGCATGCTTGTGAATCCTCAAAATTTTACAAGAGTAAGGTAAAATCCTACCATGACAGGAAAATTGTGCAGAGAAACTTCCAACCAGGCCAGCAAGTGTTATTGTTCAATTCCAGGTTAAGATTATTCCTTAGAAAGCTCAAGTCCAAATGGTCAGGTCCCTTTGTGATCAAATCAGTCAAACATTATGGGGCAGTAGAGTTCGAAGAGCCAAATTCTGGAAGATCTTGGATGGTTAATGGTCAGAGGATTACGCCATATCTGGGTGGTGAAGTTGAGAAACTTACCATTGTCATTCATCTTAATGACCCACGATTGAGTGAAGTGTCAAGCTAATGACAATAAAGAAGAGCTTACTGGGAGGCAACCCAGCCATTTTGGTTTGAATTCTATTTTTCATTTTAAGTTTAATCCTTTACATATGTAGTTAGGCTTTTGAAGAGTTGAGTTTGTGATTTGATGTTTTGATTGTGCATTCTATCAAATGTTCCTTCAACATTCTCCTCTCTTGTGTTATGTTTTTTTATAGTTTATTGAAGGTAACTAGAAGTGGGAGTGTGAAAGGAGAACAAAATGTACTTCTTCCATGTACGTTCACAAAACTAAGAAAAAGGCTCAGCCCTTTGGCTGCCACATCTAATTGTTAGCTACATTTTCCTCCCAGGGGGAAAACGACTCAGTCCTTTTTAAGGGCTCAGCCCCTCATATCAACAAAAAAATTTAGTTGAGATTTTTGCATCAAACGGCTGAGCGGTTTCAAAGCGCTCATCATTTTTCTTGATATTGCTCGCGTCACCCAAACAGATGAGCGCCTAAAAAAGGCCCAGCGCTTCATGAATGAATTTTAAAAGCAACTCCTGGAACAAAGGGCTGAGTGCCTAAAAAAGGCTCAGCATTTTGAGTGGAATGCTCGAGGTGGCTAAAGCGCCCAGTGCTTTAAAACCGCTGAGCGATTCAACACGGGCCTTGAAAATTTTTTTTGAGAAAGCCCGATCCAAGAACAGTTTTAAAAAGAAATTGTCCCTCTATTTGTCTTTCATTCTCAATGCTTTCAAGGTAAGCCTTCAAGTTTTCTCCTTTTACTCTCTCTCTCTCTACTTTCTCTTGTTCTTCAATGCAAATATTGTTATGCATGCCTTAAGTTCATGGATCAATTTTTATTATTAAGGGTTTATGGTTGAATGATATGAAAAATTCTTGTTTTTGCTTCATTGATACAAATTTGTTGTTGTTGAGAAAATTAATTTGGGGACTGTAGTGAATAAATATGGAAAATCATTTTGTGACTTGAAAGGAATGATTCTGTGAAAAAGAGAAAATTTTTAGCCCCTACACTCAAAGGGCTCAGCCGTTTTAAACGGCTGAGCGGTTTAAGGGCCGCATTCAATTTTGGCCAAAGGGCTCAGCCCTTTAGGTCGAAGTGACAAGCCTTAGCCAAAGAGTCTGTTTTGATCTGAACCTCGATCTCTATATTTTACTTACTCATCACAATACAAAAGATAAATCTCCTATATAAATAATAACTATTCGTAACAACATCACACTCTTTAGCTGTCGTTAAGCGGTTAAGTAGGAAGGATCTTGAAAACTAGCTCACATGGAAGCTCGAAAAGGGTAAGGGTCAATGCAACTATAGGGAAACATTTTCTTGCAGTCACATGTACTGTTGTTCAGTTTTATTTGGCCTTTTGTACTGCTTTCTTATTCCCTGACTTCTTGTCTAATTTTTGGGTCACCTCATGTAGATGGTAAAGACCAAAACCACCTCTCACACTCATGAAATCCCTACAAAGAAGAGGAAGGTGAGGTAGAGGAGCAGTCAAAGCAAGAAGAATAAGTTAAAGACGATGAGGAAGAGAGAGATGATGAAGGAGAAGATGATTGAAGGATCTTTTGAAAACTTACTTTATTGCATTTCAGTACTTTAAATTCTAGTTTTACTTCTTTTGCAGCACTTTACTTTTTAGTCTTTTGGTTGTTCTCTTATCCACTATTTGGTAAGTACTTTTGGTGGCTTTGTTAATTAGTTTACTTGGATGTTTTTTGTGGTTAAACTTGTGTTTGGTTCATGTTTTTGAAGTAAGGTCTTGTTGGACTAGTATTCTCTTGTTAGTGTTTGTTGTGCAATAGTCCACTAATGGTGATAAAAAAAAATTTGGAATTAGCATTTTCATGGTTCAAGTTTTCAATGAGCATTGTTTTCTAATCTGGAAGTTTACTTTGTTGCACAAATGGTTGTACATTTTTTACTTAAATTGTGTGCTTCAAGCATGTTCAAGTGAAATTGAAATAGTATGAAGTTGTTGATATCTAGGGAACTTAACCAAACCATGTGAGTGAGTGGGCCAAACAGTTAAAATTCAATCATTGGGAGTCATCACTGATTCATGCAGTCAGTTTTGTTTGAGTCTCCCATGAGTTATAGTTAAGCTATATATGCATGGAATTTACTAAGGCAATTCTTCATTATACTTAACCCTATAGCCATTAAGCTAACCCATGAGTTACATTGACCCTTGAGCAAACAAATTTGACCCTAAACAGAACCCTTAAGCTTATAAAGAAAAATCATGATTGTCCTTTAGCCTTGTTGGTAAGAGACATTCTCATGAAACAAGTGGGTTTAAGCCAAGTTGGGGGTAAATGTATGTAGTCTTCATGTGGTTAGAGTTGTACAGGCAAAGTATTGTTCTCTGTATATATATTACTAAAAAAAAGGTTATAATCAAGGTTCCTTGTTACCATTTTATCAATTGAATGTAATATTCTAAAAGAGAAGGAACCAGTAAATACAACCAAAAGAGGGATGAGACATAAGAGTCAAGAGAATTCAAGAAAATGCAAGAATTTGGTATTAACCCATATGAGTGAGAATGTTCTCTTGTCAAACAGGCCTTTAAATTCCCAAAGGAAAACCAAGTCTCTTATAGCCAGGCCACATTAAAACCCTCTTAAAGTCCTTAGTGATCCATCTTTAGTCCTAACAACAAACTTATGGGAGATAGGTAACAAAGCAGACTTAGTGTGTTTTGGTGCATGAAAAGAAAGAAACACTCACCCTTCACAGCATATTAAAGAGAGATACACAATTGTGAGAAAAATTTTAGTGCTCTTGATTGAAAGCAATGGAAGAGACTGGATATTTCCCTTGAGTATACTTGATGTTCATAATTTTTGTTATCATGTGGGCACCATTTGTAGTAACATGTAAGCACCGGATTTTGCAAACAAGTTTTCATTGGACTCCTTGAAACCATGTAAGTGCATTAGCATATTTTTTGGGTGAAACTTGAAGTGATTCACTGGGTATATAAGTTAAGTTATATTATTTTTTCAATCAAGACTTTTTGTTTGACGACAAACAAATTTCCAAGTTGGGGGTAGCTTGATAAGTGTCTAACTAGTCTGATGAAATATAAATTTGAGACACTTATCTAGCACAATTTTTGTACATATTGATATAATTTTGACCAATATACTTAGAATCAAAGAGGGACTCTTAATTTACGTTATTACAGGGAGTGATGAGTCTTTTGATAAGATTTTGTGCTTATTTTGTAGGTTTTGAAGTCTGGAGGCAAACGGCTTAGCCCTTCAAAAGGGCTGAGCAATTTCACGCCAGAGAGCTTAACAAGAGCACCAAAGGAGAGGCGCTCAGCCACTCACAAGCGCTAAGCGGTTTTGGCCTTGGAAGAATGAGTGCCCTCTGCCTCCTAGGCACTCAGCGGATCTGAAGCGCCCAACCCCTTTTGCTTGCTTAATGCTGAAGAATCATCTCAAGCACTCAGCAGATTTGAGGGGCTCAGCCCTTCAGATTACTTCATGTTGAAGAATTCTCCAAATCGCTCAACCGTTTCAAGGCGCTGAGCGGTTTCTTCTCTTTCCTGCCTACTCTATTTTAATTCCAGCACCTATAAAAGGGCAGAGGTGGCACAAGAGAAGAACAGAACGAAGGAACAAAGCAAAGCACCTTGGAGCTCGTGGGAACGCGGTTCTTCGGAGGATCTCTTTCTTCTACCTTTCTTCTTGTTATTTTGTGATTTCTTGTACCATGGAGAGCCAAAGCTTTAGGGTTGGGATTGGTGTAGTCATCAAACTCCTGTGTATTCCCTTTTGATTCTTATATATATATTATCTACTATTCAATGCCAATGATTTGTATTCTGTTCTTAATGCTTAGCTAAACTGATCATTTATCTTTGATCATGGATTTAGAATTTGGTTGGAAAATGTTTTCTGAATCTTGATTTGAAACAAATAACCTATTAGTTTTGAAAGCCAGGGATGGTTTCGAAATTAATAGTTGCAACAAGTTCTAATTCTTAATGCAAGACATTTAACTGAATGAAGTGAGGAATCATTCATTGAGTTAAATATCTTAGAATTTCTTATGCCAAGGAATTGCGTTTGAATGAATATAGAGAACTCAATGGCAATGAGTAATGGAATCATTTGCAAGAATCATTAGGAATACATAGGAGGGAGATTGATGAAATTTAATCCCAACTCTTTCTCATATCTGTTTTCTTAAATTTAATCTAACTTTTGGGTACTTAACTTTAAAGCACTGCTCATCTCAATTATTTAACATGTGTGAATACTCAGCTTCTGAAATTACAAGTAACAATTAGCATAATAGAAATCAAGATCTACTTCACAAGTCCCTGAGAATCGATAACCTTTTACTATAATACAGAGACTTGGGTGCGCTTGCTCAGAAAACCAACATGAAGCCGTCATCAATTTTACATATATTGCCTCAAAATCATCCAAAGATCATATTCCTAATTTTACTTCATAGGGATTCCCACAAGAACCCACAAAGCACTCTAATTCATATCAAAATTTGTCTATTTTCAAAATTAATCACATATTCATACATCTCATTCAACAAGGAACACAACAGAAGAATCAGAAAGAAAAACAGAAAATATTCATATTTTTCCTGTTTCTCATAGGGTTCTCTCAAGAACCCACAGAACACTCTAATTCATATCAAAACTTATCTATTTTTGAAATTAAACACATTTTTACACTCAACATCACACAAGGAACACAACGAGACATTCAGAAAGAAAAACAAAAAACATTCATATTCACTACAAAAAAGTGGCATTTAGTGACCACCAAAATTAGTTGCTAAATTGCTAAAATCGGTATCTATTTGCCTTAGCGACCAAATTTAAGTAGTCGCAAAAATCTTGGTCGCAAAGCTATATAATGACCGAAAATTTTGGTCGCAATATAACGACTAAAACTTTTGATCGCAAAATAGTTGCAATGATTTTGGTCACTGATGTGTATGGGGACCAAATTAGTGACCCAATAAATCGGTCGCTAAAGATTTATTTTTTATTATATTAAATTTTATAGACGTCGCAAATTTGGTCATTATGAAACACTCATATTTGGCCTCTCAAGGATTCTATTTCACAATACTTCACTTTTTAGCATGTTTTGTCCTTAATTACACAGTTTTTGAGAAACTTCGCAGAAGGTCACCCATCCCTATATTACTCCAAGTCAAGCATGTTTAACTATAGAGTTCTGATGAGATAAGCTACCGAAAACATATACATGTTGTTAGTATAGGTAACACAAATTAATTCATTTATGTCATCCTCAACTATACAATCTCAACTTATACTATCTTTGGATCCTTCTCATTTCGATGTATCCGGACCATTATAATATATAATAATATATATATAATAATTATATTACTAATAATAATTATATTATATTTAATTAATATTTATTTATATATATACTTAATTTTATAATTAACAATCTACTTATTTCTATTTAAAATTAATATTATGATACAATTTAAATTATTTATTATAAATTTAAAAGTTTAAATAATAATTTTTATATTTTAAAATGAGAAGGGTTATAATAATACTGGTATAGCTTTTACTAAGTATTACACTACTCAATAACTTTATATTAAAAGTGAATTTTGTAAATCTAACTGTTAGATTGAAAGTTCATATTACTTTATATGTTTATATAAAGTTTTGTTAAAATTGAACAAAAACTTGAAGGTAATCAAAGTACTCATATTTTAGTATATTTTGAAATGTATATATTACGTCAATTTTATTTTACAAGAATGAAGTATCAAATCATCTTAAATTCATATAAATTTTGTATATGATCTAAGAGTAAAAAACTTTAAATCTAACAGTTAAATTTATAAAATTCACATTTAATATAAAGTTATTGAGCGATGTAATACTTAGTAAAAGTTACACGTGTTATTATAACCCTTCTCATTTAAAATATTATTTTTATAAATTAAATTTTAATATTTTAAATAAATTATTAATTAACTTAATATATTTATTCATCTTAAATCTAACATATAAAATTCAAAAAATATATTTATCTTTGTTTTATTTTCTAATTATCAACCACTAATAAAATACTAATTTAAAATCTTATAAAGTTATATCATAATATTTTCATATCAAGTTTAAAACTAGATATTAATTAGTTATAAAATATGTTAATTTGTGTTGGGATTTTATTTTAACACGAAACTTTAAAATAAATGTGCAAATAAAAAAAAACTGTTCAAACGGTCACATATTCTATTTGATAGAGAAAAAAGCAACGTAACTCATTGTGATGTATTAAAAACTGATAAAAAGGAACAAGTGGGTGGTTTGCCCAATTAGTTAAGGGGGAAGACTTAAGATTTTCTCCACGTAAGTATGTGTGTGGATTCAAGCTCTATTGTTAGCAATTTTAGCCTTTTTAAACAAAGGAGATGTATATATCATAAGTTAAATATTATGAACATCTTTGAGTAAATTAAAATCAAAAGATAAAATGTTTTTAAAATTACTAAAGAATATTTCATTTTATAATTGTTTCACAAATTCTTATTAATTTTTGTATAAGTCAATTACTTTTAAACGATGAAACTAACTCGATTATATCAATTGAATTGAATGGTTAAGTCTAACTTTTAAAATAACAATTGAAATAAAATAAGATTCATGAAAATAATTTCAAAATATATTAGGTAAATATTTTTTATATATAATAAAACTAAAGACAAGGATTAAAATAATCAATGGAGTTAATGTAATATTCATTTATAAATATTTAAATAAATTATAAGTAGCAAGGTATTATTTAATTGATGTTTAAAATAAAATATTTATAATATCTAAATGAATTGTTTTTTAAGATAAACTATTATATACATATTTAATTAATATAATTTTAAAATATATATGTATAATTAGATATATTTTAAATAAATATTTTTATATTAAAAATTAATTTATCATTAAACAAAATAAATATATTTCAAAATATGGTTGTTTTTGAATTAGTTTCCCATGGTGGGATCATATTCATATATAATAATAGAATCATGTCTCTTCAAAGAAGCGATATCTACCTCAAAGTAGTACGAATATAATCGAAGATAGATGGTATAACGTATTTTAAGTAATTGATCTCATGTGTTATTGGTATATATATTTATATATATAATTTATTTATAATTTTTATTTATTAAACTAATGGATTATTAATTATATTTTATCAATTTTAGATTTGTTTGATAAATTTTTATTAATCCTTATATAAGCCAATTATTTTTAATTTGATGGAACTAACGTGTTTATATCAATTGAACTAGATGTTTAAGTCAATTTTAAAGTGTGAGCGTGTGTGCGTGTGTGAGTGTGTGTGTGTGGGTGTGTGGGTGTGTGTGTGTGTGTGTGTGTGCGCATATGTGTCTGCGTGTATGTCTGTGTTTGTGCGTGTGTCTGTTTGTCTATGTGTATTTGTGTGTGTCTGTGTGTTTGTATGTGTCTATGTGTGTGTGTGTCTGTGTTTGTGTGTGTGTCTGTGTGTGTGTCTGTCTGTTTGTGTGTGTCTGTGTGTGTGTCTGTCTGTGTGTGTGTCTGTCTATGTCAGTGTCTGTGTTTGTGTGTGTTTGTCTGTGTGTGTGTCTATGTGTGTGTCTGTGTGTGTCTGTGTCTGTGTCTGTCTGTGTGTGTTTGTGTCTGTAAGGGGGTCGGGTGGAATGCTAATATACTCCCACCTATTTTTTAGTTGGAGTATGTTAGCAACCTACACCAAAATTTTATGACAAGAAAATCATTCATTTCTTTTGATTTGGTTAATTTGTATAAAAGATATTATAGTAATTTAATTTAATTTGTGTCTGTGTGTGTCTGTATGTGTCTGTGTGTCTATGTGTGTGTGTCTTTGTGTGTGAGTGTCAATGTTTGTGTGTGTGTGTCTCTATGTGTGTGTGTGTGTGTCTCTGTGTGTGTGTGTCTCTATGTGGGGCGAGGGAGGAGAATGTCAATATACTCCTACCTATTTCTTAGTTGGAGTATGTTAGCAACCTACACCAAAATTTTAGGACAAAAAATCATTCATTTCTTTTGATTAGGTTAATTGGTATAAAAGATATTATAGTTATTTAATTTAATTTTAAAAGAAAATAAAACATTTACTTTTTCTTATTAACTTCATTTGTCTGTGTGTGGGTGTGTGGGTGTATGTGTGTGTGTGTGGTTGTGTGTGTGTGTGGGGGTGTGTGTGTGTGGGGGTGTGTGTGTGGGTGTGCGGGTGTGTGTGGGTGTGCGTGCGTGTGTGTCTCTATGTGTGTTTGCATGTGTGTGCGTGTGCGTGTTTGTGTGTGTGTCTGTGTTTGTGTGTGTGTGTTTGTGTGTGTGTGTGTGTGTTTGTGTGTGTGTGTGTGTCTATGTGTGTTTGTGTTTGTGTATGTATCTGTGTGTGTGTGGGAGGGGGAATGCTAACATACCCCCACCTATTTTTTAGTTGGAGTATGTTAGCAACCTACACCAAAATTTTAAGACAAGAAAATCATTCATTTCTTTTGATTTGGTTAATTTGTATAAAAGATATTATAGTAATTTAATTTAATTTGTGTGTGTGTGTGTGTGTGTGGGTGTGTGGAGGGGGGGGGGGAATGCTAATATACTCCCAGCTATTTTTTAGTTGGAGTATGTTAGCAACCTACACCAAAATTTTAAGACAAGAAAATCATTCATTTCTTTTGATTTGGTTAATTTATATAAAAGATATTATAGCAATTTAATTTAATGTTAAAAGAAAATAAAACATTTTCTTTCTCTTATTAACTTCATTCTCAAACTCTTTTCTTTTTTTTATTAATTAATTTTTTATTTGTATGAAGATAAATAAGAGACATCATGAGAGATGAGATAAAAATGAGTTAAAAAAGAAATTTAATAGAAGAAAGATAAATAAGTTAGGCAAGAAATTTAATAAAAAAGAGAAATAGATTGGAGAAAAAATTTAATAAAATAGATAAATGAGTGTAAAAAATAATGTTAATAAAAGAAAGAAAATATTTTATTTTCTTTTAAAATTAAATTAAATTACTATAATATTTTTTTGTATAAATTAACTAATTTAAAAGAAATAAGTGATTTTCTTATTTTAAAATTTTGGTATAAGTTATTAATATATTTTAATTAAAAAATAAGTCAAAATATATTAACATTATATATATATATATATTAAAGTGGGTTAATCGAGGAATAAAAAAATTCACCTATGGTGCTCTATGAGTAGATGTTAAAGTGACGGTCTTAAAAAATGATTATTGGCGATAACGTGATAGCCCTTTTCCTCGCACAACGTGTGTTGACTTGACTTGACTTACCTTCTCTTTCTCATCGCCTCACTCAGTCTCAATAACGCACTTAAAAGTACCATTCTGTTACCTAATGTACTTTAGCTTCACTATCATTGATTGTTGTATTCCCATCAAACTTCGTCATGGCACGGCAAGAACACAGTTCAGAAGCAAGCACCACAGCTCCTAAGTCATTCTTGCAGTCCACAAAAGCTTCATTCCGTAATCTATTCCTCTTCTCAAAGACCATACCTTTCATTGGCGGTAACCACTGTTGAAGAACGCAACTAATTGTGTTATTAATTTATGTAAGGGAATATATGTTTAACTTCACTATTTTTGGCGGATACATTTTCAGGTTTGGTTGTAAGCTACAATTTTTTGGAAATAGCGGTGCTCTCTACATTGATGGACTATCTCACAGATTATATGGGTCGTGACCAGCGGATAGCTGCTGTTGTTATTAATCTGCAAGATGCTCTATCGTCTTTCTTTCTTGTTTTTGTTTCTCTAATCGAAGAAGCATATATATGGGTTGTTTCACTATGATCACATTATGCACTGCAGCTTCCATTGAGGTAAATTCATATTTCTATATTATACTTTTACTTGTTTTTCCCTCCCAATTATTATGCTTGCCTTGTAAAGTTGGAATCGATCCGTTTGATAAACCAAAAGTCATTATAATTCTCAGCAAAAATGAAAAATCATGATACTTGAATAAAGTATCGCAGTAGAAGAAAGAAACATCGAGTGATATTCAGTAATAAAGGAAGGATCTTTTACATCGGTTGAATAGGACTATGGTTGTCATTGATATACAATAGAAGTGGCTTTGTATATTACTTAAATTTTAGCATACGTAGATATATATAAAAAGAGTTTAAATATATTTTTTTAAAAATTTAAGAAAAAAATATTTTTAGTCATTTAAAATTATTTTTTTAATTTTTGCAATATTTTAAAAAATTATTTAGTCAAATTACTCAAAATTTATTAAAAAATCTGTCAAATATCAATATAAGAAAATTGTCATATAGTGATACATATTTTATAGTGATAATATATGTTACTAAAATCTACTTTTATCCACACAATAAATATAATATATGTTGATATATTGTTCAAAAGTGTGAGTATAAACTATAATGCCAGATAAAATATATCGTTAAATCTCATTTAAAATTAATAATAAAATTGTGTAACTATATGTGAAATAAATATATACTTATATATATATTATATTTATAATGATATTTTTTCTATGTCACTATATTATATATTATATATATATATTATATATATATATATATATATATATATATATATATATTTCTTATAGTGTATTATTCCATAAAATTTATTTATTAGTGTTCTTGTTAGTAAGAACGTTACATTAAACTTAACTGATATTGTATAATTGTCTCAATTTATCACTTTTAAATATGTTATTGGTGACCTGAAAGACTAAAATTAATTTAAATTTAAAGAACAAAATGTAATTTTACCTTAAATTTAAATCTAAACATATTTAAGCCTATAAAAAATAAAAATAAAAATCCAACCAACTCACCATGACTCCCCACTCTACCTCCTGTTTCCTTGCCCTCGCACTCTCCTTTACCCGATCCCACATTTTCCTCCTCCTCCTCCCTCACACACTCCTTCCTTCCCATCCCCTCCATATCCCATTGCTTCGCTAACTCCCACCCATCCTAATCACTCCACAACCATCCCAAAACAAAATTTTTTTGACCACCTAAACACGATTTGTTCATTATGCAAAAGTGAGGACATTAGTACAAAATATGCATACAACTTCAAGATTAAAAATTAATTAAAAGAGAATCAATTCAATAGAAAAGATGATGACATTTTGTAAGTACTGTCTCCACATTTAAAGTGCATTTACCTTTAACTAATTTTAAAAACATTTATGAAATTGGTTATAAGAATAACCGATTTCATCAGCAACACTTACTAAATCAATTTGAAAGAATCAATTTCGTATAATACTCACAAAATTGGCTCTAAGAGAACTGATTTTATATGTTCCTAAAATTTTAATTTTTTGACTTGCCCAATACAACGTCTAATTGTTCATTCCTATGATTTTGAAACACATTCATTTTGAATGCATATCTGTGGAGAAAAGATAGACATTAGGAGGGGTTGAATAATATATATCAAAAACTCGCACATTTTCAAGTATGTGAAGTAGTATCTGCAACAGGCAAAGGGTTAGTAAGAATAATCGATGAACACAAAAAGTTTTTATAATGGTTAATCTCAATCATTGAGACTACGTCTAATTTTCAATTTAATTAGATTGAGTTCTACTAACTTTCAACAAAGTTACAAATATTCTTTTTACCAAGCCACTTATGGCTTAAGCAAGTGTTCTTTGACTGATTTCTTCAAGTCACTACCTAAGTATTCTTTTTACAAACAAGTCTCTCCATGCTTAACCCCAAGTATTATTTTACAGTTAAACCTCTCTAGGCTCTATCCTATAACAATGGCTATAAATGTATTACAAGGTTGCAATTGTCGTCTCTTTTAGATGTGATTAAAAAAAATCATTTAAGTAGAAGAAAATTCTTGAAGACGATTTTCTATGAGATGTATATTGTATCTCAAAATTTTTCTGTATTACTACTACTTTTTGTCTTGAGTTCCAGAACTTTTTATATAATGGCTTTGAAAGAGAAGACTATTGCAACTTCTTGAGTTTGATTCATAGAACTGCTTCATCTTACTACTTCATTTGATCTAAAGAGAGAAAAAGTATTCGTTGGTGCATTAAATGCTTCAATTAATGTCTTTGACCTAAACTTACTCCTTATCTTTGATAGATCAAGCTATTTATCAGAGTAGAGTAGCAAAATATGAACAATAGGAAGCAAAATCAGCGTACAACGAGGATGTAGTCCTTTTCCAATGCCTTTTTCATGAAATTTGAAATCTTTGTCCTTTGTTCTAATATTCTACATGCTTTTATACATTTTTAATAGAATGAGTTCCAAAACAATGACTTTTGATTTGTTAAGGTATAAATTATTAATTTCAAAATTTAAAAGTATCAATCACAATAAATAATGATCATTAAGGATAGTTTGTATGTTTCTTCTGATTTGTTTCGTTTTACAAATGCTACTTCGTTTACAAAGTCTAAAACAATGACTTTTACAAAGCATTTTCTTAATAAAACATGTAGCATTTGTTATCATTAAAACTTATAAAACATAAGGGATCTAAGGTTGTCTTTTAACTTAACAATATCTTTGCAAGGTTCGCAACCAGTAGAGGGGTGTTCATAATGTGTTTGGATGTTGTCATTTCTCTATCCACATCCACACCTTATTTGCTTTTTTATTTTTCTTTTCGAAAGGATTTGATTTGGAATGCAAACAAAACTCAATGGAAGATTTTTATTGTGTAATAGGAAGGTGGCTAACTATACAATCTCATATGTTTAATACTTATACAATCTTTGAATTCCTTTCATTCCGATGTGTTCAGGCTGTTACAAAAAGCATAAAGGAAATAATTATAATAACATGAACAAAAAAACTTTCTTTTAAGCATTGCCTATTCAATGTAGTATACCAATAATTATTTTGGCAAATGAGGATATATATGATTTTATTTTCAATGCCACATATGTCTTAGATGAAAGCTTCCTGATCAAAGATGAAATACATTACACTAGTGTAGAAGGAGGATTTAACATTGGTTAAAATAGGGATTCTACGTTTATTATAAGGGTTGGCAAAAATCTCAATACATAAAATAGAATGCACTTTCTACATTGGTTAAAATTTAACCGAAGTAAAAGTGTGAATAAAATAAAAATAAAAAATAAAAAATTTAATGTAAGTCACCACTTCACACGTCACCTTGAACCCTTTTCTCCACCCATTTTACACCCCTCCTTGCAGAAACACATACATAAACAACCACTTCCATACAACAACATAAACCACACTCTATTCTCCCCAAAATCCCACAATAAACAAACCCACAAAATCCCAACCCTAGCAAAACTCGCACCCTAAACCCACCTCACATCTTTCATCCCTTACTCATACCCAAAAAATTTAAACACACTATTTGCAAAAACAAACTCTCTACACGACCCCTTTCACCACTCACCTCTTTCACAAACTCAACCTCTTCGATTGATTGTGTAACCTGTTCAACAAAACAAAAAGATTTTTTAGATTCAAAAAAGATTAAAAAAAAAAGAAGAAAAAGAAAATGATACAAATCAAAGAGATGAAACGAAAAAAAAAGGATGAAGACGAAATACAAGACAAGTGCTATGTATGTAGAAACTAAAAAGTTGAAATTTAATTGCATCAATTCTAATAATTACTACTAGTGTAAAATATAACATATACATTAATTAAAACTACAATTGACATGTAAATGTGATTTCTACGTTAATAATGCAACACCCAACATAGAAAACTTTGTTAAAATTTTAAAAATATAACCACGCTAGTTTTTACAACAAGTATTAAGGAGTTGATGTAGATCCAACAACATTAGACATTGATATTACACTAGTGTATTACACAAGTGTTTAACTCAAAAAAAAATGAACCACATACTACATCAATTGATATTCAAATCAATGTAAAAAACCTTTTTACATCTATTTTAATTTCAACCAATATAAACATAGTTTTTTATATTGATTATTTTAGAACTAATGTAATAAAATTGCTTTAAATTACATAAATGTCATCACATATTGTTAGAGACCTAATAGCTAAAAATGCTCATAAATTTAGAATAAGAGAATTCATTCATGGATAATTATTTCTAGAAGGGCAATACATTTATATAAACCTAAATTACTGCTAATCAATGAATAATAGTTATCCATGTGTAAACGTCCTATTATTTCAAGAAAAATAAAATAAAAATTTAACTTCATATTATAAAATCTTTTAATCATTTAATTTTTCTTCTTTTGGGCTTCTCTAAGCCCATCTTATAATTATTGTCGAGTTGAAAGAAAACCTTGCCCTCAAGGTTATGTAAAAAATAGTGAGACTCATGAGTATTAATTTTGGATGGTTGATATTTGTTTGTAAAAGTAATATTTTGAATCGATGGTAGGATAAGGGCAAGGAAACATGTGTAAAGGCCAACTGACTTGATAGGAGGAGAAAAGCTATTAGTTTGTAGATGACAAGTGGTGTGTAAGGAGAGATAAAATTGTTAGTTGATTTTTTTTTTTTTTTTGAAAAGTTTCAATGAGTGGGTGCAATGTTGCAAGTAGTTTTTTGTGAAAAGGGTAGTGGGGTTTGAAAGGGGTGCAGGAAAGTTGTTGGAGTGGACACTAATCAAGATCTCCTTCGCTACCTGCAGATCCATCATGTTCTCCCTTGGATCTATATAAACAAGCGTTGAGAGAATGGGTTGGGCAAGTGTGTAGGTCAAAATTGTTGCAACTTTCTTCTGTACAAGTGACTTCACGAACTGTGCAAAAACCATGGTTGGTGACCTCCAAGACGCATCCTCTAGTGGCAATGGCATATGCACTAGCTCTATAGGATGCCTCTCAACCTTTGAAGGATACATGGATGGGGACGTTCCAGATGCATTTGTGGATGGTGATTGAGTGTTGTGAAAATGACGTGGTGGGGACACAATGAGGAATGGTTGCAAAACTGATTTGTTTAAGTCTAAGGGAGGCAAAGGTGATGTATGCAGGAGCATGAGATATTTGTTGTTGTTTGAAAATTTTGGAAGATAGGTTGATGAAAAAGGTGTTGTCTAGTGAAGGTGGAAAGGTGTTCTTAGTTGAGGAAAGATTGATGGTAAGGGACTCATGGATGGATTTTATGGTTTGTAAACATCTAGTTGAGTAGATATGTTGCAAAGGCGGACTTCCATGGGAGCTAGAGTTAACTAATAAAAATACCAATGTTAGAGACTAAATAGCTAAAACTACTCCTAAATTTAAAGAAAAAAAGAGAAATAAGACTACAAAATAAATATAATGCTCAAATTCTTCATTCATTGATAATCATTTCTAAAAGGACAATATATTTATATAGTCCTAAATTGATGCTAATCAATGGATAGTAGTTATCCTGGTATCAACATCTCATTATTTCAAAAGAAATAAAAAACATTTGACTTCATTCTATAAAATCTTTTAACTATTTAATTTTTCTTCTTTTGGACTTCTTTAAGCCCATCTTATCAAATACGCAACACTATGTACAATCAATGGAGAAAGGGAGTTTAAGATCTAGGAACTCAAGTTGCATTGTTCCGAAGCTTTGAAACTGGGTTCATGTTGATGAAGTAACTTGTCTTAATAATGTGGGTTTGAAATCTAAGTTTACATCAGAAAATCTGCTTGAAGGTGAGGATTGCTCCCTGTTTCCACTTATACAATATATTATGGTCATATCTCACTAGGTGATGTACAATATTCAACATCTTAACACAAAATAACTCAAGTTTAAAAAGTTAGTTTGAAAGGTGAGAATCATTCTCCACTTTTGTACTGTATTATGGTCATATCTATGAGTGTTCATTGAATCAAATCAACTAAATGAATCTGACAATCCAAATAAAATCAATTAAATTAGTTCAGGTTTTTTTTTGTTCAGATTAAAAATCGAACTAAATCAGTTAAACTTGATGTTGGTATTTCAAGTATTAGATTTACAATTTTAAAATCCTTAGCAATCTAAATTAAATTAATTAATTTATATTTTTATTTAATTAATTTAAGAAAGAAATGTATTTATAAACTAATTTTATTCTCAATTTTCAAACGACATATCGAAATAAAAACTGAATTAACCCTAACAACAGAATAGACAATATACAATATCAATTTAGACAATATACAATATCTAACGTGTTGATTGTTCCAACCACAAAATGATACTTATCTTTTGACATTAAAACTCAGTTTCATAACTTTCATCCAGACATGATAATTATCTCTAGTCAACGTCAACGACAATGTCAATGGAGATTTACAATCACCTGTGTGGGACTCATCTAGGAAAAGATAATAGGGAGTCAGGAGATTCAATTAAGCATGAGTGATTCTAGGAACATTCTGGCTCGAACCAGAACCAATGTTGTGGGAATATCTTGTCATCCTGACACAACAAAGCTCTTGATACCATCTTGGCAAAAGTGGAAATTCATGATAAATGAGAAAAAGTGGCAGAGTAAAAGAAAGAATCATAGTGATATATCTATGTTGACCAATGCATGGTTAATAAATCCCATAATTGACTGGATCCAGTGATGTCAAACGCGGATAGATCAGTCCGACCTTTTAACTCTGAAAACTGTAACCTAAACTAGTTTGATTCCTTTTACAGAGATTGCAAAACTCAAAGCTTACTACCGTGTTAAAGTGATTTATTATTAATATTATGACAAAGTTAACTTATATATAGTATATTTTCTATAAAATTAACATATTAATAATTTAAATATACCAATTCATACAATTGAATTAATAATTCAGTGATTTGATTATTGATCCGCGAGTGCCTAAATCGAGTTAATGTCCGGTCCCATGTATTATGTAAATCATCAGCATTTATGCTCTAACACGTCACTGTTTTAATTTCTCGATACTAATTACAGGGCTTAATGCTACTATGGACGTCTACGACAACTGTAGAGGATTTTTCGAGCTATGCAGCGATATTCATCCTTGCATTGGGGAAAAGCGGTCAAAAGCTTTCAGAAAAGTTCCTCGAGTATCAGTTAGAAGAGAAAATTAAAGAGAAAACAGAAAGAGAACTGGAACATGGAAGCAGGCAAAACAACAGAGCGCAAGACCACGTTGGTAGAGGTCGTATAATTAATATATGGCTGCTATTCTTCGTTTCAATTGTTGGATATGTCATAACAGTTTGTATGGCCTTTACCATGAATGATGCAAGCTACCGTTACACCTTCAGAGTTGCGGCACTTCTTATGGGGGGGACTCATCTGTTTTTCCTCTTTGGTTGTGTGGGCTATAGGCGCAAAGAATTGAGGGCTGAAAGCTATCTACACATGATCTATAGAATCTGCAAAGCAGCTTCCGGGAAGCGGAAATCAAAGTATCCAGCAACAGCGAATTCATATCACTGGAAGAATTATAAGCAGAAGCACTTGTATAAGCATGGTAGAGGACTAAGGTTATCCCCCAGAGTTCCACGGTTATTCGGGTGGTTGGACAAAGCAGCTATAGTTGAAGTTGAAGAAGAGAATGGTAATCATGAAATGCAAGAAAAGAAAGGTAAGCTTTGCATGGTAAAGGAAGTGAGGGAAGTGAAGAGCCTTGTTCCAATGATCTACCTGTACATAGCCAGTTTTGGTTACGATCTACTCCTGGCCACCAAGAACACGTTCTTTGTTTCACAAGTAACCATCATGACATCTATTACAAAGAGTAATAGGGATATCTGGATTCTCTTTTTGATCTCGGACATCATGATTTATGTATCGGAATTCATCTGCTTTATTATTAGTTTTGCATTTGGACGCTTGAAAAAATTCAGAAGTATGGATGGTAGGTCCAAAAGAAAAGCAGGCACACTTACAAGGATTGGTTTTGGCATGCTTTGTGCGGTTACTTGCTGCCTCGTAGCATGTCTAATGGAGTCTCGTAGATTGTCCAAAGGAGGAATGACCACGACAATGACCTTAGTGCCACAATTTGTATTGGTAGGAACCACGGAGGGATTTGTTGAGGGGGGGTTAGGCAGTTTATTCCAGTGCCTCGTAGCAAAATCAATGTGGTCTTTCGAGGAATCGTTTACTGAAATAGTGATGGGTACTGGCAAACTCCTCACTATACCAGTTGTCTTATTTTCCAGTAGCTGGATCAAGGAAACTATCAACACTAGCCATTTGAACAGATACTATCTGTTGTTGGGAATACTGAACGCTGCGTTCCTTGTCGTTTTTGGATACTACTCCATCCGATATGCATACAAGGAAGCATGGCCGGAAGATGAATTGGAACATCCTCCTCATCAACCAGATTCTCATCAGGAAAATGATGATAATGAAGCACAACCGGAGGACCAAGGTAACAAATAACTCTAATTCCTCTGTTCTTTTATATCCTATATTATTTTATTTCATTTTTCTAAAGTTAGCTGTAAGAGAAAATGCAAATTGTCAAAAAAAAAAAAATTGATATCGCGAAATTATCGGGTGACTTGTTGAAATAGTTCTTAATTAATCTTAACTTAACATAACTCAATCAAATTTCAATTTTTTCTTACATTAAAAAATTTAAATGTATGTCATGTACGTACAAATTGACTGTGATTATAAATACCATAAGCACTTGAAAGCCCAAAAGTACATGATTATTTCTCTGCACAAACACTACATGAATAATATTATATATTAGCTAGGAATATGATCAACGTAGACACCATTTTTGAAGAAAAAGAGTAGTAGAAAAAAATAGAAAAAGAAAGTCGAATTGAATTTAATCAATAATATGATAAGAAATGAAAAATAAAATAGAAATTAGATTATAAAAAATTGTAATATCATATAACGATATATTATAATATTAGGAACATAATGGTTACTAAAAGTTTAATACCCGAATTTATGAACGAAAAGCTGCTCGAGGTAGATTTTCACTAGTTTTCCTAATTTTATTTATCTTTTACCAATTAGCATTACTCATAATATTAATGGATTCTACTAAAAATAAAATGTACATATTGAAGAAAAAAACATAATTACTTATAATTACATAATATTTCTAGCTTTTAGTTTTTACTTAAAAGTTTTTTAAGTCACACCAAATTTAGTGATCGATATTAATTTACTCCTCTCATCCTCATAAATAAATAAATAAATAATAAACGTAACACTATGTGTGTTTTGTGAAACTTAACAAAACAAATATTTGCATAATTTGGTAATTAATTTTTGGTTGACTGCATCAACAAAAGAATGCTGAAAATTTGGCATTCACGAATTCTATCCAATGCTATTTATTTAGATAATTAAATTCTTTCTTCAAAAATATTTGTTTGGTCAAAATGCTAACAATTTGAGCTATGAATGTTGTCATGATTTCCAACCCAAGCTACCAAAATGAAACTTGGAATGGATGACTTGTCTCCCTTTAATGCAGTAAAATAGGTTTTGTTTTCCACATAATTCTAGCTTTGTTTGTGTTGAAAGTTGTGTGAAATTTGGTGGTATGTCGTAGTGAAGTCAGCGTTAACAAAATCTATAAGGACTCATCCACATATGAAAATTTGAGTACATCCTCTTATGATTTGTAATGAAGTTTCTGTTATATGAGTTTTGCTAATACAGTCTTGGTAACTGTGAATATGATGCTCGGGTAAATATATAAAAATTTATTTTATTATAAGAAATATTATTATAAATATAATATATGTATATGTAAATTTATTTTATATATATTCATACATAATTTTAGTGTTGATTTTAAATGAGATTTAACATGTTTCTTTTGTCATTATAGTCTATATTTATATTTTTTAATAATATATCAACATATATATTATAGATAAAAATAATTTTTAGAGGCAAATATTGGTCACTATAAATAGTGTTATTAGATGACAATATTTTTATAGTAATTGTCTTTGAAATTATTCATTAATAAAAGCAAACCTATATATATGAAATGTATTGGATGTTTGGTTTGTATAACTTCATGATTTTTGTACATTATTGTATGTTTGCATGGACAATAGCTTATTACAATTTGATTACAGATTATTTTAAGACTTGCTTCTTTGATCAAATTATGTGAGGAAATGGTGTATATCCATTGTAACATAGGAAAAGGACCGAACAGTTACAATTGCATAACTTGTATTTAACTTTTTACTAGGAATGACAAGACTTATTAAGTGGTGTGGTTTTGCGGGAGTAATGGAAATTAAAAAAAAATGAATATAATTGCAAAGGAAGATAGAAGAATGAAAAGGGAAAATGTCTACATGACTATTTCTCAAGGAGTGGAACATAAAGGACGGAGTAAAGTCTATGGTGAAGTCCCTCTTTGGTCTAAAAACAAGCAAGTTGGGAATTGGTACGTAGGAGAAGCTACCTAACTAGTCTGTATTGCAACTTGGCTTCAAATATGCAACAACTAATCATTCCCTACTTTGAATTAAGGATTTGGAGGGCTCCTCAAATTATTCTTTGGGTTAGAAGTTAGTCATTCATCTTGTCGCATTTCATTATGTTAACAATACTACCTTGATATCTCGAGTGATGCTAGCTACTAGCCTACTAGCTAGTACTCCCTTAAACCCCCACCTTTCGTCTCTATTAAGATGATAGTGGCCAATTCATTGAAGTAGTTGATTACAGGAATTTGACGAATTAATTATTATCTTACACCTCCTTTGTTTATTAAAAACAAATGATCATGATTTATGAACAAAATGTACTTGCTTCAATAGGTTAATTTTCAACTTAATTTACCGTTCATAATGCAGCATGATTGCTTTCTAATATCTAATATTTGGATAATAAAGTCATCTTGAGTTATAAGTATATATTTCAATTGGGAATCATGCATCTTTTGTTACATGATCCAAATAATGATTAGATATTATTTCACTGATAAACAGTGTATTTAGATATATGTATAGTGTTACATTGATACGTTCTTAGGTTATTTTGTTATTAAATAAGGACGTTGTGTATTTATCCATGATTAAATTACTACATATACTTATTAATCACACCTATCAGATTTAGTTGAGTCCGTATTGGAAGAACCTCAGGAGGTTATAAAAAATAAAGCGGAGCAAACATTCAAAGATTTTCATCAACAAAACTCACAGGATTCTTATTCAAAAACTGATATTGAAGCTCAACAGATGGTGGACCAAGGTAACAAGCTTATGACTCATTGTCTCCTCTGTAATTTTATATTCTATTCTATATTTGGT
The DNA here is from genome assembly GCF_000230855.2 of Cajanus cajan. Classification (NCBI taxonomy): domain Eukaryota; kingdom Viridiplantae; phylum Streptophyta; class Magnoliopsida; order Fabales; family Fabaceae; genus Cajanus; species Cajanus cajan. The sequence continues at coordinate 28,425,140 of NC_138519.1, read as the reverse complement.
TTTATTAAAGTTAATGGGAATAAAGTATTGTAAAATGTAAAAAATAACGAATATGCACTAATAGTGTTAGCAACTCTGAGAATAATACCTTTAAAATCGATTTTTTTTTATATAGAATACAAAATTGATTCATTCTAAAATCAATTTTTGTAAATTATATATGAAATCAATTCTTAAAGAATTAATTTTAAAGGTAGCATAAATGACACTTTTTAAAATTTGTTAAATTTTAGTCAATTTTAAAAGTGGTAAAATCTTTTACAAAAATATTATTACATTACTTTTAAAATTTGTCTCCAGTTAACTAATTTTTAAAAGTCAATTTTAAAAGTATTTTTTTTTTTACACCAGTGCAATTTAGCATACCACATACTAAATCGGTCAAAGATTTAATCGATTTTGTATGTTATACATTAAATTAGTTATTTGATAACCAATTTTAAAGATAATGACTATATTTTCAAAAATGTCATGGAAATCAAATCAAAACAAGCATTAATAAAAGAATATCAACAATTAATGAAATAAAATACCATTAAATAACAGTACGTATGAAGAATTACATGGACTCAAACTTAGCTACATCAAATCTCAATAACAAATGAATTCCTCAAATCTTTCTAAAAATATACAAAACGTGAAGAAATTTCTTCAGAGTAGAAGTTTTATTTATAATTGAATAATCTTCCTATTTGACATACTGTAAATGAGTCTTGTTGATAATCTTTCTTGATAATTCATTTTATAATTTTATTGATAATTCCTTGTGATAATTTTTCTTGAATATTTTGATAACACTTCGTGAAACTTCTTATCTTTTGACTATAGCTTCGTCTTCCTTCATGCATTTCCTTCCCTGCATCTAAAACATTAACCAAAACATTAAAATACCTAAAACTTAAAGAATCCTATTAAAATAATTAAAACTAATTTTTAATATGTATTTTTTACATGAACATGACTCAAAAGCATAGAATATGCTTGGTAATTTCCTAAATTAATTACAAGATATACATATTTGATAATTATCATGCATGTGAAGAGGGAGAGAATGACCACAACGACAATGACAGCAAAAAACAAGCCAAGGATAAAGAGGAGAGAGATAGAGAGAGAGAGAAGAACTTGTTAGAGGAGAAAAACTGGTAAAAAAGAGAAAATGAAAATGAATCAGCAAAAGTGCAAATGGGTTTCTATGACTCGTCAACAAACATAGAAAATACTTTTTATATCAATTATTTTTCAATTGATATAGAAAATTTTTTGTCAATTAAAACACAACTAACCTAAAATGTGTGGTGTGATTTGCAAAAATACCACCCTGTTTCATTTAAGTCAATTTATGTGACACTCAAGTTGCTCTACACATTGCAACATACTGTAAGAAAAAAACACCAAAAAGATCACACTTTGTATGCATTTAAAATATTGATTTAAATTATACACTTACTTGTTAAAGATATGATTAGCAGTACCTTTGAGAATTCTTTATGTGTTGTTAAAGTCATTGAAATCAAGAAGTCAAGTCTTCCTTTATCTGATCACACATTCCAACATTCTAGGTTTTCAATGGAGCAAACCTAGAAAGTAATTGTTTGTTTTCATGATGATAAAGGGACCTAACCACATTATTTAATTAACTCTACGCACCTCTCATTATGAGTCTTTAGGTTTAGGCCTACACCATTTTTCACACAAATTAGAATTAGGTGCTCACAATACATTATATTTGATCACATTATTGTTGAGCTTAAGTATCATAAAGTGAATCATAATATTAGTCTACTTTTGACAAACCAAAAATACAAAATTGATTGCACCTCAAGAATTTACAAAAAATTTCCAACACAATTGCATCTTCCATGAATACATGAAACATATATAAATGGATTGTAATGTCATCCAGAATGTAATTAACACCCCAAGATTTTTGCTAATAAAATTAATTAGTTTTTAATTATTAATTGGGTTGGTTTTATAAGCATGCTAGCTTTGTTTATATGAAATACATGATTTTAATTAAATATATGTTTTATATTAATATTGAGGGAAAAGAAGTGTAATGATGGGTTACTAATTTTATTGTTGGGTTAAACGAGGGTTAAGAGTTAAGAAGGGAGTTATGTCTATTTTCTTTCTTACACTTCTCTCATTTTTTCTCTCTTTATGCTTGGACTTTGAAGAATTGGGAGAACCATAGTTTTTGGGAGATCACCTCAGAGAATCATGTCATTTCTAGCATTCACTGAGGTAAGGAGAAATGAGTAATCTTACTTTAGGCATAAGATATATGTTGGTATTGAGATTGACCCTCAATCTCTTCATTGTTGTATGTGTCATATGAAGGGGGAAATCTCAAATTGCTACTTGTGTTTTTGCCTTCCTTGTGCTTCTTTAGTGCTCTAATTGATGTTATTGACATGTATGTACAATTTTACATACTAAACTAATCTTATGAATCTTGGATTATTCATGGTTTCCTATGGGAACCCTAGAAAACAAATGTTTTGACTATGTGTGTATTAAATAAGGTTTTTATGTTCAGATGTGTAAAGGTTGGCTTATAGATGTATTTTGCTTACTTTAAGAACATTTTTACCTATTGAAACCTGTTAAAATGTTGCAAATTTCTAAATTCTAGAAACGTATAGAAATAGAGAGAAGCATCAGGAAGCTATCCATTTTATATTGAAAAAGGTTAGATAATTTTAGAAACAAATGTCTAGAATGAAGTAAATGATAAAAAACTCAAAATCACTTTTTGATAGTCGGTGGTTCAAAGCCTATAAATAGGCATAGCTTCCGTGCATTGAGTGTACTTCCAAAATTACAATCTAGCTTAAGTGCCTTTCACCTAAATACTAAATCTTACATTTTACACTATTTTTCAAATTAATACAAAATTTGTGCCCTGTTCCTTCAAATATCCTTTCTTTTTTACTTAATTATTTTTTCAACTGATTCCACCTCATTATACATTTGTTCTAAATCTATCAGTGGTACCAGAGCTACGTTCAGTCATCTACAGGATGTAAAAAAAATCATTTAACTACTTCTAAAATTCCCTTCTATACTTATAAACATCTTTCTTTGATCTATGGCCTCCAATACCGTTAATTTTTCATCTGTCCCTTTACCAATTTTTACTGGTGAAAATTTTGATCTTTGGAAGCTCAAACTAAAGACATATTTTATCTCACAAAAACTGTGGGATATCATTCAATCTGGTTATACAAGACCAGATTACTAAAGAGGAGCAAAAGAAGCTAGAAGATTGTGAACAAAAGGATGCCCAAGCACTGTTTGTTCTTCAACAAGTTTGTTCTTCAACAAGCTGTGGGAGAAACTATTGCTAGAAGGATCATGGACGCAGATACTGCAAAAAAGGCATGGGATACTTTGGAAGAAGAATTTGAAGGTAATGAACAGGTACGCTCCGTTAAACTACACTATCTAAGAAGAGAATTTGAGACCATTAAAATGAAGGAATCCGAGACCATTGAAGAATACTATGGAAGAATAAAAGAAATAGTTAATAAAATGAAATTATATGGAAAAGAAATTAAGGAGAAGAGAGTGGTAGAAAAAATTCTTATCACTCTCACGGAAAAATATGATTCCATTGTAGCTTATTCCATAGAAACTTCCTCGGATCCATCTTCTCTACCGGTGAATAAATTAATTGGTCTCCACGAAGCGCACGAAGCGCACGAAGCAAGATTAAATAGCCGTGTCAATATAGATTCAATTGAAAATGCATTTCAATCAAAGCTTAAATTACAGCCTAGAAATAAAGAAGATGGAGGAAAGAAAAATGTCAGAGAATGTTCTATAAACAAAAATTTTAGAAATTTCTCTGAAAACAAAAAAGATAAATATTCTTTGTGTGGTATTTGCAATAAGCCAGGACATGCAGAAAAGGACTGTTGGCATCATGGGAAGCCAATATGTCATTATTGCAATAAATCCGGCCATGTGGAGAAGTATTGTCGTAATAAAAATAAGCATCAAGAAAACTTTGCCGAAGAGCGTAATCAGGAGCAACATCTATTCTATGCTAATCAATAATCTCCTAGCATAGAAGAAAGTTGGTACTTGGATAATGGATGCAACAATCACATGGCCAAGGACCAAAGCATCTTCAAAGACATTGATAACTCCGTCAAAGTCAAAGTTCGACTAGGAAATGACACCATGGTGGAGTCTCAAGGCAAATGCACTGTCATGGTGGAGACAAAGAAAGGTATGAGACTCATCAAGGACATTTTACTAGTTCCTAATCTTAAAGAAAATCTTTTAAGCATTGGTCAGATGATGGAAAATAGGTATTTTCTTCTCTTTGAAAGAGATATATGCAAAATTTATGATAGTAAAATGTTAGAGGTTGGCCAAGTAAAAATGGAGAAGAGAAATAGAAACTTTCCCATAAGCTTCAAATTTGGAACTAATATTGCCATAAAGATAGAAGTTGACGACTCATGGCTTTGGCATCAGAGATTTGGCCATTTTAATATTCATGCTTTAAAGCATCTACATCAGAAAGGTATGACGAGAGATCTACCCAGCCTAAAGGAAAATAATGAAGCTTGTGAAGGATTCCTTCTCGAAAAGCAACATCGATTGTCGTTCTCGACAAGCAAAGCATTGAGAGCCAAGGACTTGTTGGAGCTAATTCATACAGATGTTTGTGGACCGATGAGGACACCATCACACACCAACAACAGGTATTTCATCCTCTTCATTAATGACTTTTCTAGAATGACATGGGTCTATTTTCTAAAGACAAAGTCAGAAGTCTTTGGAATATTTAAGAAATTCAAGGCTCTTGTTGAAAAGCAAAGTGGAAAACAAATAAAAGTACTTAGAAGTGATCGTGGCAAGGAGTATACATCTCGTGAGTTTGACAAATTTTGCGATGATGAAGGCATAGAGCGACAACTTACAATCGCATATACTCCACAACAAAATGGCGTGTTAGAGAGAGAATCGTACCGTCATGGAAATGGCAAGATCGATGCTGAAGGAGAAAAGACTGCCAAATACATTCTGGGCTGAAGCAGTCTACACTATAGTCTACCTGCTCAACAAATGTCCTACTAAGGCAGTTCGGGATAAGACTCCAATAGAAGCTTGGAGCGGGAAGAAGCCATCAGCTAAGCACCTAAGGGTCTTTGGATCTATCTGCTAAATTCATGTGCCAGATGAAAAAAGGCATAAGTTAGAAGACAAGACTGTACGAGGCATATTCTTGGGATATAGTTCACAGTCAAAAGGCTACCGAGTCTACAATCTTCAAACAAAGAAGCTAACAATCAGTAGAGATATTGAAGTAGATGAAAATGCTACTTGGAATTGGGAAGAAGAGCGAATCAAGAAGAATACTATATATATGCCCATCAATCAACCAACTACATCAAGTCTGGAAGACAACAATCAATACATTGTTATCTCTCCAGAATCTCCAAGGATAGTTCCACAACAAGAAGAATCATCACCTGAGTCTACTCCGAGACGAGTTAGATCACTGGTAGATATATATGAAACCTGTAACTTGGCCATACTTGAACCAGGAAGCTTTGAAGAGGCAGCAAACCAAGAAGTATGGGTCAAGGCTATGGAAGAAGAGATTAAAATGATTGAGAAGAATAATACATGGGAGCTCGTAGATTGCCTTCATGGAAAAGATATCATTGGAGTAAAATGGGTATATAAAACAAAGCTTAATCCTGATGGAACTATACAAAAGTACAAAGCAAGATTGGTCGCTAAGGGTTACTCACAACAACCAGTAGTGGCCTACAATGAGACATTTGCTCTAGTAGCACGCCTAGACACAATAAAAGCTCTAATAGCTCTTGCAGCACATAAAGGATGGAACATTTATCAACTGGATGTCAAGTCTGCATTCCTCAATGGCGTACTTGAAGAAGAGATCTATGTGGAGCAACCACCAGGATTAGTGATGAAAGGCCATGAAGGCAAAGTATTGAGACTGAAGAAAGCTTTATATGGCCTGAAGCAAGCTCCTCGAGCATGGTATAGCAAGATACTTCACTGATCATGGATTTAGGAGGAGTAAGAGTGAGCCTACACTATACATCAAGACTCAAGGTCAGCATACTCTCTTACTTTCTCTATATGTAGATGATCTTATTTATACTGGAACCAATACAATGATGATGATGGACTTTTTGTGATTTCTCTTGCTAAGCACATTATGCGTCGTTGAGCGAACTCCTCAACAGAGCCACCACAAATTCATTTTCTCATGTAGCAATGTTCTCATCACTTAGTGAGAATACGAATCTGGGAGGTTGTTTTTTCTCTATGCATGCACACTAATCATATTGCTCATCTCATTGGGTGGGAGCGTAAAGTTCCACCTAAGAATTTGTCTCCTCTTAACTTTTCTAACTAGGGTTGTTCAAATAGTTAAACTAAACTAAACTAAACTACATGTGAACTAAACTAAACTATAATTGTAGTTTGATTAAATTGAATCGAACTAAAAAATAGTTTCAAAAAATTTAACTAAACTATTTTATATTTTAGTGAACTATAGTTCTTAAGTTTGAATTACACTATAATTTATACTAAAATAACTTATTATTATTATTATTATAAATTGAATTCAAATGCATTCTAAAAAAATGTCTTTTCAATTTTAAATTTATAATTTCTTTACGGTCAAACTTATGCTATAAATAAATAAATAAATTTATCATAATCTATGATTATTATGTTATTTTTTAGTAATTTGATTTTTTCACGAGTTCATAAACTAGTTCGATATTATGGAATAAAGACTATGAAAAAAAAATAAAGTATTTTAATAAAGACTCTAATTTTCAATGAGTTTACTGATCTTATTAATTATTAAATAAAAAATTTAAAATAATATTTAAATATTACATTTAACTATTTTTTTAGTTAATGCGTTCTTTATAAAATAGTATGACTTTTAAAAATTATTATAAAAATATATACCGTTATTTTTATAATGTTGCAAACTCAATCATTAAACTCAACTAATTAATATTATAATTTTTTTATTGAAATAATAATATTTTTTAGCATCAAAAATAAAATTATTTGGATAATAAAGAGATAAGTTTGTACACATATATAATACATTTTTAAATTTTTATAATAATTATATTAAAAATATAAAAAGAGTAATAATTACCAAAAATATATAAATTTTTATTCAATTAATAAATGAAAATTAATTTTTTCTTTTAATCCTATAAATTAAATTACCATAGAAAAATTCTATAGCCAAAACAAAAATGTGTAGTTGTGCACAGTAACACTAAGTCACTAGTATACTGACTCAAGAGTGGGTAATAGACGAAATTGAAAAGTTATGAAAAAGGTATTAATAATGAAAATTCAGTTATATTAACATTTTGGTCTAACAAACTATTCTTTAGAAAATAGTTTTAGATTTATAAAACTGAACATAAAATTTATTTTAGTTCAATTTTTATAAAAATAATTTAGTTTTTTCTAGTTTAATCCAATTTAGTTATTTATTAGTTTAGTTCTAATTAATTATTTAGAACATTTCCTAATTATAATTTTTTATAATTAAAGTACACTAAATTACTTTTTATAATAGTTTAGTTTTTAAAAACTAAACTTAAAATATACTTTAGTTTAATTTTTTATAAAAATTAGTTTAATTTTTTATAATCTAGTTTAATTTAGTTTTTACAATAGTTTAGTTTAATATAGTTTTTTGAACACCCCTACATTATTTCCACATTCAACTTTGGAAATGCTATACCTGCACTTTCCACAATACAAAAACTACTAAAATAAACAACAATTAACAACAAAAAAGTGCAAGATCATGAATCATCTTCAACATAAAATAAAAAAATAAAAAATAAAAAAACTAACACCCAAAGACAAACACTTCTAAATTCAACACAAACTGTCCCCAATGGGTAAGACAACTTAGGAATCAGCATCAACAACACAAGATATAACGAATTAAAAAAACTTCCCTAACCTCAATCACTTCAAAAACAAAGAAACTCAAAAGGAACCACAAATTTTCTAGTGGCAACTTCTCTATGATTCCAAAGCACTTCTTTCTAAAAACTGTAAAAAATAAACTAATAAAATTTATCATTTTCTAAAATCTTATGTACCTTTTCTTATTTTTATCAACTTTGACCTCAATACAAAATATACAAAACAATTCAACTTTTAAGGATTCTTTAACCTTTAGAGTCCTAAAAATAACATGTAGCTCAACATATCAACTTAAAATATCACAAAATAATATAAAATTCCAAATAACACATCATTCAATAAAGCAAATATTGAGGTGATACATGTGGTATTGTCATGCTAACTTAATAATCACTATTTTTTTTTCTAGAAGGCACTTATATTTATGCTAACTTATTTATTTTAGCCAAAGTTACTAATTTTAGACTTACTCTAAGACAATATTACTAACGAATAAGTTAATTCCTAAAATTTAATTTTTAACTTTAAAATTTTAATTATGATTATTAATGTATTATTATAATTTTTAATAAGATAAGTTACTAAATTGGTGCCTAACTTGGTAAAGACTAAGTAATTTCCTTTAGTTTTTGGTAACTCCAAATTTTCTTAGGCACCTAATTAATTTATATAGTTAACATAATAAAAAGTAAGTTATACTTGGTTAATCAATTAATTTTTATAAAATAAACTAATTAGTTTATGAGAATTTAAAAAAAAAAATTATATAAAAAAAAGTACCTAATTAATTATAAGTTTTATTGATCATGCATTTATTTATAACTTAGACTAGACTATAACTTGATAAGTTTTAACTTACTAGTTTTTAGCTCACTTTCTTGAAATTACACTAAAAAAACAACAATTGCAACATATAAACACAAGCATTGCATATAACTATAAAATAAAAAAAAATCAAATTCATGCTCGCATCAAAAAATAACGAGGCTAGTCAACCACAACCATAACATATAACAGGTAACCGGCAACAAACACAAAACAACATATGATCAAATTCAACCATAACACAACATATAACCAGTAATCAGATTCAAACACAACTTTTGAAAACACAACATATAACAACTAAGACCAACCACCAACACATTGCATTTTAATCTGCACTAACGTGGCCACACGAAGATGGGTGGTAGCGGCAAAAAGAGTGGCTGAAGGCGTGAGCACCAACGTGGTGAAGAGAAGAATGGTAGGCACAATGGATATACAATGCGAGAAGGAGGAAAGTGCGAAAGGGAGAACGGTGGCAATTAGGACGGCACTTCGGCGACAGGGTGGGGGCGGGAGAGAGAAGAGAGCTAAAGAGCGAGAGAGAACAGAGGTAATGAGAAGGAGTGAGTCGGCGAGGTCCTTTAGTGTATAATACATTTAAAATTGATTTTTTGTATATAGTATATTCATTCTCAAACCGATTTTTGTAATCTATTGATTCTTAAAAAAACTAATTTTATAATTAAAGGTAGGCACTTTTTAAAATTGATTAAATTTTAACTTATTTTAAAAACTGTGAAATCTTTTACAAAAGTATTATTACATCATTTTTAAAATCTGTGTCCACTTAATCAATTTTTAAAACCCAATTTTAAAAGTTTTTTTTCTTTCACCGGTGCAATTTAATATACCACATATCAAATCAATTATACTTAACTAATTTTGTATATTGTATATTAAATTGGTTACTTGATAACCAATTTTAAAGATAATGACTATATTTTTGAAATTAAATGTCATAGTGATCAAACAAAAACACATTAAAAAAAAACAACAATAATTAATTAAATAAAAATGTTATTAAATAACGGTAAGAATAATTACATGAATTTAGCTACATCAAATCCTAATAACAGATGAATCCCTCAAATCTTTCTAAAAATATACAAAATGTGAAGAGATTTCTTCAGAGTAAAAGTTTTAATTATAATCGAATAATATTCATGTTTAACACATTATACATGAGTCTTGTTGATAGATTTTTGTTGATAATCTTTCATGATAATTCTTTTTTATAATATTTTATTAATAGTTTCTTGTGATAAATTTTCTTGATTATTCTACTTTGATAATACTTTGTGAAACATCTTATCTTTTGACTAGCTTCTTCTTCCTTCGTGCATTTCCTTCCCTGCATCTAAAACACTAACAAAAAACGTTAAAATACCTAAACTTAAAGAATTATATTAAAATAATTAAAACTAAATTTTAATATTTATTTTTGACAAGAACATGACTCAAAAGCATAAAATATACTTGATAATTTTCTAAATTGATTAGAAGATATATATATATATATATATTCGATAATTATCATGCATGCGAAGAGAGAGAATGACCACAATGACAATGACAACAACAAACAAGTCAAAGATAAAGAGGAGAGAGAGATCACAAGGACTCATTAGAAAAGAAAAACTAGTAACAAAGTGCAAATGAAAATGAATGAGCAAAAGTGCAAATACGTCACTATGACTTTTTATATTTGTTGTTTTTAAAACAAATATAAAAAGTACTTTTTATATCAATTGTTTTCCAATAGATATAGAACATTTTTTGTCAATTAAAACACAATTGACCTGAAAAGTGTGGTGTGATCTATGAAAATGCCACTCTGTTTCTTTTAAGTCAATTTATGTGACAATCAAGTTGTTCTACACATTGCAAAATTTGTAAGAGAAATATGTCAAGAAGATCACACTTTATATGCATTTTGAACACTAATTTAAATTACACACTTGTTAAAGACGTGATTGGGAGTACCTTTGAGAATTCTTTATGTATTGTTAAAGTCATTGCAACTAAGAAGTCAAGTCTTTATTGGTATAATCACATGCTCCAATATTCTAGGTTTTCAATGGGACAAACCTAGAGAGTAATTGTTTGTTTTCATGACAACAAAGGGACCTAGCCACACTATTTAATTAACTATAGGCACCTCTCATCATGGATTTTGAGGTTAGGCCTACACTATTTTTCATACAAATCAGAATTAGGTACCCATAATCCATTATATTTGATCACATTATTATTAAGCTTAAGTATCATCAAGTGAATCATAATATTAGTTTTCTTTTGGCAAACCAAAAATACAAATTTGATTGCAGCTCAAGAATTTATAGAAAAATTCCAACACATACTGCATCTTCCATGAACACATGAAACATATAAATGGATTGTAATGTCATCCGGGATGTAACACCCCCAAGATTTTCACTTACAAAATTAATTAGTTTTTAACTATTAATTGGACCAATTTTATAAGTATGCTTTATTTATATGAAATGCGTGGTTTTAATTAAATATATGTTTTATATTAATATTAAGGGAAGGGAAGTGTAATTGTAGGTTATTAATTTTACTGTTGAGTTAAATGAGGGTTAAGAGTTAACAAGGAGGTTATGTTTGTTTTCATTCTTATGCATCTCAAAAAAAAATTTCTTCTTACGTTTACTGTGAAAAATTAGGAGAACTAGAGTTCGTGAGAGATCACTCCAGAGATTCAATTTCTTCTTCTAACGTTCACCGAGGTAAAGGAAAGTGAGTAGTCTCACTCTTAGCATGGGATATATGTTGAGTAGTGAGATTGACCCCCAATTTCTTCTTTGTTATATGTGTTGTATGAGGGGCCAGGAAATCTCAAAATGTTACTTATCTTGTGTTTTTGCCTTCCATGTGATTCTCTAGTGCTCTAATTTATGTTATTGACATGTATATATGTTCAATTTCACATATTAAATTAATCTTGTGAAATTTTGGATTGTCCACAAATTCATGTGGGAATCCTAGGGAACAAATGTTTTGAGTATGTGTGTGGTAAATAAGGTTTTTATGTTCACATGTACAAAGGTTGTCTTATAGATGTTTTTTGTTTGCTTTTAAGAATTTTTTTTCAATTAAAAGCCTTGAATTGAATTATATGCACGTTTTGGTTGTGTTTTGATGGTTTGAAAAATTGCATATTTCTAATATGAGATAGGGTGTCACTTGGGGTTGTCGAGAGTTGTCATGGCTAAGAGCATCAGAGTGCTCTTTGTGTCGTTTGCATCGGGCATGGGTTGGTCCTCGTCGGGCGTGAAAGTTCTAGGGACTCTTTGTGATGATTTTGCTAGGCGTGAGCTTGGTCACATTGAGTGTGGTCCTTCTCGAGAGCAATGTTTGTTCTCTTGGTGCATCACGTTGGGTGTAGGGTGGTTGCCACTTAGCATTTCCTTGTATGCCGTGATTCTCTATCCTTGCTTGAATGTATCATTAATATATGTAATCCTTATTCTAATTAATGTTGATAATTGATTGTGGTATGCGAGTATGCTATTAGCATAAGTATGAGAAATGTATGGATTTTGAATGATGATGTATTAGTATTAGTTTCTTTATGTGTATAGATCTTGTGAGGGTCATGTGATGGAAAGTCTTTGACAAGGCTTAGTTGTGATGTGGATATGAGATGAACATGAATAGATGTACAATTGTGAATGTGTGTTGTGATAACATGATAATGTATCAAGTCTTATGTGACATGCATCATATTATAACTGTTTTTGATTAGGTACGATATGAAATACACTACTAGAAAAAATTATTCTTGATTAAAAGCTTGTGGATGAGGATAGTCAAGTTTGGTAGTCTCAATTCCACCTATTTGTGTGCATGGGTGTATCTTGTGCGACACTACTATCCCAATGCACCCTAGTGTATATCCTCCTAGTATAAAGTAAGATGAGGGTGTGATCGGTCATGATCTCCTAAGCTACTCTGTGCATATTGTATGGCAATGCATCGTGTTGTATTTTTACTGGTGCCACTTGCATACATCACAAAGTTCGTGTCCATGCATTATGTGTGCAAAGTTAAATTTAATAATGAATCATTGATGCCTATGTAATGGAATATGTTATACTATCTCCTATGTTAATGTGTTATTTTATCTCGTGTGTTGTGCCTCGTATTGTAATAAATTATTAATTGTTATGTCTTGTCATTACTATACATTCTTGTTGTTATTTTGTAGTTGTTGTTGTTTTTTGTATTTGACTATCCAACTATAATCTACTTAGTAAGTCAAAGTGTGAGATGTTTCTCATTCCTTATTTCTTATGTTTGTTTTATATGAATGTTGTTATAGGTGAGACTCAACATGATTTTGATGATATCAGAGAAGAAGCTTAGACTTTGTCTTGGGTTCATATACTCTGATAAGATGTGATATTAGGACTTAGCTAGGATTTGAATTTGTTATATGTTCATGTTTAGGAAAATTGTTAGTTTGTATTATTATTTTGCGATAGACATTTATATTGGTAATTTGTTTTAATTAAGTATGTTATGTGATATCCTCTTATTATAAACTCATTTATTTTTGTAGTTATGAGTTCCTTTTTTAATTCTAAATATTACGCTTAATATGATATGTGGAATAGAGGGTGTTACACATGATAAAGTGCAAGTTGTGATCTTATATTTAGTGTCTATCTCAACTCATGACCAAGTTGTTGATATTCTCACTAAGCGCTACATCCTAGTCCTTTTATGTAGCTAGAATCCAACATTGGAATGCTAGATTTAGATATTAACATTCCAGCTTGAAGAGGAGTGTTGAATATATTGTTTATTGTTCGTAGTTAATTAGTTCGGTTAATTTATTTTTCTATTTTTTTTAATACTTGGTTAGCTTATAGAAAGCAACAAAAAGGGAAGGTGAAGAAACCAGTTAGCAAAATGAGAGAAGAAAATAAAGTAATAAGAGCTAATGAAAACTTTCATATCCCCGTTGTTACTTCTATGAACAATGAAAAGTAGACCAGAATGAAACTATTTCTCGCATTGTTTTAGGAGAGCAATATCATTATAGATTATAAATAATTGTGCTTATATATAAAATCACACACATATAGTTTCACTCAAGCTCTCGTTTCTTAAACAGTACAAGTTTGCATAATTATGTAATTCCTACAACAATGACGTAACAACTCATTTTTAAAGCATTATATACTTTGGATTATAGAGCCAGAATTTTGATGTCATCAACAGAAACTAACCAAGACAAGGAATGAGACAAATATTTGTTGAATTGGAAGCAAGAAGTGACATTTCTATGGAATGATCGATACGTGCGATGACATTTATAGTTTATCAAATTCATCATTTCTAATCAACTGTTAATGAGATTATCCAAGTCACAGCCAGCGACACTAGAAATTGCGCAACATGATTTACAAAGCAAAAGGTTCCAACAAGAGTCTGATTGATGTAGCTATTACGAGCTTGGTATGGAGAAAGGTCCTACCAAGATAAAATTGCATGCAAATAATATCTGAAAAGTGAGAACAAGTTCATGTGAGAGGGTGAAGTAGTGGCACCAAAGGAGGGATGAGATTGAGGTATGAAGCTGAAGACGATGGTTTGTTGGGCAGCTGTCTTTTGTCTAAGAAATGGGAGCACCTGATGGTCACGGGGTCCCCACGAATGTCTGTATTCAATCACTCCAAATATATTATCAATAACAACTTATCTACCCTCTTATACAATAACAAATATCAACACAAGTATTAATTACTTACGTCTTACCACAAGTAATAACAAATAATAACACAAGTATTAAATTGTCTAAGATTTAAATTTTGATCTTGTATATGGATCTTATGTGTTTTATAGTTCTTCACAGAAATTAATTATCGCATATTTCTAATAGTAAATACTTTACTGGTTATGAAAATAAAATAAAAATATAAAAAAAAAATATAAAAAAAAAAGTATCTTACCCTCTTATATCATCTATTAGCACACTTAGACTACATTAATGCATGAAAAAAGTTTGTCAGATTGGAAGCTAAAAAAACTGCCCCTTGTGTACGTAAACATTAAATGCCCAAATAGGGTTGGGTGGAACTATACAGATCAAAATTATGCAATTATCGTATATTGGGTGCTTTGGTAAATTAATGGAATCACTAATTGAGAATGGACCATGTGGGAGGGTTACGGAGATTGGAGAGGGAGTGTTATCCATTCACAGCTAAGCTTGATAGGACCCAACTTTAGCTTGTGAGTGAGTTAAGATAAAATGTTGGAAGACGTGGTAAGGCATCAACTCCAAAATTGCCCTCATCTTCCAAATCTAATTGACACCCACCTTGTATTATACTTCCTAAATGGTTCCCTATAATCTTCCCCACCATCCATTAGGCCACAGTTTGAGAAAGGCCTCTCCTTTGACCATAGAAAATCCTGACTGAAATTTCCCCCATCCAAATAGTCACACTCTTATTCTTTAAGGTAATGGACCTTTAACAACCTAATGTACCCACAATAGTTTGAAAGGGAAAACCGAAGGGCTAGTCATGACCACATGAATTCAAGTAAGTAAAATTTCAAAACGTTCTCATTACCCAACATGACTAATCAAGGTGATGTTATGGCAGGTTGTAGCATATTGAATGGACTGATGCGAAATGAAATCTGGGTATCACTATTATCCCATTATGCCTTTAAATTCCTTAGTTTGTATGTTGCCACCGGTTGGTTCCTTGACGTAGACGCAATAAATTCTCTCCTTGTCAAACAGATAAGAGAACCAAAGACCCCATTGCTGCTGCAATTTGCACAGTACCAAGTGAGAAGACGATTAGAGGCACTATTACTGAAAGGTTCACACATTTTGGCTGAGTGTGGCCAACCATCATACGAATTGAACCAAAACATTGCCATTGTACATTCCCTTGGCCTTCTAATTAATTCTGCAGTCAGATTTTGTAATTTTCAATGCTTTTGTAAACTCTTTTCGATATATGTATGGTTAAAAATTTACTTCTGAGATAAAAATAAAAGAAAATTGTCAACTTAAGAATATTAACTGTCATGAGTGAAGTAGATAGTAAAGGAGTAGTGAAAATTTGCACCAGATTTTGGTTTACACATCTGTAGAAAACAAAGGTCAGCCAATCAACTAGTAATTCCTAAGCATGATTTGTGAGAGGAATCAGATTTTGGTTTGCAATTTATTTTTTTATTCTATACGCATGAATCTGCGAATTGATTTCCTAACGACAACAAAATTTTCTAGCAAGTATGTCGCATTATGTGAATACTAGTGCCCATACATGACCATTATTATAAAGAATGTATCAAATAGACATGGCACAAAGCTATAACAATCCAGCCAACAGGATTTCTAGCCATATATATATATAGAGAGAGAAAAAGAGAATGATCTCTTTACTTACTATAAAAAAACAGCGAAAAAGCTATGAAAATTTTTTGCACTTAATCTATACATTAAAAACTTTTAATTGAATAGTTTGTTAAAATTTGGTACAAAACATTAGATATATAGAGAGACCCTACAAAAAAATGTGTTAATAATGACAATTATAATTGTAAATAATGTCATTTATGACTGTCAATATATACATGTCAAGCAGTTGTGAGTAACACCATAATTCTTGTTGCCACAAAGTAAAAAATGACGATCACAAATGCAATACTGCAACACCCGTCATTTAATACATTGTATAAAACAACAGTTTAGACTTGTAAATAATGTAACTTTAAAATATTTGAATTAGACAATAGAAAATATTTTGTACCTAAATAATGGTATATGTGAGTATCATTATTCTCATAATAATATGGTGTCATCAACTACCATTATTAAAATAAATTGTGTACTACCCGATCTGTGAAACCGAGCTCCGAGCTCGGTATCAAAGCACGAGACGACCTCGGGCCAACGCTATGTGACGTCAGCTCGACATTAGAGTAGATCGTAACTGATCCCGGAGAATCTTACCCCAGATAAGATATATTATCTGATCATATCCTACCTAATCTCAGGCCCAAAACAACCCTAATTCACACCAAGGTACGTGCATTACTTATACGAGACTAATACTCATACAAACCCTAACTTTAGCATCGGAGTCTCTTTTGCATGTACCAACCCCATCTCGGAGCACCTAGTGTACTAGCAAAGGAGGCTCACCGATCTTACTGGAAGGACCATCCCTACGACCAAATTCTGGTAAGAACATTTGGCGCCCACCGTGGGGCCGATCAAGACAGCTCTTATCGGCCACCTGTATGGTTTCTACTAGAAGCCATATTAGACGAGTAACAGACGACGCAAGCCACTCAACTAACATGGACAGCGACGCTGCAACCCTGAGGCGGCTGATCGAGCAAGTCGAACAGATGCGGCAACAGCACGAGGTCGACCTTCGAAATATGCGTGCCCAGCACGAAAACGACCTAGCGGCAATACGAACCGCCAACGAAGCAGACCTTGCTGCATTGCGTGCCGAGAACGAGCGCATTTGCGCCCAGCTCCCTCGAAACCACTCTGATCAGCCTCCGCACGAGAGCAACATTCACGAGGAAGAGGCACATTCAGCCTCCCGATCCCGAGCAACAACCAGAGCACCAACCTCACGGCCTGCCACGCATCGATCCCACGCATCGACGCATAGGTCAGGACAGGGAACCAGCAGAGTCCCCACTCACGTTTTCGAGGGTTAAGAACCCTTCCGCCGTCATCCTTTTGTGGACGGCATTATGGAAACTCCACTGCCCCGTGGGTGGAAACCCTTTCATCTCGACCGCTATGACGGCACTACGGACCCCGACGAGCACATCGACTCGTGTACAACCCAGGTAAACCTCTATACTAACAGTGACGCTATAATGTGTAGGGTTTTTCCGACCTCACTTAAGGGAGCCGCACTTCATTGGTACACCCAACTACCCGCCGGGACCATCGACAGTTTTAACACCCTGGTAAGGCGATTCATGGCGCAATACGCCACCAGCCGACCTCACCACACAACCTCGGCCGCCTTGGCCAACCTTAGGCAAAATGACGACGAACCTCTGCGAGCTTTCATGGAACGCTTCTCCAACATCTCGATGAGAATCCAGAACTTGAATCCCGAGGTCGCCCTGCATGCCATGCTCATGGCACTCAAACCCGGGCCATTGATTGATAGCCTATGTCGTGACGCCCCCCGCGACATGGACGAGCTGCGCGCCCGCGCCGCGGGCTACATTCAGATGGAGGAGCACTCTGCATTCCATGACCAGGTCCGCGGAAAGGGCCCCATGAAGCCAGAACAGGGCCACAAAGACAAGGTAAAGGTCAACAACGACAGCCAATTCAAGAAGTCGGCTAGAGCAAACAGAGGGGGGATATACGACTTCTACACTCCCTTGAACGCCCCCAGAGTTCACATCCTGGAGGAAGCCAGTAACAACAACCTACTCGCCCTGCCGCCACCCGGCCACACTCCCAACAGCGCCGACAAGTCCAAGCACTGTCGGTACCATAGGAACCACGGCCACACCACGGAGGAGTGCCGCACACTCAGGGATCGCATCGAAGAACTCATCCAGGCAGGCCACCTCGGCCAGTACGTCCAGCGACAGCAGGGCCACCGAGGTGGCTATGGCGGCCGGGGACGAGGGAGAGGCCGCGGGACAGGAGCTCGTGCAGACTTACCCTCGGGCTCCCAACAAAATGCAGGCGGCGCATTACAAGCCGAGATAAGCCAAGAGACAGAGTCAGCCCCCTTACGGGGGGTAATCAACACAATTGCAGGTGGTTTCGCTGGCGGAGGCGCCAATAGCTCGGCCCAGAGAAGACACCTTCGCGGTATCAACTGCGTCCACTCTACCACCTCGGTGCCACACCAAAGCTCACCATCGATCTCGTTTTCCGATGAGGACTACGCAGACATTAACCCCAACCAAGACGATCCCATGGTCATCATGGTGGAAGTCACCAACTGGGAGGTACAAAAGACACTCATCGACCAAGGAAGTTTGGCCGACGTCCTGTACTGGCCAACGTTCCTCAGGCTAGATGTCCCCCATTCTCTCATTCAACCACACACAGAGCCCCTGGTCGGCTTCGCAGGACAGCGAGTTCACACTCGTGGGTACATAGACCTACTGACAACCTTCGGGGTACCCCCAGATGCAAAAAGAGTCATGGTTCGATACCTCCTTGTAGAGGCCAACACCTCCTATAACATCATCATCGGGAGGCTAACCCTGAATCACCTCGGCGCGGTGGTATCCTCTCCGCACCTCACCATGAAGTTCCCAGGAAATGACGGCAAGATTATCTCCGTCAAAGCGAACCAGAAAACAGCTCGGCAATGTTACGCCGAGAGCTTGAAGATCTCCTCGACCAGCAAGCAAGGCAAGAGGGATCCCCCCACCGCAACTCCTTGAAATTCCACTTATTCTATTATTTTATTTTGAACAAAGTTGTGCACTCTTTTCCCGCCTCAAACCGAGAGGGTTTTTAACGAGGCACACAGACATAATAAATAAAATTATCCATTTTCACTTGATTCATACCCTTGTTTTTTATCCTTATACAAAGAGCGAAAACAAACTTTAAACGCACACTCCGAGGCCGTATACGAACCTCAACGTTCTCGTTAAAAGTCAGGTCTGGTCACTCAAACTTCAAGTCAAATCTGAACCTCACCACGCCAAGACAAATGCAACCCCAATACGGGTACCCAAGATCGAGGTCGAACCTTGACATTAACTCTCTGCATTCATCCGAGGTCGAGTACGAACCTTAATACCACTATCCAAGGTCGAGCACGAACCTTAACACAGTTATCCGAGGTCAAGCGCGAACCTCATAACTTCTATACAAGGTCGAATACGAACCTCAAGGCTTCTACTTAAAGCCAAGTACGAACTTTAGTACAAATTCACTCTGCTCAAAAATGAGGTCGAGCACGAACCTCTTTACATCCATCCGAGGTCAAGATTGAACCTTGATGTAGTTCGCTCCGCTCAAAAATGAGGTCGAGTACGAACCTCAATACTTCCATCCAAGGTCAAGATTGAACCTTGATGTAGTTCGCTTCGCTCAAAAATGAGGTCGAGCACGAACCTCAATACTTCCATCCGAGGTCAAGATTGAACCTTGATGTAGTTCGCTTCGCTCAAAAATGAGGTCGAGTACGAACCTCAATACTTCCATCCGAGGTCAAGATTGAACCTTGATGTAGTTCGTTTCACTCAAAAATAAGGTCGAGTACGAACCTCAATACTTCCAACCGAGGTCAAGATTGAACATTGATGTTATTCGCTTCGCTCAAAAATGAGGTCGAGTACGGACCTCAACGCTTCTATCCGAGGTCAAGACTAAGCCTTGATTAATTTGCTTCGCTCAAAAATGAGGTCAAGCACGAACCTCAATACTTCCACCAGGAATCAAAATTGAACCTCGACGTAATTCGCTTCGCTCAAAAATAAAGTCGAGTACGAACCTCAATACTCTCGTCCGAGGTCAATACCTCTATCCAAAGTCGAATTCGAACCTCGCTAATAATTCGTGCCCGCCTTAAGGCAGGAGAAAGTTTTGAACCTCGAGACAATTTGGGGCAAATTCGAACCCCCACACAAAGTTGTTCGACAGCACTAAGGACGCGAAATTATTTAACGTCGGAGGTCAAATCCGAACCCTCGCAACGTACCACCTGGCGAAGTACAAACCTTCATACAAGTCGTTCTACCCTAATCTAAGCTAGATTCCAAACCCCGACGCTATTAGCCCAAGATAGACCCCTCATAACAAAAATCTATCTAACCAAAACCGAGGTCGAACACGAACCTCACCGCAACAAACGCTAAAAGAGCAGTCATAAAGACAACACATTCACGACAGGCCAAGTCTGAGCCCAAAGAAATATAGCTAAAATAAGAATATGTCTCAAGAAAGCGATATGTACACACAGTCCCCGTGCAGATCGAAGCTCGGCCTCCTGCCGCTTCGCCTCACCAAGCGTAGTGCTAAGGGCCTTGTTCTCCTCCCTCAGGATCTTGTTCGCATCCTTCCAGGGTTGAAGTCGGCCCTTCAGCTTGGCCAGATCCTCTTGCTGTTTGGCCAGGTCCTCCTGCTGCTTGGCCCACCTATGCTTCTAGTGGCCCATTATGCCCATAACCTTCTATAGAAGGACCTGGGCGGCGTTGAAGCTATCCTCGGGGCCGACCTCATCTATCAACCCCTGATCCTCAGAGCTCAACGAACCCTGGGGAAAGAACTTCTCACCAGTCACCCCTACGCTTCACAACGAATTTATGTCGGTCGAGGCACTCATGTGGTCCAGTCGCACCTTTGAAAGGCCCCTCCCGAAGCGGTAGGTTAGGTACCGAGTCCAGGACCCCCCTGTAGTGAGCCCGACGGAGGCGCTGAAGCTGCAGTCGCAGACGGAGGAACCTCACAACTTGGACCTCCGCCATGAACCCCAGCAAAAGTAGAGGCCGACGTCCCCTGCTCGGCATCCACAAAGTCCATGGGGGGACCTCCGGCCCCGTCTGCAAAAGTCAACCCCATACCAAAGAATAAACAAGACGACACACGAAGAACCACAAAAGAGTGCAAATAAACAAATGTTACTTACTTCGGCCGTCCGCACCACTTGCTCGGTGGACGGAGCCTCCCCCTCGACAGCCTGGGCGACACGCCCAGCATCTTGCGTCGCCGCCTCAATGGCATTTCCTGCTTGCAAAAAATGTCCCCAGGTCAGGTGACCAGAAAAACATAATAGAAGGCAAACGAAAAACCCAACAAACAGGATACTCACCACCTCGGCAACTCGAACAACTTGCTCAGCAATCTGAGCCACTTCTCTAGTAGTCACTTGGGGAGGTGGACTCTCGGTGAGATCCACCGCCTCAGCATCAACGGCCCTGGAGGTTACCTCCTAGGCGTCAGGCGCGGCGGAGGTCTCCCCGGCCTCTTTTGCCCCCCTCTTCCTCTTCCGGTTAACCTTCGGGGGAGCAATATCCTCCCCCTCAAGGCCGGGAACCTCAAGCTCAGAGACATTATAGCAATGTTTCAACTCATGCCACAAGTTCCTTCCCATGATATCTGCAAACAGAAACCAAAGCACATCAACAGAGGAAAATTATGCAGACCCTAATAGTCGAAGGAAGACGAAACACTCACTCTCTAGACCCCTCTCCCCGTAAGACGAATTCGCAAGCGACAGAACGAGCTTGCAATCCAACGGACGAGGGAGCGCAGCAAGATTTTCAATGGCGGCCGCCTCCGGGGCCGTCAACTCCAAGTCACCCAAACCGTGAAACCTAGACAGTTTAAGGCACCAATAAAACGGGAATCTCGGCAAGCTGCCAAAATGAAACACCTCATCCTTCAGAGGATCAACGCCCACAAGGGCGACCCGGAAGAACTCCTGTTTAAAATTTTTATATGATTGGGAGAAGAGAGTAAACAGACCTCCATCCATACTTCCACTCAAAGACAAAATGCCGTAAGGCGGAACGCCTATCTTCAGTTGGTAGAAATGAAGAAAGACGCGAAGGGACACCTCTATCCCCAAAACCGTACACAGAACCTGAAAAGCCCTCAAAAAACCCCAACTATTGGGGTGCAACTGGCAAGGAGCCGAGTTGATAAAATTCAAAAAATCACACTCAAATTGGGTGAAGGGAAGACAAACACCTAGGTCCCTAAAAAAGCATTGATATACATAGAAATGGGGAGGGTCGGTAGGCTTCCCCATATACACGCCCTCATCGGCCCGACAAGGCTCAAGCCGAATCATGTGGGAGATAGAAGGATCGCAAATCTTGTGCGCCCTCTGAACCGCATTAACCTCAAGATCAGACTGGAAGACGCTTTGGACTCCCCCCATCTCACGCCTAACCTAGTCATACCCAGGAATACCTGGAACAAGACCCGCTGGCGGCACCACCTCTTTCTTTTTCTCAACGGCAGCCCCCCTGGTAGCCGCTGCCTTACCCTGCGCCTTGCCTTTACCCTTGGCAGGCGCGGAGGAACCAGCACCACTCTCCCCAGCCATAGAAGGGAAGAAAAAAGAAAAGACTCGAAAAGGACCTAAAAAACAAAGAGAGAGGAGAAAACGGCAGAAAGGAAGTGCCTGATACTCCTCCTCAGAGAAAAGCCCTAACAACAAATAAGTTACCAGAAATGAAAGGAGCAGAGACGACGAAGTAGCAGAAACGAGAGGAGCGGTATACGCGAGAAGAAGAAAAAACACAAGTGAGCAGAGTAAAAAGGAAGGAAGCGCGAGAAAGTGAACAAAAGGTCTCTCAAAATTCAAATAGTCACGACACATGTCAACCAAGGGACGCACCTGAACACGCAATAAATGAGACCCATCATGACAAAAGGAGCCATAATTGCGTAACCGTCACACCCATCAACGCGCCAACCTCGATTACTGAAATAAGAAACGACAGTTATGACACACGGCGTTCTAAACAGACCAGCTTACGCGAAAGGTCATTTCGCACAACAAGCCCGAACCCAACTCCACGACCTGCGGTCTAAGTCCCGTCCGATCCGCGAAGCCGAGCTCGGAACTCGGAACTACAACGCAAGATGACCTCGGGTACGCGCTACGCGACGTTGGCCCGAGATCTAAGCAAACCACAACCGGTCAGGGATCCTCGCTCCAGACGAAACCTATTACCTAACCTCCAGATTACATCTTCTCAACCAAGGTCGAGTCCGAACCTTGTCATGCCTGGGTCGAGTCCGAACCTCGAGGTTACGCCCCCCTAACCTCAAGGCTACCATCCGAGGTCGAAACCTTACCATATTAATCCAAGGTCGAGTATGAACCTTGAAGACCGCATCTACTTAACAAGGTCAAGTCTGAACCTTCAAGCAACAAATTTGGAAGCATCTCAAAAGCCCATTCCCGCTTGCACCACTCGATGCTCAGGGGACAAGTGTCCCGACCAATTGAGTCACCAACTTGTCCCTCACCAATCTATTGATCCAATCAAAGGTCTACTAGTCTGATCTGGCAATAACCTGGGCATTACCAAGCCCTGCAGGTTGACCATGGAGCATAGAGATTGGAACACTACGTCACCTGCACATCTCCGACAACAACGACGGCGCGTGACGTCTCAACGGACAGATGCGCACGAGATGTCACTTCCCTCCAGTGAGCCCGATCTCAACTCCTCGACCCACGGTCTTCGGAGCTCGGGGGGCTAATGTACTACCCGATCTGTGAAATCGAGCTCCGAGCTCGATATCAAAGCACGAGACGACCTCGGGCCAGTGCTATGTGACGTCAGCTCGACATTAGAGTAGATCGTAACTGATCCCGGAGAATCTTACCCCAGATAAGATATATTATCTGATCATATCCTACCTAATCTCAGGCCCAAGGCCCGAAACAACCCTAATTCACACTAAGGTATGTGCATTACTTATACGAGACTAATACTCATACAAACCCTAACTTTAGCATCAGAGTCTCTTTTGCAGGTACCAACCCCATCTCGGAGCACCCAGTGTACTAGCAAAGGAGGCTCACCGATCTTACTGGAAGGACCGTCCCTACGACCAAATTCTGGTAAGAACAAATTGTATATAAAGAATGGCAATTTTAAATGTTGTAATTTTTAAATAAAGATTTTTTTTATATTTATCATAATTATTTATAAAAAATAAATTCTTCAATTAACTATGTAGAATATTAAAAACACTTGTATATTGAAAGTGTCACAATTGTGTGAAATAGAAGCAATCCACAATTGTTTTAAAATATTTAACTAACCAAATTCATTCAATATTCTTCAACTTCTAACAAGAAAACAGAAAACATAAACCTAATTCATTCGATACTTGCACTAGGGAAAATATAAAGTAATACTTTCAAAGGGTAAACATAAATAGTTCTATCAAAGAGAACCAAAGTACTTCAAAAGCTTTAGATTAATTACATATAATGATCCTCTAATGTTAACTAGGGATGGAGCACCACTTCCAACATTTGATGCCTGAAATAAATAAAAATAATAATTTTTACATTAATCAATTTCAATCACCTAAGACAACGTATGTAAATTTCTTAACTCATGAATCATTATTTTCAATCATTTAACTATTTACCTGATTAACAAAAGTATGAACTAAGCTAGTAGCCATAGCAGCCAAATCTTCAGGTATGGTACGTCTTCTAGTAATATAAGAAAGAAGTGTTTGCATATGAGATCTAACAATTGCAAGTTCATTTCTCATATATGCAAACTTTTCTTCCATATTTTGTGTACTTGCACTAGTTGAACTAAAGTTGACACTATTTAGCCTCATGGTAGTATGCTTAAAAATAAGGGTAGGACAAGCTCTTAATGATAATCCTCCAACATGACCTGGATGTTCTTTACCAAATATGACACTAATTGGATCATTTAGAGAAATGTCAGATGTAATTTCTAGATTTCACAACAAAAGTTTATCAATTTTCTCTTGCATAAAATTTGAACATTTAAAATAGCCAATTATTCTTCTCACAACAAACAATAATTATACTCAGAACAACCAATAACTACTCAAATTCAATTAATAATTGTGCTTAGATTTAGCCAATAATAACATCCAATAACAACAATCAATCTTGCCTAACTAAAAACATTGTTGTAATATAATAAATAAATTATTAAAACAAGATTGTTTAGAAATATTAATTTCAAAATAACCCTAACAAGATAATAGGACCAAGACTACAATTTAATAAAATCTAATTAACAAGGAAATCCTAAATTTTTCACTTCCATACATGCAAATCCCAACAAGAATGCAAAACATAAGTGTAAGAAAAATGCAATAGCAGAAGAAAAAGATTGACAAATGAAAACACAATAGTTTACAGTTCAACCAATTTGGCCTACATAATTTCACTATCTGAAAACAATAATATCAAGTCTTTATAGCACTTTCCCTTCTTAGAAACTCCTTGATCTATCTAACTAATTCTTCATTTCTCTCTATTTATCTTTGTCTCAATTCTCTATGCTCATATTTAACACTTTGCTATTCACATTTGCTCTCTATGTGTTGCGCTATGTTGTCCTTATTTTTTTAGAAAGGATTCCCAAAACAATTATATATATATATATATATATAGGAATTCAAAACAGTGAGACTAGGTATTATAAAATAGGACAAATAGAACTCATTAGATTAATGAAGACAAATTAAACTCATTAGACTAATCGAGATAGACTAAACCCATCAAATTATAGAGACATACTGTATGTATAATTTGACCATTCAGATGAAAGAAATCAAACTAAACCTCTAAAACTATATAAATAAAAGACTCTACAAAATATATAGATGATACAAAAGATTGAGTCAAAATTAACAAAGTCTTTATTAAACTTTCATTCACTAAGAACTAACTCAATGAATGGAATAAACTTTCATGAGCAACTTTTATTTTTCATCTCTCAGAATCAATCAAATTATTCCGATAGGTTAATTTGATTGTTTACCGTTAATTTCTTATAGTGAGAATAGATAGATACAAATTTAATTGACACACGTATACTACCTGCACTTGATCCATATCTGTTGCGAACACCAAGTGACTACGAGCGTGATCCCATTCACTGATGAATTATGGCTCATGAATTGTTTTCGAAGATCGAAGCCCGGACAATGGAGTCACTGTCTTGCAACCGATTAGGGAACAAAGGGAAGTTGATGATTAATGGCCAGTTCATACTTGTCTATACGTTAATATGTGATTTAGAAAAATTAAATATTGGGAAATAATTTACGGGATCTTTCAGAAATTTCCTTTCAGATATATATAAAAGAAAATAATTATTTGGTATTTCCAATTCTTGAAACGATGAAATTATTGATTCAGATTTGGATCTCAGCATAGTTGCAGACGGACAACTAAGCAACAATTATCATCGTCGACGACGATCCCAGGATGGATTTAAATGATAAGAAAATAGAGAAAAGATGGGGAAAATTAAGAAGAAAAAAATGGTAAAAGATTTATGAGTGGTGATAAAAAAATAAATAAAAATATAAAATAAGTTAAAAAAAAATACGTTTACCTATATAAATTTTCTATTATTTGTAAATAAAATTTTGGGGGAAAAAGAGATATAGAGACCATCTGAATCTCTCTCTCTATAATTTCAAATAAAATAAAATAAGAGATAGTGCAGTAATACTTTAAAAATTAGTTAGTTAAGGAAACCGTGAAAAATTTAGAGTGACTAAATGATATAATAGCTTCTTTTTAATGTATATAATTAATATAGTGTCTCAAAATTAATAATCAAATACTAATTTATATTTATAGATATAAATTTTGCTGGCTAAATATTATTTTAATAAAAATAAAAATTGAAATTGAGAGAACCTAGTTAGTAAAAATGAAGATTAAAAGAGGATATCTATTTATTGTGTACAAAATTTAAAAAGTAATTAAAAGATAAAATAATTTAATAAAAAGTAAATATTAAAAGAGCTATTTTTTATTAAATCAAAGTATTCTTTAGTCGAAAGTTAATGATTAATCTTTTAGAAAAATTGAGTTCCATTAATTAAAAGGTTGCCCTATCTTAACAAATATATATTTCTGAAATTTTGAGATCTATTTAAAGAGTTAATCACTCCTAATAAATATTTTTCCATACACATTAACCAAAATTGAACTCTTAATCACATGCTTAAGAATAAAGTTATTTATCAATCATTATTAATTGTAAGAGGTAGTACTTAATAAGAGTACTTTAATAAAAATAAATTAAAAACAATGGTATTTTTTTAAAAAAAATATTAATCTATTATTTTAATCTTTTTTTCAAATTAAATTTCAATATTATTTTTAAAAATAGCATTATATCACAATATAATTTAATTATCAATAAATCTTAAATATAATGTATTTATTCACTTTTGCCAAAAAAAAATGTATTTAATCAAAATATTTGTTTATTACAATTTTAATTATAATACAATTTATATATTTAAAATAATTTATTATATATACATTGCAAAGATTAATTTATATATATATATATATATTAAAATAATTGTTTTTTTGAAAGTATTTTTATGAAATATTCGTCAATAATATTATCTTTTGGGGAAAAAATTCAATGAGGGCATTGTAAGCATTTTTTCTTAACTTTTCATATTTATTATTGAAGCTGTTTTTGGAGACATACCTATAAAAATAGGGTAATTATGAATTTTTTTTCTTATTACATCATTTTTTTCTTTTTACCTCTTCCCTGGCCTATCCACTCCAATATATATATATATATATATATATATATATATATATATAGTAGGTATTCATTTACTCTGACTCTCTTACTGATTCGAGCAACGTCTCAATCCCTTTGATCTCCAAATTCTGTTGCATCACTCATCACCACCAAGAATCAAATCAGAATTTGGAACAATTAGTGAATTGAGTATTCCTTCCTCTTATCTTTACCTTTATCGTTGAATTTAGAAAGTGAAGGGAGAAGAAAACACACAAGCCACAAAAAGCAACTTTTTTGGTCGCTTCACACTTCCACAGCCTACTTTTCTTTTGACGTTGTGAAAACAAAAGCACTACCTTCCATTTATATATGGAAATTTCTAAACTTTAGAAAGAATAAGGTGATAATTTCTTCGTTTTATTTTATAAACATGATAAATGACGTGAAGAGTATATATATATATATATATATATATATATATATATATATATATATATATATATATATATCTACAAATATAATAACATTATATATATACACGTAGAGGGATATATGTGATTGACTGAACAGTTACGAAAAAAGTCTTCTATATAGTTCATTCTCAGTGTATCTCAACCAAAACCAAAAACTATATAGTTCATTTCCTCTGCCACAATTTATGAATTTAGAGTCATTACAACCCCATCACTGGCAGTGTACAAAGCCCAACTGAGAACAAAGAAAAAGGTACAAAGAGCAAAAACATTCAGAAGAAAGAGGATCTGTCATCTAAATTTTCTCCCTTCAAACTTCAGCACTATGTATCGTTATCTAGGACTGCGTTTTTTTTTATCATGGTTTTGGTCTCTCATTTAGTGTCCTTTTTTGCATTTCAGATCCACCAGAATTTAGACACTGCTTTTGTGGATAACGGAGACAATGTCATCTCAGAATCAAACAGAGGAAGCATTAGTCACGAACCTCAACGAGACAGATCATGAAGTTGGCAACACAAGGGAAGAAGAGAGGGAGCAAGACCAATCCATGTTCAAATTCAAGAGCCTCCTATGGCATGGTGGTTCTGTTTGGGATGCATGGTTCAGCTGTGCTTCAAATCAAGTAATTAAATCACCACAACCATTAGACTCAAATACCCAAAAAAACAAGGAACTTCCAAAAATAATTCTTTGATTTAGTTCATAATTTAAGAATGAAAGTTATACCATTTTTTTATATAGGTAGCTCAAGTGCTATTGACTCTGCCATACTCCTTTGCCCAACTTGGCATGGTATCAGGCATCTTGCTTCAGATCTTCTATGGCCTCATTGGAAGCTGGACTGCTTATCTAGTCAGTGTCCTCTACATAGAATACCGCACCAGGAAGGAAAAGGAAAATGTCAGCTTCAAGAACCATGTCATTCAGGTTGGTCTTTTGTGTTGCCTTCTTGAGACTTTTTTCATCTTCAATCATTAAATTTGGAAAACAAATTCAAGCTCCATGACGATAATTCTTTAAACTTGTGTTAATAATAAATAATGTAAGATTGAATTAGATTTGAGGGGAAAAAATATTCAAAAATTAAAATTAGTTTATAATAATATTTTAATTTGTAAAATCTCTTATATTAGCTTCCTCAAAATATGATATTTGATTTTTAACACTGTAATTAATCTGTTAAGAAAATTTACAGCAACTGAATTGGATTGTACTGTTCTTGATTTCAGTGGTTCGAAGTTCTTGATGGGCTACTTGGTCCATATTGGAAAGCAGTGGGGCTAGCCTTCAACTGTACTTTCCTCCTCTTTGGATCTGTGATTCAGCTTATAGCATGTGCAAGGTACGACCTTTGCTTCTATTTTTAAGGCAACTTGAAGCAACCTTAAGTGGGTTTTCATCCGATTCCAATAAATTTTATGTTTTTTCCCCCTTTTTAATGCTTCTTTGCCTCGAACAGTAACATCTATTACATAAACGACAAATTGTATAAACGGACATGGACTTATATTTTTGGAGCTTGCTGTGCCACCACTGTGTTCATACCATCCTTCCACAACTACCGAATCTGGTCATTTTTGGGTCTTGGAATGACCACTTACACGGCTTGGTACCTTGCTATTGCAGCCATCCTTCATGGCCAGGTGATAATTAAATCACTTGTCTATAGCCACACTTTTTATGATATCTTATTATACCCTTGAAAATTGAAACAATTAACGATCAGTAAAGTACTATGCCATACGATATTCAACATCTTGCAAATGATGTTTGCAGGTAGAAAATGTGACACACTCGGGTCCAACAAAGCTAGTGTTATACTTTACTGGAGCCACTAACATACTATACACGTTTGGAGGACATGCTGTGACTGTGTTAGTTTACCTTTTCCTTAGCAGAATCATGGATCTATATTAATTATTCTATCCTCCGTCATATTTCTCTTGTTCGTTTTTTTCTGTTTTCCTACACGGCTTCTCTTTGCGGCTTTTGTCGGTTATCTCGATTTTCGAGACCTGCGGGCAGCAACAAAATCATGCGAAAACGGCTTTTTCTTGTTTTACTTTTGTTGGCTTGAAAAGGCAGAGTATTCGTCGCTTCTTATTATATCTGGGAAAATTCTAAAGTTGAATGGTCGTTATTTCTACTTTTTGATTGTGCGTCCTTTCTAAATTAAGTAAACTTTGGATACCGAAAAATTACAGTTTTATTGGATGGTCGGTTCCTATCGTATCTTTTGTCCCCAACCAGCGCAAAGTTCTAGTTATACACTAAATTCATTCCATCAACGTGTTGATTTCACGACAAAAAAGTACAATAAAGTCAAAAACCTTAAAATACTATAGAAGCTATATATTAATATAATTATTTGAAAATATTATAAAAAAATATGTTATTAATCACAGCCTCCATTTTTATTGTGATTATTCTTGCTAGATGTTTTGTGCATAAAGTGAATAATGGTGACAAATGTTGCAGAGAGATTATGCATGCCATGTGGCAGCCCCGAAAGTTCAAATACATCTACTTGCTAGCCACTTTGTACGTTTTCACACTAACGATTCCTTCCGCCGTAGCCGTTTACTGGGCTTTTGGTGATCAGCTTCTTGACCACTCCAACGCCTTCTCTCTCCTCCCCAGCTCTGGCTTCCGTGACGTTGCCGTTATCCTCATGCTCATTCACCAGGTATATCTCCCACATTGAGTTTAATTTGTTGAACACAATGGCATGCATGTGATGGATAAACTTGTATTAGTGAGTGACAGAAAATGTAATGTGTGTAAATATGAATGCAGTTCATAACGTTTGGGTTTGCGTGTACTCCGTTGTACTTCGTGTGGGAGAAGGTGATTGGAATGCACGACACAAAGAGCATTTGTTTGAGGGCACTTGCACGGTTGCCAGTGGTGATACCAATATGGTTTTTGGCTATAATATTTCCTTTCTTTGGGCCCATTAATTCAGCTGTTGGCTCTCTCCTCGTTAGCTTCACTGTCTACATCATCCCTGCCCTAGCCCATATGCTCACTTATAGAAAACCCTCTGCCAGACAGGTAAATCTTCTCATCTCTTTCCTTACCCCACCTCTTATGTCACTTCTGCCCCCATTTTAATCACTCTCTCACACTACCCATTCATTTTCAATATCATTTATATGTCTCTCTAAATTAGTCACAATCATCCAACAACACCGTGTTGCTGTGAAACTCAGCTTCATCTCATAAATAACATCTTAATTTATGTATTATAGATAAAATTAAGAAAAAAAAACATAGTTGAAATGAGATATTCCATTAAAAGTGAGTAATAAGGTTTTTTTTTTTTTTTTTATAGATTTAGTTATTAGTAAAACTGAAAGATATTTCGTACTAATAACATGTTAAAAGATCCGTCAAATATTGTCACATAAATTTTACTTACATTAATTTTTTTAGTAAAAATATCATTTTAAATTTAGTTAATATTGTATAATTATCTTAATTTATCACTTTCAGTATATTATTGATAATATTAACGACTAAAACAAATTTTTTAAAAATTACAATCACTAAAAATAATAATTTTAAATTAAGGAATAAAAATAAATTTACCTTGAATATAAAGTACTAAAAGCAATTTTTTTTCATTTTGTAGAATGCTGCTGAGAAGCCTCCTTTCTTCATGCCAAGTTGGACTGCAACGTATGTCCTCAATGCATTTATTGTGGTATGGGTTTTGGTGGTTGGATTTGGGCTTGGAGGATGGGCCAGCATGATCAACTTGTTAAAGCAAATTGATACATTTGGACTTTTTGCCGAATGCTACCAGTGTCCCATACCACCACCAGCGGGAGCACCACCACCTCTTGCCCATTCCTTACCTGATGGAGGAGGTGATCTAGTAGGATCATGGTCACCTCCAAATTTATTGAAGATTATTTAAATTACTATAAAAAATTAGTTATATGTTAAACATTTTTTTTTATGTTATATGCATGTAGAATTTTCTTCTTCCTCCTCCTCCTCTTCTTTTTTTCATTTTTGGCCGTCCTGAAATTAAAGTTCTGTCTCTGTCTCTATGTGCATCATGATGTTAGTTGTCATGGGATTCAAACATTGTAAAGTATTTTAAGTTTATTCATCTGGTAATTATCCGAAAATAAATTCCTCACACCTTACATACTTGACACGAGCTGTGTCCAAAATTAATTCAATACAATTAACATTCAATAATTTTTAATGCTAATGTATTTAAATGGAGAGAATATACGTACATACTAGACTTCTATATCAATTGTGACAAAAATTATTTAAAAAGTATTCTACACATCAATCGTAGAGAATCCGATCCAAATAATGTCTTGCTAGAAGTCTCAAAATTTAGAAAAGAATGTCAATATTCTACATTGATGGTTAAATAATCTATATAGAAAATACATTCTAAATTAGTTTATCTAATAATCGATTTAGATTTTTTTAATTAGTTATTTAACAATCAATTTAAAATGTGTTTCCCAATAATGTACAATAACCATCGTGTCACATACTATATATTGGTTTTACTAAAACCAATGTAGACCGACAGTGTTCAAAGTCTTATTTTACTAGTTATATTAAACGCACAAAAAAATCATAATCATTTAAAAATAAATTTTTTTTTTATCTAATAGCTTCTAAAATAAAAGTGTCACCGAATCCAAGACTCAATCCACAAATGCTAAAAGAATGTCAAAATAGCATACAAACGAAACATAATATAAAAAAGTTATATATAAAACGCAACTAAATTTCAAATGGGTGTAAGATTCGACAAAATTAAGTACGTCATAATTTTCAACATCAAATATAATGCGGACTTTAATTTGGAAAAAAAATTATATAATGTTGAAAATAAATCAAATGGCAATTAGACAATGAATGAATAAATAGGCTCTTGACTAACAAGCAACATTTTTCGATAGTATCAAGTCCTTAATATTAACCAACAACTTTGGCCATTGATACATTTCTTGTAGCTAGGGATGTCTCGGCCACAAAAATGTTGCGCATCTTTTGAGATTGATTGAAGCTTGAGTGGTTAATTTTGTGATCGGACAAAAATTAAATAAGAATAGTAATTGAATCTTTAGAAACAAGTGATAGGTTAATTTATAAATTGGTCATTTTTTCTTACTTGAATTTTCTCTCAATTGTAATATGCTTTAATTCTTGCAAATTCAATTTTTTTTTCTCTAATGCTTGTGACAATCCTTATGAGACGACAAAGATAGTTTGTTTGTCATGTACTATAGTTTTATTATTCCTATTATTATTTGACCTACGTACCCCAACATATTTGGGAGACAAACCAATGAGAGAAGAATGAGTAACTCTATGCACGTTTGCTTGAATATTTAATATAAAGCTCGCAGTTTTCCATTTAAATTTTATATAACATTTAATTTGATATTAGACCAAAGTTTAATGGTTGTAGTGTCAATCTAAAGAGCCCTTTAATTGTAATATATGTTGACCCCATTAAGGCAGTTAAATTTAATGGCAGATATAATATAGATATGAGTGTTCAGAGTTGAATTTGATTCAGATTAAAATAAGGACATGTTTGATTCTACATTAAATATATCTGGAATTAATTTCATTGTATTTAAAATGACTAAAATCATACTTATAGTATGTTTGATTATTAGTAAAATTGATTTTAAGATGTGAAAATTAACATCTACTTAGAAACAACCATATATCAGTAGCTTCTCTATATATCAAACAAAATCAATTTTGAGATTTTATCTATCCAGATTTATAATTACGCACTCGAAATCAATTTTGATAACAAATTTTTAAACAATATTTAATATGAAAATCAAGTTTATACCATTTGTTATCCAAACGAAAATTACATTACTTATGACTAATGCTTACTAAAAAGAAATTATGTAAATTCACATTGATTCAAAATTAATTATATTAATGCATATTTAAACACACAATAAAATAAGTCAAAATTAATCAATTTTTACAATCTAAATCAAACCAAATCGATCAACAATAAATTGATTCAGTTAGAAATAATCAATTTTTTAAAAAAATATTGTCATATTTCAATTTTTTAAAACATAAAAAAAATACATGATTTCATCTCAAAATTTAAAAATAAATTTATTAATAAAAAAGTGAACATTCAAATGTAATTAAAAAAGTAATATAAAAAATATGAAATTAAAGTAGTTCAACAAAAATTAAAGTAATTCAATATAGTTGAATAATGAGTACCAAAAGAGATAGTGTGAGTGAGTGAGGGGAGGAGGTGCCACATGCAACCCTAGGCATGGTAAGTGGTGACACTAGGAATCCTAGGTAAATCCATACGGGACAGGATGTCAAGTGACTAATGTTAATGTGTTATTAATTAATAATACAATAAAATTATGAATAAAAAAAATTAGTTTAGTTTTTATATTATCGTCTTTGTAAAATACAAATCCGTGATCTGAACTAACTAAGGTTGAATTTATTTAATTTAAATCAAATTTGATTTGATAAAAAAATTCAAATTAATTTAATTAATTTGGTTTGTATTGTTAATTTTATCGGATTATTCAAATCAATAAAAAAATTCTAATATAAATTAAGGAAAACTAACATTAAGTATTTGGTATTTAAATTATACATGTATTAAAATGACTTCTATATATAATAATAACTTATGATTATTATGTATTAAAAATTTGATATAAATATATGTATACTCACATCAATATATTCGTACAGTGATCTCACTTTAAAAACAACACTGCATGAACCCTTTATCATCTTCAATATTTTAACATTTTCTTTTTCATGGTTTTTCTATGTTTTGTGAAAGGAACAAAATTCAAGCTTGTGATCTCATGGTTTACGCCACCAATATTTTAGAAGGATAGAAATTCCTAATGGGACTTGAGGTTTTTTTCTCAAAGATTATAGTAACTTTGTTGTTTGAGATAAGAAAATAACTTAGGACATGACTATAATGATGTGACTTGATAGGCAGACAGTTGGATGAAATTAATGTGTTGGAATGAAATTTTATTATAGTGAAGAAAATATTTGAGAAATGAGAAATATTAGAAGTTTCTAAGTAAGAGATTACATATATAATTGGTTTTTTTTTACTTAATACAAATTTTAAGACATCGTTCTTATTTATATTATTAGTGGTTCTCCCTAAATTAATTAATGGTTACAATTTTTTCAAAATAAATTTAATCTAATGACTACAATTCTACAATTATTCTCTGAAAGTATCTTTTATATTTGCAAACTTAATCACACATTTTAGATAATTCTATGTACAAATTTAGAATTATCTTCTAAAGAGATTATTTTAGAATATGCTTGTAGAAGTTATTTTTTTTTATACAAATAAAACCTAAAATCAAGTTTATATTTTAATACTCTTTCTTAAGCTTGATTTTGTTACTCCGATCAAACTTCTCAACCTAGTAAGGTCTTTTTTTCTAATTGGCTTGGTGAAGATATTGGCTACTTGATCATGAGTCTACATGTACTCCAAATGCACATCCTTTCTTCTGGCAATACACACTCTAATGTAGTGGCAACACATATCAATCTGCTAAATTTGATCATGGAAAATGGGTTATTAACTAAAGTTATTGTTAACTTGTTGACCACAAAATTTTGGTCATCTCTTCTTATGACAAACCCAACTCTTTCAATAGATTTCGTAACCAAATTTGATGGCAAACATGAGGTAGCAACATGTAGAAAAAGTAACAATTGATTTCTTTTTTGACATCCATGTGATGGTATTATCTCCCATAAAAATATAAACCCAATTGTGTTTCTATGGTCATCCACATCTCCAATCCAATTACTACCATTATATCTAACAAGTTCATAATTATTAGAAATAGAATAGTATAAACCAACATTTGTTTTACCTTTAATGCATCAGCAAATTCTTCTTGTTGCATTCAAATGAATGGTTTTTGAATTCTCCATGTAACAACCAACAATTCTAACCACATACAGAATAATGGACCTTCTGCATGTTATATATTGCAAACTTCCAATCAAGTTTTTAAAGAGAATAATGGATCCATATTCCATTGGTGTGTCAAACCAAATTGAAGTCATTCATCTTGATCTTCTTATATCACCTTTATACAACAACATTCTTAAACTATGAAGCACCAACTCTGACATAGACACCTCACACAACACAAACACAAACACT
Organism: Cajanus cajan; assembly: GCF_000230855.2. Lineage (NCBI taxonomy): Eukaryota > Viridiplantae > Streptophyta > Magnoliopsida > Fabales > Fabaceae > Cajanus > Cajanus cajan. Next base: position 28,388,369 of record NC_138519.1, on the reverse strand, counting down.
GAGACACAATTAATATCCCAAAAGTAGGATATGGGAACACAACTATATATATAAGCTTTACAATTTTTATATGATAATGACCTTTGAAATATGGACCATCTTAAAAGTTAAAACATCGAATAATTCTTATGAAAATGAGCCTCAAGATAGATTAAAAAAAAGTACTATGAGTCTTGCAAGATTTATAAATAAGCTATATTTTTATTTTTTTTATAATAGAATATTACACTACTAGAAAAATGGAAATTAGAGACGGAAAAAATCCGTCACAAAATTATTAGTGACGGAATTTGTGACGGATTTTGAATCGTCACAAAAAATGGCGTCACAAAATATTTAGTGACGGAAAAATTCAGTCCGTCACAATTAGTAACGGAAATATGTCGTCACTAACTAATAAATTTTCTGTCGCAATTTGTGAGGGAACGCATTCGTCACAAACTATGAGGGATTCAAAATCCGTCACAAATTGTGAGGGATTTAAAATCCGTCACAAATTGTGAGGGATTTAAAATCCGTCACAAATTGTGAGGGATTTAAAATCCGTCACAAAATCCTAATTTTTTATTTTTACGAATTTTTAAATAAAAAATAATTAAATTATTCCAGATTTATTAATTATACAATATATATTATTTTCACTTTTTATTTCTAATCTACAAGTATTAATTATTAATTTTCAGACAATTGGCACTTGGCAGTGGTAAGATTCGAACTCCTTACCTCTACTCATTCTAACCTTAACACTCATTCTCCAGCCATCTGAGCTACCTTATGAGAATAATATCAAACATCATTAAACATCAAACTAATAAATTTAAAATAGATTCATAATTAAAATCATAATATAATTTATTTTAGAATTTTTATTTTATTAAATTAATTGAAAATTAATTATATTTTATCACTTTTTAATCAAGTGAATGAATGATAATGAATTAACAAAATTTTTAAAATATATTTTAATTGAAAGTATAATTTTAATAAATATTTGAATATAAAAGTATTTTCATAAATAATTAAATGAAAAATATTTTAAAATTTATTTCTCTCATAACACCACTTAAATAAAAATTTTCAAAAAAAACTAAACTAATATTTGTTTGCGTTATTTTTCCAAAAAAAAATAAAATAAAAAGAAAAGATCAAACCTTTTGATAATTAAGTCATCCAAAAATTAAGACCAAAAAATAATGTTGATTGGACCAAACTACCCAATACGTACGAACTGAGTTCAGTGTGATATCCTCCACCAAAAAAGAAAAGGACAATAGACTCCGAAACTGTAATGCATAAATAGAATTTGAAAATTAAAACAATTTATTCGAATTCAACTTTAATTCTAATACTTATAATCCTTTAACTAATTTTTTAATTAATAAAAAATATTATAAATAATGATTTTTTATATAATATTTATTAAAATTATACATGTAACACTTAAATCCAAAATAATGATCAAGTGCCATAAATTCTCCAGCATCAACTATATATATATATATATATATATATATATATATATATATATATATATATATATATATATATATATATATATATATATATATATATATATATATATATATATATATATATATATATATATATATATTATTTTTACATTACTTGCATTCATAGATATTGATATGCTATATTAGAGTCACATCTTTATTAATTTATTAAGGAATGTTTTTACTTTCATATATTATTTTATAAATTATATATTATAAATTATCATAAATATTTCTTAAACTAATTATAAAAATTAAAAGAAGTTTAAATAAATGCAAATGACAAAATCCTAATTTTTTATTTTTACGAATTTTTAAATAAAAAGTAATTAAATTATTCCAGATTTATTAATTCTAAAATATATATTATTTTCACCTTTTTTTTCTAATATACAAGTATTAATTATAAAGTGTATTATATAATATATATAATACATTTTATGATTAATTATATATATTTTCACCTTTTATTAATTATAAAATATATATTAAATTATTCCATTTAGGTGTATTATAAAGTATGATGATAATATTTTTTATATATTTATTGATAGACTTAATTGTACATTTTATTAATTGATCAAGCACAATGAATTTTCTAGCGTCAACCATTATATATATATATATATATACATATATATATATAGTTATATATAATTATATATCATTTATAAATATACTTTTATATATTTATTTTTAGCTTTTTTAGTTAAAATGGAATTTAATATTGTATTTTTATAATTTCATAAGTATTTTTAAATTAAAAGTTTTTTCCTAATTCATATTTTAATTTCTTATACTTCAAAATGACAACTTATTATTTAAATTAATTCATTTCTTATGTTTTAATTTTTAATCTTTTGATGAAAAAAATATTTTAGTTTCATAATTTTTTAATTATTTTTTAGCAAAATATGATTTATTTATACATAGTTCTTAAATATAATAATTGTGCAGTAAAATTTTCTATTTTGAGAGGGATACGTAATCCCTCACAGATTGTGATGGAATTTGTGACGGAATACAATTTTTAAAAATATTCCGTCATAGAATCCGTCACAAATTGTGAGGGATTCAAAATCCGTCACAAAATCCTAATTTTTTATTTTTATGAATTTTTAAATAAAAAATAATTAAATTATTCCAGATTTATTAAATATATAATATATATTATTTTCACCTTTTTTTCTAATATACAAGTGTTAATTATAAAGTGTATTATATAATATATATAATACACTTTATAATTAATTATATATATATATATATATATATATATATATTTTTACCTTTTATTAATTATATAATATATATTAAATTATTCCATTTAAGTGTATTATAAAGTATGATGATAATATTTTTATATATTTATTGATAGATTAATTGTACTTTTTATTAAATGATCAAGCACAATGAAGTTTCTAGCGTCAACCATTATATATATATATAACTATATATATATATATATATATATATATATATATATATATATATATAGTTATATATAATTATATATAATTTATAAATATACTTTTATATATTTATTTTTAGCTTTTTTAGTTAAAATGCAAAATAATATTGTCTTTTTATAATTTCATAAGTATTTTTAAATTAAAAGTTGTTTCCTAATTCATATTTTAATTTCTTATACTTCAAAATGACAACTTATTATTTAAATTAATTCATTTCTTATGTTTTAATTTTTAATCTTTTGATGAAAAAAATATTTTAGTTTCATAATTTTTTATTTATTTTTTTAGCAAAATATTTTTTATTTATACATAATTCTTAAATATAATAATTGTACAATAAAATTTTCTATTTTGAGAGGGATACATAATCCCTCACAGATTGTGACGGAATACAATTTTTAAAAATTTTCCGTCACAAAATTATTCATTAAATTTTGTGACGGATTTTTGTGACGAAATATTTAGAGAGGAATTAAAATCCGTCACTAAATTCGTCGCAAAATTTGTTTTTTATTAATGACCCCGTTTGTGACGGAATTGTTAGAGACCGAAATTTTTCCGTCACAAACTCTAAAAATAAGTAGTCCGTCACAAAAATAAAATTTTCGTCACAAAAGTCGTCACTATTAGTGACGACATTTTGTCCATCACAAATTTTCGTCACAAATTTTAATTTTTTTAGTAGTGAGATAAGTGTTTAGCTAAGAGCAAGATTCGACTCACTCTCTAAGTTCGTGTTCAAGTCGTGTTAGAAATGTGTTAAAGTTGTGTCATAGAGGTGTTCAAACCAAAAGAATGATATTTTTAATTTTGACACGATGTAGATGTGTTGAATACATGTCAAACAAGTGTTGTGTCATAAACGAGTTAGACTGTCGACACAACATTTTGTAGATGTATTGGTACTACATAGCTCTTGAGTGATGATGATGTCTATGTCTTCTTTCTTTACTTCAATATTAAGGTAGTAAGAGATGAGACCAATGTTAGTCATCTCAAACTCTTTCATCATCTCTTTCTTAAACTCATCAAGCATGCTTTGATTACTACTTGTAAAGATCAAGTCATATACATTACAAAAGCCCACAATCAAAACATCAATATTTTGATCTTTGATGTAAAATTCATTTTCATATGGCACTTAATGAAGTTTCTCTCATGTAGGTACTTGTCAATTCGACCATTTCAAGCTCATGGAGCTAGCTTGCGTTAACCCATAAAATGCCTTTTTAAACTTTAAGACTTTGGCTTTTTTACCCATCACTTCATAGCCTTGAGGTTGTTTAGTATAAACGATCATCTTTAACGCCAATGTTAAGGAAGACAAATTTTATGTCCATGTGATGTATCATCCAATTGTATTAGGATGCCAATGAAAAAATTAGTCTAATAGCTTCTAGCCAAGAAACGGGATGCAAATATATCATCATAGTCAATACCAATTCTTTGATCATAGCCTTCTACCACTAATGTTGTTTTATATAATTTGACTTTTCCTTTAGCATTCTTATTTGCTTTGTACAACTACTTCACACTAATTGTCTTGTGCCTTTTTAGAAGTGAAACTAGCTCATATGTGTCATTTGTTAATTACTATGATTTCTTCATCTATAACATTTTCCAATTCTTGTTCTCTAGGACTTCTTGGAAGTTCATGGACTCATAATCAATGAATAGGCAAAAGAGATTGAGATTTTCTTGATTTTGAATAATAAAGTTCTTGTAAATTCTTGAAGCTTTGAACTCTCTCGCGTGAGCTCTCATCCACTTGAGAATTTTCAATTTGTTAAGCTAGTAGGGTAGTAGGTTTCTCTCTTGCTTGGTTTTATCCCAAATTTGTCTATTCCATCATCTTCAAAACATGAAAAGAAGTCGTAGTCTTCATCACTTGGTCTCTTATCACATTCTCCCGTCTTCATTGAAAATGACGTCTTGACCAATGATGATCTTCCCCATATTAGGGTTGTAGAGCTTGTAGATTTTGACTCAGAGTCATAATTGATGAAGATATATTTTTTTGTTTTTGTCATCCAACTTGGTTTTTTTTTTAATCATTTGATATGTACACATGAGCAATAATTTTAAATATTATTAGATGTGAAATGTCAAGCTTTCTCCAACTTCATACTTCTTATGATATTTTTCCCCCACACACTCCTTGTTAGAGACTAGTCGGAAAGGTAAACTATTCAAGTCATTTCAACCCCAAAACTCCTTTGGTAATCTCTTTCTCCTAATCACGTTCCTAGTCATGTCTAGGATTGTTCTATTCTTCCTTTTTTCCACTCCATTTCGTTGGGAGGGGGATGGGGTCTCGACATTATTAAGAGACATTGAATTCCATGATCTTCACAAATACTTTTGGAATTCATTTGATGTGACCTTTTTTCCACAATTAGATCTCATGAATTTGATCTCAAAATCACTTTCTTTATAAACAAAGGCTTTGAACTTCTAGAAAATTTTTAACATCTCTAATTTATGCAAAAAATACGCTCATGTTTTTCCTCAAAAATCACAAATGAAGAAAAGGAAACAATTACCCTTACTAAGTGAGCTTGTCTTGATCGAATTGCACAAATCCATGTGTTAGTTCTAGCCGCTTTTGAACTCTTGAGTTAGATTTTTTTAGAAAGATTTTCTTGAATTGTTTTCCAAGTATACATCCTCCAAACTTGATCGACTTGATCCGGGTGACTAATGCAAGGTAATCCTTTCACCATTTTCAACTTTTTGGAGAAAAATTCCAATCCTCCAAAATTGAAATGCCTAAATCAAAGGTTTCAAAGCCAAGATGCATCTAATACACACTTGATACATTTTGCAACATCGTTTTGAATGTTGAGCTAACATTCTATTTCTTGCATTATCTCTTATAGAAAGATTATTGTCTTTTAAGTCTCTCAAAGAATTGTCCCATGCCCAACATATTTCTTTTTTATATTTGACACATAGTAAACTTTTGAGAAGAATTCATTCTTGAGATACCTTTTACCTCTCTAGAATTAATATAATAATTAAAAAGAAATTTTTCAATAAAAAGAAAAGAAAAATTTTCTAAACTTTTATAATATCCTTCACAAAAAAATTCACATTATAACCACTAGTTGGATAATCAAATAAAATCAAAAGCCAATATAGATCCTATAATAAATACTTGACACTCCAAAGGCCATGTCTTTAGACATAAAATGTCACACTTCATTATTACTTTAAATGTGATGTTTCTCTCTCAAGATATGTCCACTCACTAGATCAACAGTGAATAACAAAAAATCTCTAAATACAAAAAAAATGACACACTCCAAAATAATTTTAGTAAAAATATTTCTTTAATGGAGTGATGATTTATCATGATAATATTACTTTATCTCAAGAAACAAAACTATAGAGTACAAAACTAGTAAGAAAACGATAAAATAGAAAAGTAATTAAATAAAAAAATATTTCTTTTAAATTTTAAATTATGAATATATTTTTCTAACGTCAAATTTGACTGGGAGATTTCATGTATATGTTTCAACATGGAATTAGCATGATTTCACTATAGTACCAAACTTAAATATCATCCAATGAATGATAATTAACTTATTTTTTCACATACCCCCAAAATATACTTAGAAATACTGTGAAAAATTTCCCTTCCATGTATCTAGAAAGAATATCATATTGTTGCTAACCTAGCATTTTATTTTATTTTATTTCATGTTCCTTCCCTGACGTGCTTCCTTTGCTTGCATCAGAGCTTGACAACGCAGCTGCCAAATATTCGGTGCATGTGCACCGAACTGAACTAGAGCATTAAATTGGTCAACATTAACAGGGTAAATAGGTAGGGTAGGGTCAAAGGGCTTGATCATTCACGAAAACTAATGATAAAAATAAACGAAAATTGATTCAAGTTAATGAACATATGAAAGGGTCATGTATTCAAGGGAGAGGTTCATGTATCATGAGATCATACATTATACAGATCTTAATATAATGTGTTCCGCAAGTAATAATGGCACGTGACAAGCACATGAAGCCACATGTAGTCCATGTGAATACGAACAGGGTCCACGCCCCATTGCTTCACTATGAATGAAGAATGAGAGGAATCTAAAAGTCCTAAGTGGGACGATTGAACATGTCACAAACCTTTCAAAATCAAACCACGTTGCCTTTTAAGACAGCAAATATTGCAAATTATTTTAATTTTTTAAGGCATATTCTGGAAACACGAAATCTTGCAATGAGATTGCAATCTAAGACTACAAAAGGAAATGGCAAACAAAATCTTACAGTATCGCTCAACCTTAGGAAAAGAGAAGAGTACATCAAAGCAAGATACCGAAACATAGTATTTAATTTAATTAGCCTATGCACTTGATAGCAAAGGAATCATAACATTTGACACACTATTTTTAATCAACTAATCTTACAAGGGAGGGGGAAAACACTATATTATGACAAAGAAAAAGGACAAATTTATGCAAAAAAAAACCCAGCCAGCACACACATCATATGAAGGGAAGTATATTCAACATTCTCCCCCATGTATAATACAAAGTATTGAGGGAAATGTGATTGTTGCTGAACTCTACTATGTTGAAATGAATAATGAGTCAGCTTTGCCTCTAATGATGGCCATGAGGTGGTGGTGCTGCCGCAACATGTGGTGCTGGTGGAGGGCACTGGTAGCATTTAGCAAAAAGCCCAAATGAGTGGATTTGCCTTATGAAGTTGGTCATGCTGGCCCATCCTCCAAGCCCAAATCCAATCACGAAAACCCATACCACAATGAATGCATTGAGGACGTACATTGCAGTCCAGCTTGGCATGAAGAAAGGAGGCTTCTCTGCAGCATTCTGCAAAATAAGAGGGGAAAAATAAAAGGAAAAAAGAAAAAGTTAGATAACTTAGGATGCTCCTAAACTACTGTTGTATTACCCAGAAAAATCCCAAAACAAGGGTCCAGCAATAATGCAAATTTGGAGATTTAACAAGATTTCCAACGGTTGTACGGAGTTAAACTAAGATATCTTGGGAGGCCCCCAAATACTGTGCTCAAATCCATGACATTTGTCACTTTCAACATTTTTATAATAAATTATTTTAAATCCTCTTACAAGGTTTTCTTCTTATATTTAACTCTTATTATTAAATAACAAAAAATAATGCTCTAAGATGAATAACTGGTCTTAAAATGTAAGGTAATTTCAGCCTTTGAAGAAAAAATTAATGATCGATAGTTTTTTATACTACCACATGTATCCTCTAGCCTGCTGAACTAGAAACTAATTTCCCTCACGTTAGTTCAACAAATATTAATTTCCATATCAAAAATTGAAAATATTTATCCCTACTTTCAGTATAGAAGTAAATCTCATATCATTGCTCTCTTCCCAATTTGAGTTATTAGGGTAAGAGATCAGTCAACTCCACCAGCTCAGCAAAGGCATAGTACAATACAATAATCCAACTGTAGCAAATAACTAAAAGAAAATGACCCACCACCAGCCTCAATACTTCTCGTAAATTTCCAAATCCACGCCTTAAATGCGTTTGTACATTTGCTGCTACCGCTCTCTCCCACTCTCACCCCACTCTCTTTCTCATATATGCTTTATCTCTCACTCTAGTTTTTATTTTTTTTAATTTATTCAGATATTCAAACTTAAGACCTTGTTCACACCACTATAATTTTTTTTCTGTTGACCCTAATGATATTCAGATAAATTTATCTTTTAACCTTTTTTCTTCTCTTCATTCCTTTATTTTTCTTTCATATCTTATCTAAACTCTGAAGACACCATCATTAATTGTATGTGCACTCAAATGTCACACATTAATGCTTTGACACATTAATGCTTTGACATAGGGAAGACAATTACACTTGGGTAAACTTATATACATTTTAACATTAAAATATGTGATTGTAACTATTTTATTTTAACACCTTATTGGTACAAAATATCTATCGGTTTTGCTAATAGCTAAATCTATGCCAAAAAAAAATCTTTTTACTCACTTTTAGTGGAATATCTCATTTCAACTATGTTTTTGTTTATTATTTATAATACATAAATTAAGATGTTATTTAAGAGATGAAGCTGAGTTTCACAGCAACACGGTGTTGTTGGATGATTGTGACTAATTTAGAGAGAGATATAAATGATATTGAAAATGAATGGGTAGTGTGAGAGAGTGATTAAAATGGGGGCAGAAGTGACATAAGAGGTGGGGTAAGGAAAGAGATGAGAAGATTTACCTGTCTGGCAGAGGGTTTTCTATAAGTGAGCATATGGGCTAGGGCAGGGATGATGTAGACAGTGAAGCTAACGAGGAGAGAGCCAACAGCTGAATTAATGGGCCCAAAGAAAGGAAATATTATAGCCAAAAACCATATTGGTATCACCACTGGCAACCGTGCAAGTGCCCTCAAACAAATGCTCTTTGTGTCGTGCATTCCAATCACCTTCTCCCACACGAAGTACAACGGAGTACACGCAAACCCAAACGTTATGAACTGCATTCATATTTACACACATTACATTTTCTGTCACTCACTAATACAAGTTTATCCACCACATGCATGCCATTGTGTTCAACAAAACTCTTCATCTCTTTTTTTATATATAGGAAATTCCAATTATTCAACGAATTATCCATTTCTTTTGAATGGTAGATTAATGGATTTTGCCGTTAGCTATTATTGTGCTGAACAATAACACTTATCATTGCATTAGACAAGATAAAGAAGGGGAAATGGCAACAGGGTTAAAGCTATAACAGTTTATAACGGGTGAGAAAGGATCCGGTTGGGTCCAGTTCGTCTTTGGACAACTTAGATTGAGATTTTGTCAAAGTCATTTATTTGAATCCAATTCAATCAAAATCCAAAATATGAGATGAGACTAAGTCAACCCAATATTTTAACATAATATGTTAATATTAATATTAATATTATGTATAGTTAAATTATAAAATAAAAGAAATATAAAAATTAAGATATATTTACAATATATTTTTTAAAATAAATAATATCATTGTAAATATAATATCATGTTATACAAATAAGATAAAATAGTATTATTATTAATAAATTGTTCAAAATGAAATTATAATTTTTAGAAGAATGTGTGACATTAAATCTAATCGGGACGACATGAAAAATTACCCAAATCCATCCTAAAAGAACAATGCATTACATTTAATTCTCTTCCAGCCGCACCGGGTTAGTGAGACTGACCGAGTCTTACTCACTCCTAATTTATAACATTTTTCTTTTGATTTAAATCTAGACAATATTTGTTTACTTTTCAAAAGTTTTCTCAAGAAGTGAAATAAACATATAATATATTATCTTAAATAAATTGAACTACCTAGGCCCACAGTAAAGTGAAGTATATAATGAATGGTTGTTATATTGATATATCTACGTAAAAGTAATGTTGATTAATGTGATTCTTTTTTATCATAAATTAAGATATGAAATTAATAATAGAAATATATGAACTTGAAGGCGCTATTCTTAAAATCAGAAAAAGAAAAAAAAAAGGTTAGAATAATATTTTTATATATTTAGTTTTACAATTAAGAGAAATCACAAGAGAAAAATTAGAAGTATGAAACAAAACAAATGATATTAAAATAATTATGAAAAATAATAGCTCATAAAAGTACGCACTTCGGTCTACAGAATCCTTAAATATGTTTTACTGGTCAAGCACTACTTAAAATATCTTGCAGTATTATTTAATAATGTATTGACGTATTCTTAAAATATACACTTAATAATAAGTAGTTACTGTTTTTTTATATATACAATAATAAATTTTTGTTATAGATATTATGTAAGGCTTTTTGGTTTTTGTATTTAATTTTAAATAGTGGCAGTAATAGTCTTATTGACTGTCCATGATGATAGTGAATTTTTTTATCTTGTTTTAAGGAGAGACGATAGTTTTTTATTCTATAGATAGTTAGGAATTATTTTTTCTAAAAGCTATTATAATGTTTAATAAATATATTTAAATTTCGTAAAGGTAAATTAGGGTACGGATAAAAAGGGATATTAAGGTAATAGTAAGAAAATCATATTAAAATTATTATGATAATATGTCAAAAGTAAAGTCAAATTTTAGTACTTTTAATATGTCCAAACCCAACTCAAAAGTTAGCATTAGTGGTCACTTATTTTCAGTTCGGTTGTTTTGTTTTGTTTGATATTTTCTAAAATAAACATAATAACTCTTTACGACATGACTTTACCACTTTTTTATCCAAAGAAAAAAAAAGGCATACACGTAGCTTACCTGGTGAATGAGCATGAGGATAACGGCGGCGTCACGGAAGCCAGACTTGGGGAGGAGAGCGAAGGCGTTGGAGTGGTTAAGCAGCATATCACCGAAAGCCCAATAAACGGCGACTGCTGACGGAACCGTTAGCGTAAAAACGTACAAAGTGGCCAGCAAGTAGATGTACTTGAACTTTTGGGGCTTCCACATGGCATGCATAATCTCTCTGCAACATTTGTCACCATTATCACTTTATGCACAAAAGATCTAGGAACATTAAACCACAATAAAATCATCATTGAATTTTCTATAAATGAAGTGGGTTATTAATATTACATCTAATATATTTTCAATTATTGGTAAATAGTTATTAAAAGTCTTAAAATAAAAATTATAAAAATTATGGGATACTATTAAGAGCTATTAAGGTTTTTGACTTCGTTGTACTTTGTTCGCGAACTTGTAAATTAACTACAGCTGGAACTTTTGTGCAGATAAGAAGTTAGGAACCAACCACCCAATGAAACTTTAATTTTTCATTATTCCAAGTTTAATTAATTTAGAAAGGACGTCCAGACAGAAAATAGAAATAATGGTCATTGAAGAGTGGATTTTTCCTAGAAATAAGGAGTTAATACTATTTTTGAAGCCAAAAAAAGTAACACAAGAGAAAGCAGTTTTTGCATGATTTTTGTTTTTGGCCATAGATCTCGAAATCCGAGATAACCGGCAAAAGCTGCAAAGAGAAGCCGTGTGGAAAAACAGAAGAAAACGAGTGAAAGATCATGATGGTGCTAAGGAAAAGGTGAACTTACACAGTCACAGCATGTCCTCCAAACGTGTATAGTATGTTAGTGGCTCCAGTGAAGTATAGCACTAGCTTTGTTGGACCCGAGTGCGTCACATTTTCTACCTATAAACATGATTCGAAAGAACTTGACCAATTGTTTCGTTGTTTCAATTCAAAGGGTATAATAAGATAACATAAAAGGTGTGGCTATAGACAAGTGGTTTAATTATCACCTGGCCATGAAGGATGGCTGCAATAGCAAGGTACCAAGCCGTGTAAGTGGTCATTCCAAGACCCAAAAATGACCAGATTCGGTAGTTGTGGAAGGATGGTATGAACACAGTGGTGGCACAGCAAGCTCCAAAAATATAAGTCCAAGTCCGTTTATCCAATTTGTCATTTATGTAATAGATGTTACTGTTTGCATCAAGGAAGCAACAAAAATTGTTTGAATCAGATGAAAGTCCAATTGAGGTTACTTCAAGTTGCCTTAAAAATCGAAGCAAAGGTCTTACCTTGCACATGCTATAAGCTGAATCACAGATCCAAAGAGGAGGAAAGTACAGTTGAAGGCTAGCCCCACTGCTTTCCAATATGGACCAAGTAACCCATCAAGGACTTCAAACCACTGAAATCCACAGCAGTGCAATTAAATTTGGTCACTGGTGGTGATAAAAAAAGGAGTCTTGTGAAGGAAAACACAACACAAAGACCAACCTGAATGACATGATTCTTGAAGCTGACGTTTTCCTTTTCCTTCCTGGTGCGGTACTCTATGTAGAGAACACTGATCAGATACGCAGTCCAGCTTCCCATGATTCCATAGAACACCTGAAACAAGATGCCTGAAAGCATGCCAAGTTGAGAAAAGGAGTATGGCAGTGTCAAGAGTACTTGAGCCACCTACACAAAAAGGGGAATTTCAGTGTTGAAACATGGACTAAAAAGACTAAGGTGGTTACTTTATGATGCTCTTTTTCTTGTTTTCATTCTTTGTTGGGAATTTAATTACTTGATTTGAAGCACAGCTGAACCATGCATCCCAAACAGAACCACCATGCCAAAGGATGCTCTTGAGGCTGAACAAGGATTGGTCTTGCCCCCTCTCTTCTTCCCTTGTGCTGCCAACTTCATGTTCTGTCTCGTTGAGGTTTGTGACTATTGCTTCCTCTGCTTGCTTCTGAGGCAACATTGTCTCCGTTACCCACAAAAGAAGTGTCTAAATCCTGGTGGATCTAAAATACATAAAAAGGACACTAAATGAGACAAAAACCATGATATAAAACGCAGCCCCAGAAAACGAAAGCCAAGAAAGACCCCAGATCCAGATAACTGAAAATTCCTTTGCAGAATTCCAAATAAAAAATAATAACAAAAATAGAACTTCAGTTCCCCCCCACCCCCAAAACAAATCCAAAAGAAAAGAGATGTGGGGATCAGAGAAAAGAAGAAAATTAAAAAAAAAATTGATAAGTGGGCACAGAGTCTTTCTTTACATAAGTTTTACTAAGAGAGCCAAAGCTGAAGAAAATCCAATCCTAAATCTGATACTAATACTAATAATAATCGCTTTATTTTTCTAGTCACCTTGGTCGAGATGTCTCTTTCTACTAAAGCTTGAAGGAAGAAAATTCAGATGAGAGATGCTCCTTTTTTTATTTTATTTTTTCCTACTTTTTTCTTTCTTAGTACACTGGCAGCGATGGGGTAGTGATGACTAAGAATCCCTTGTTCATAGATTGTGGCAGAGAAAACTTTAATAAATGCAAGGAAATTTCGAGCTTCGGTATCTGACTATACCCTGTGGAGCTTGAAAAATGAAAAACTGAGCACAATAATAGCCACCGCTTTAAAGCCGCCACCAATTGACACACAAAAAAATGCAAAGCGAAATCCCCCAGAGAGAACAGAAAACTCTGCAGGGTTACAAAGTTGGTGGTTTTTGTATTTTGGCTTCAGAGACTCTGATAAAATGAACTATATAAAAGACCCTTTTCGTAACTATTCAATCAGATATATATAAATGGAAGGGGGGTGCTTTTGTTTTTATAATATATAGCCAAAAGAAAAGTAGACCGTGAAAGTGTGAAGCAACCAAGCAAGTACTGTGTAATAATGCTCGTGTTGCTTTTTGTGGCTATCTTTTTTTCTCTTTGTAAACTCAACGGAGAAAGGTGGAGATGAGAGGGATGAAAACTCAATTCACCGATTGTTCCAAATTCTGATTCGATTCTTGGTGGTGATGAATGATGACACAGAATTTCGAAAATCAAAGGGACTGAGACGTTGTTCTAATCAGTAAGAATTGGAGTCACTGAATCAAAAGCAGCTTCAACGGCTAAGATAATAAATTAATATTCAAATTATTAATAATTAAAAAATTATACCCCACTTGATCTTCTTGTTTTAGATTTCATTTCTTGGTTTTTTTATACTCTTCCATATACAACTTACTTTGCTTATGTTAGCAAAATGGAGAGAGGAGAGAAACATCACATGTAAAGCCACTAATTCTCGATAAGCATTGTATAAAAAATTCAGGATATTTAAAAGTGTTTATTCCAACTTATAGGAAGTAATACATGAACTTGTTATAAAATAAATAAATAAAAATTAATTTATGTAGATTAAAGATAAAGTAATGTTTTTGTTGACAAAATAGTTGTTTTGAAAGGAAAAGATACCTAAGCTTGTAACATAAAGTTGAGACTGCTAATTAATACGAATGTAACAGGAGAAACTTGATGTTTACTCGGCATATATCTAGCTTTTGAGATAAAAATAAATAAATGCGATGTCATGTGCACCATTTGAAGCTGGATCGTATTTAAAATTTTAAACTATATGTACGTTGCAATTTTGATAAAATATTTAACCTTAAAATGAACTTTTAAAACATCAATTTAACCCATAAATTGTTGGTATGAGTGATGAAAAACGTAGTCAAGAAAAAAATTGTTGAGTAATTAGTCAGGTTTTTTTAACTAATAGTAATTATCAACAAAATTGATAGAAATTTTATATAAATTTTTATAAATTAGAAAGAAAAAAAAAACTTCAATTTGACTCCTCTGCCTCCCAATTTAACCGTAGTTGAATTTAACATGCTGCTTAGTTGTCCGTCTATGCTCCCAATCCTCAGATCCAAATCTCAGTGAATAATTAAATTATTTGAGGAATTGAAAATCCGAATTAAGTATTTGCCATTATTTAAAATTTGTTAATTTACATCGAGAAAGGTATTATGAATATGAGTATATATATTTAATTGATGGTGAATTTAATCATGAAGTTGGGTGTGTTCCCTAATCGATTGCAAGACAGTGACTCCATTGTCCGCATGCTGCGCGTGGCGCACACTTGCCATGGAAAATAATTCATGTGCCATAATTTATGAGCGAATGCGATCACGCTCGTAGTCAGCTGGTGTCCCCAAACGATCCCATCAACTGATTTATTATATTATACTTTTGCTTTTCTATTATTCATTTTTTATACTACTATATGACAATATTTGTATTAAATACTATGCCTAAAAGATATTATAAATCACTACCACCCAAAGTATATAGATCAAATCACATTTTCTACTGCCACGAGTTACGAAAACACAATGTTTGAAGCTATATTAGATTATCTCCCTTAAAAAACACACTATATGTAAACCATAGTATTAGAAACAGATGAAATATTTTACAACCTACGCACAAGTATATATGGGATAGTAAAAATCAATGATAATGATTAATAATTGCTTCGATGCAGTAATTTTCTAAAAATTGAAAATTTCAAAATGAAATCTACGGTGTATCAAAGGAAGCAGATACAGCAATGGATG
Source organism: Cajanus cajan (assembly GCF_000230855.2). NCBI lineage: Eukaryota > Viridiplantae > Streptophyta > Magnoliopsida > Fabales > Fabaceae > Cajanus > Cajanus cajan. The sequence goes on along the minus strand of NC_138519.1, from coordinate 28,372,476 downwards.
TCAAGCTCTAACATTGACAATTAGGAATGGCAAATAAATTGTTTTTTTTTTAATATCTAAACTCGTTCTAATTTTGATGAAAAATACTTGATTTGATTAGATACGTGTACGAGTAAAGGTAAAGTTTGATTTATTAAATTGGGTACAGGTACGAGTATATATGTTGTCTCTGTACTTATCTTCATTCTCATTTCCGGTTTAATACTCATCTTTGATTTAATTGTGTTAAAGAATTTTAATATTTTATTATATGTAATTATTTATTATAATATAAAATATTTATAGTTGTTTAATTATTAAGAAGTCTCTTAATTAAAATATGAGATAAAGAAATAACTTAATTATAATTATAATTATAATATAATAGAAAAATAATTTAAAAATATTATGTACTTTTTATATATATATAAAAAAATTATAGATACAAGTACGGGTATATCTGATACCCGACAGGGATGAAGACAAAAATTATATACCTGACAGGCGGCGGGTACAAGTACGAAAATAGGAATGGATTTGAGTCGTGAAAACGAGGACGGGTATCATGAAACCCGTATCCGACTCACCCCGTTATCATCTCTAGTGACAATGCCAACGTTTAATTTAGGTATGTTTAAATAAATTTTTTCATAAATATTTATAAAAGGAAAAGGTAAAATAAATAAAATAATTTTTTATGAGTTTAAATTAGTTTATACATAAAATTAAAAATAATTTTTGAAAAATTAATATAAAAAATTCTACGAATTAACATAGAAATAAGTTAATTTTCGTTTATAAGTTTTTCATGTTTTCTTATTAAATAAGTACCTTTATGCAACGTTTGATTCAATTGAAAAGGGAATGAATAATTGAAGATGAAAAAAAAAATATTTTTAATTAAAATCTTTATCTAGTGTGAAATGTAGAGGTATCAAAGTATATCAACTCAAATCATCAACTTAACTCACAACAAATTCGACCTGAGTAGGAGGTGGAAAAAAAACATGTGTATAGATTTTAACTAAATTCTAACGTACTAAAATGTTAAAATATATATAATTAGGAAAAATAATATTATAACGGTACTTATCGAAAAAGTTATTCATCCAAATTGCGAAGAAAATGGATAGAGATGTTTGAAGAGAGACAACATTGTTCTATGTATATGAATTTTATTTTATTTTTTATATAAAATATTTATGTCATTTTCTTCTTTTTTTTTCTTTTACTTTCTATCAAATCAGTAATCTAAAAAAATCATTTCACTTTCTACTCTTTTTTTTTCTCTTTCTCTTTCTTTTTTTTTCGGCTTCTTTTCTTCACTTTTCATTCCTCAACTCACATAGCCTAAATAAGATTATTCAAACAGGTCTTTAGTAAAAGAAAAAAGAAACAGTCAATAGGTGAAAATGAATTTAATACAAACCGCTCAGAGTGAAACCGGTGTATTTATAAGTCAACTTGACCTATTCATTCGGCTGGAACGCTAGTTTTTCAGTGCCAAAATGCTTTTCAAGCGTTGCAAAAAAAATAAATAAATAAAAGCATTTCAAGTTTGCCAAGAGTCCTGTGCAAGATCTTTAGCACCTCACTCATGTCCATCATGTATTTGAACTCTGTGGAACATTCTCATAAATCCATAACTTTATGTTGACCTCATAAATAGCCTCATAAGCTATACTTGGACTGAGTGTCTTGATTGGAGGCAAAAGTCTAAATATCTTTATTTCTGTAAGTAATGATTAAGCGTTTCAAAAAGTTAGGTTTACAAAATCAAATTAGAAATTTTAGTTTAATTTAATACTATAATAAAATAATTTGATTCAATTGCATGCTAATTCACCTGAGTTGGGGTTTTAATCATGTCGTAACTAGTGGCTATCAAAATAATAGTCTTGTTAATCACTTTTTTTAATTATTTTTTTAACTTTTCTATTTTTTTCTTCAAATTTGTCCCTACAAGAGAATAATTTATAATTTTAGCATTGAAAAGAAACATCAGCAATAAAAATAGCATTTTTAATTTATATTAATTAGTATAGCTGTAATATATAATTTACTCTTATTTATTATTGTTAATGGTTGGAATGTATAAAAAAAATTGTAAAATAATTTATGATAATTATAGTTAAAGAATCAAGAATATTTTAGTTAAACTTATATCAATTGAGTATTTTTTAATGAGTCATAATATTTTGAAATGAAGAGAGTATAAGATGTAGCACATTCATTTTTATTTTTTTTCTTAGACTTCAAAAGGGTGTTAGGATCCGTTTTTGATAATTAGTAGTAATTTAGTTGAGTTTTGAAGTTTCCAGAGCTGAGGATCATAGACATGATTTAGTCGTGCAGAGTCTTGAAAGATTCTATTATTTTGAACTTCTACTGTCTGGACGACTAGAGGTAAGAGAAGTTACAACTTGAATCATTGATGAATTGATTAGTATCAATGTTGTATACTGTTTAATGTCATTAAACCACAATTGTGTTGATGATTATGAGGTAGAACTCTTATATTGTGGGTTCTGGGATTCTTAAACATGTTGGAGATATTTTAGGTGAACTGTGGTCATTCTTGGTCGCATGTGGTTATTTTGGTTGGAAATGAAATGCTTATATTGTAATTGTAATATCAGGCATTGCATGTTGGGTTTTTCTGAGTTTTAGGTGCGGAGACCCAAAAATGTGAATCTGCCAAGTGCAAAATTCATCATCATGCCAAGCATAATTTCATAGCGCATGAATGATGCAGGTTAGAGGTTCTCTATCTCACTCTCGCCAAGAGTAGGATTAATAGTGTCGCGCATGAGTTAGAGGAGAACTCTCTGACTTGGTCACACAAAGTGTGGGTTGAAAGGTGTTGGGTGTGGATACCCTTGTAGTCCTTAGAGTTAGTGACGTTGGACTCCAAGTGCGTGGCACCAAGCATGATCGTGATTGAAGCTCTATGCCTAATCGACGTTGGGCACCAATGTTGTGACACTCGACATGAGTCAAGAAAAGGCTCTCTTTTTGAACGAGGTCGAGCGTGGGTTTGCCCATGCTAGGCATAATTAATTTAGGGGTTATCTGCCTCATTTACGTTGAGCATGGATAGTTTGGCATCGAACATGGATGAGCTACAGATTCTTTGCCTTAATGAAATTGGACACTAGGAGAGTGGTGTTGGGTGTGAATTGTTGAATGAAAAAAAAAATTGCTAAATATTTGACTAAATGTTGAACATGCATGTGATAAGTTGAATTGCTCTCATGTAGTATGTTGTTTATGATTTTGTAGTTCATTAAATCTTGATATAGTATGATGATTGTTGATATTTATGTTGCTCATAGTTATAAGTTGATGAGAGTTGAACAATAGTAAAGTTGTATGTTGAGTAGTGTTATGGTAGCTATGTTAATCATGTTTAAGGCGTGGTGTTGAGTTGTGTTGATTAATCTAGGACAAGAGAGTAGTTGTTTCAAAAATATAAATATCCACACGCACACACTCACCCACACGCACACACCCAAACACACACACACGCACACACGCACACACGTGCACACACACACACGCACACACCCACACCCACACACACACGCACACACGCACGCGCACGCGCACACACGCGCGCACACACACACACACCCACCCACACCCCCCCCCCACACACACCCACCCACCCACCCACACACACACACACACACATACACACACACACACAGACACACAAACACACAGACACAGACACACAGACACACACACACACATACACGCACACGCACACACAGAGAGATATATTGCATGTATATTTATATTTAGGAACTATTTCCATGGTAATCATAGTTACACGCATATATATATATATGTTGCATGTATATTTAGGAACTATTTCCATGGTAATCATAGTTAATTAACTTTATATTTTTCATTACTAGTTGTTGAATTATAAAGTATAAGAACTTATTGGGTTGTTACATATTATATTTACATAAATTATATGCTTGTTGACACACACACAAATATAAATTTAATTATATATTTTGCAAAATTCTATCAAGTGAGTGAATAATAAATATTCTTTGATTGTATTAAGTTAAATTAGATATTTTAATATAAGAGTGAAGTGAAAATGTAATACTCGCACTTATCAAGAGAGAAAACTGTATTATTTTTCTAGCATATATATATATATATATATATATATATATATATATCATATATGTTCTTTTTTCTATTTTTAATTGTTATTTTAATAAAATAATTTAAATTTTATTATATATTTTACAAAATTGTATCAAGTGAGTGAAGAATCTTATAATAAATATTTTTTAATGATATTAAGTTAAATTAGATATTTTAATATAAAAGTGAAGTGAAAATGTAATACTTGCACCTATCAAAGAGAAAATTATATTTTTTTTCGGCATATGAAGAGAAAATAATATAATATATGAAAGATACTTCCTCTGTTCTTTATCATAAGAAAAAAAAATTCTTTTTAAATATTAGCAAATTTTAACTATTTTTACCCATTTATTGATATAAATATAAATATAAGAATTAAAAATATCTATATTAAATTATAGAGACTAAAAAAATTATTTTGAATCATAGGAATTAAAAGATAATGTAAATAAAATTATAGGAAAAAAAAGAGAGTTTTAACCTTATAATTTCGAATAAATTTTAACTGTACAAAGAGAGATTAAAAAAAAGGGTAATAGAGAGTGTTTCCTTAATTACACTTGTATGATTATATAATAAGAAGAGAAAGTACATGGTAGTATAATACTGTCATGCCTTACATTATGAGAAGATAATAATGTTCTTCACTTATATGTTTGTTAATAGGATGAGGAGATATTATAGTTATAGGACCTCTAAGTACATGCAAGTGGAGGTTTTGACATGGAGGTACCCACAATGCTCGAAGCCACCACCATGGATTAGGGCTAACTATTCACGGTAAATGTAAAGAATGTGCTACACAAAAATTATAATGATGATAATAATAATAACACAACCACCAAGTTGTCCCGTTCAAACGGGGATTTGTCGGCTGGGTGAGGGTTTCCCACTTGCTCAGCTCTCCACGCTTCAACTCAGCTTCTTTTGCTTCCCTTGTTGTTACCTTCACTTTTATTTTAATATATTCCACTTCTTTCTATTTTTGATCTTTTTCACTTGGAAGAATACTCGATGATATTTTTCCAAATATTATGGCTTGCAAAGTTGACGTAGTGATGTGGTTTCTTCCAATGGGATGCAGCAGCATGGATTGGTCAAACATCTCCGAATAATATTATTATTACTACGTGTTCTCACTAATAATCCCATTTAAAGCTTTCGGGCTTAGTGGGGGAAGCAATGATTAGTGAATGGATTTTGACGCCACTAAAGTCCTTTCCCACGAGGATCAAAACTCGGAGAATGTTCATTTCGTTCCCTTCAAATGGGACCCTTTTCCACCTCCATTTGTGTCACACGCTTATGATCCTATATCTCTCACAGGTGTGGGAGGGGATATATAATGTTTTATCTTTCATTATTTTTTTTTTATTTTTATTGTATTGGCTATGATTCAAAATGAAGATAACATAGTTTGGTATGCATGAACTACTAGACCTTTCCTTACTGATAGCACTTGACGATACTAAACCATCATAGATAACTGTATAATTACAGAAGAATTCTATGAGATTATATATCACAATTTATTTGATACTTATCAACAATCAAATTATTATTACTAAACTAGTAAACCATAAACTTAACAATTTTCGCTACAAAATTAATGATCAACAACGTAAGAAGTATATCATATATGTTAAAACAATAATACAAGGTTCTACTCTGTATAACGATTAAGATATATGATGTTGTGAGGCGCACTAATTTAATTTTATTTGATTCTTTTATATCATGAATTCTCTTTATTTAGTTTATCGGCGACTTTGCTAATTATTTAGTGATTAAAAGTATACAAGCACAACAAATAAATGATATATACAAGTATACTAAAAGCCTTGTTTTATGACGAATCAAATATATGTATTTTGGTAGTCATATGGCAATTGAAAATGTAATCATCAAAGAACTAGTGGAGCACTATGGACTCTAAACGACCATGTTTCGTGACTGAGAAAAAGGAATAAGAAAACCACATGTGAATCTTGAGCACACATCTTAAAAGGGTGTTGCACTACTTGATTGGGGCCAGTACATCAATCCAAAGACGGAAAATGCCTTTTATGTGTTATCATAGGGTTGGTGGAAACGAGTAAGCATTCAATACGGTTGTGCATTCGAGTTTAATACATACATATATATTTCTATATTAGTAGAAGATTGTTCACTTTAAATCTAAATTCTTATAGTGTTATTTTTTGTTATCTGTCAAAAGGTCTCATACTAATAGACGCTATATCTGTTTTATAAATTTCTTTTTCCTCATGATCTAATGATGGGTGAGACTTCATTTATACTCCCAACATATCTCTCCTCAAATAAAGGATCATGGTTTAACCTCTTTTATATAGAAAACCTTTTTTTCATGTATGAATATTCAATGGTAGTCCTTAGAACTTTAGTTACACATGCCAGCTCTACATACTTGTATTGTCATTAGCTCATATCAATAGGATACACTACTTGACCTCCACACAACTAAGAAGACTTTTGACACAAGAGATCACACACTTGTATCCACCCGCCTATCATTGCCAAATAGGCAAATATTTGTCCGAGACTTTGAGTTAGTCACCTTAGTTGAAACCATCGGTTCTAATACCATTGTTGGACACCTAGGATTCACATACATGCCTTCATATTAGTATGATATTTTCACTTTGACCCTAGATTCTCATAATTTTACTTTTAGTCATCTCCCAAAATGATTCATACCAATAGAAATGATGTGTACTTTATAAACATTTCTTTCTTCTCAAGATCCAATTATGTGAGATCTTATTTATAATCCATCACATACTTAGGGACTCCATTTAACTTCTTTAATAATATTTACATACTTACACTTATTAAAATATTGATATAGATTAAGTTAATAGGTTATTAAAATATTTTTTTAATAAAATGTTACCATAAATAAAGTAATTTTTTTTATCTCAATATTGTTCTTTCTAATATTTTCTAAAACTAAGATCTCACGTCGTGTAAAAAAATAACACATAAAGAGTATACTTATTTATATCTAATTGTTTTCCAAAATTACACTATCAAATCGAGTAAATAAACACGTAAAAATTATATATAATTATAAAGTGAAACTTAAAAACTTTAATATATGATTTAAATTTAGTGGTGACTAACTTAAGATGTCTTCAATCTTAAAAAATTTATAGACAAGAGTTATAAAATATACATGCTAGTACCATTTATATTAAAATTAATTATAATTTTTATAAAGTTAAAAAAATGACATTATTAAAATATTACAAAATAATATTTTAATATTTTTAAAATATTTTCATTAATATATAAAAGATATTAATAAAAATCTTTAATAACATAAACTTTATATTATATTTAATAAAATGTCACAAAAGTATATCTTCAACTTCTACTTATAATTTAATATTCTTATAATGTTTCTGAAAACACATTTTAATTAATTGTCGTACTTCCATTGGCCTACTTTCACTTTCACATGTAAGGCAATGACCATGTAACTTGTATTAAGTTGTTGACCCGTGAATCACCTTCGAGCCTAGAAAAGCACAAAATGTTGAACAATTATGTGTGAGTTTAATTTGATGTTTGATAGTCCAGAATCACGTTAACATATTAGCTAAAGTAATTTTAGGTAAATATTTACATTTCTGGTTCTAAATCGATATTTTCATTTATAAATATATAAATTTTGGGTTACAATTGTACGTTGTCTTCTTCTTCTTCTAATTTTTTAACGTATTTATTTATGTGACAGTTTTTATACAATTCAATCTTTTCATGTTGTATTCAATTTATCTTTAATTACTCTTACTTTTGACCTAAATTAACATCAACTGTTGAGATAATAATTCAAATTTCAAAATAGATGGGAACGAATGAAAATTTAATGAGTTATTTTGAGAATTTGTAATATTTAAGATATTATTTAGAGTTATTAATTTTTTTAATTTGTTTTAATATTTTTTAGGAATTTTTTTTAATTAGGATGATAGTATATTCAAATTTGATATTATAATTTTGCTCTTTATATATAAAGCTAACAAATAAAATCATGATGTGTGTTTTCTTCAAGATCCTTAGACACAGTAATCTTTTTGTATGAGAAGGGATTCTTTTCATCAGTCACATCGAAGTTATGGCAGGGAATAAACAAAAGTTTAAAATGTCGTTATTTGATGGTAATAAAAAAATTTATAATTTGGTAATGTACCATTCAAGATATTTTAGTGTTATAAAGTCTTGACTAAACTTTGAAAAATCAAAAGTCAAATACTATCAATGAAAGAGAATAAAGTTAGATCTAAAAAAAAGTTAAATCCAGTGTAACATGTTAAAGGAGACAACACCGAAAATCTTATGGGAAAAGCTTGATAGTGTATTTGGATGGAGAATTTAACTGGAGTAATTCATTTATTTGAAAATTTTCAAATTCATTGAGGTGAAATACCTTGTTTGGATGAAAAATTTATAAGGAATTTGAAATTCAAGCATTTGTGAAATTACTTAAAATAGTAAAATTTCAAATTCTCCCAAAAAAGTAAGAAGTTGAAATTCCTCATTTTTTTTCTTCTTATTTCACTTATATATTTTATTTTCTCTTATCTCTTCATGTTTTTAATTATTGAATATTCAAAAATATTTTTAAAATTATAAAATATTATCTAATATTAATTTTTAAAATTATTAAATTTTTATAAAATTAGCTAATATTTATTTTTATAAACCCTAAACCCTAATTTAAAAATCTCAATATATAAATATATTTTTAAAATGAATTTTACCATGGTGGAATCAAATTATCATATTCAACTCAACAATTTAAAATTTGAATTGATTTATTCAAACAAAATATTTTAAGAATGTGTTAGCACCAAAAAAGGTAATTTGGGAATGCTCGAAATGTGGGGGCTCTCGAGATCGTGGGTGATCGGAAAATAGTATAAGAGATGTAACGACCCGGCTGGTCACTACACACTACACCGTACACCTGAGACCGGACAGAAAGGAACAAGTGTATACATATAGTGTCTAGAATATACATATATACATGTCCAAGTCTAACTAGATTCAAAATGTACAAAAATACATCCAAAGCTACTACACCAAGTAGCTGAAACAACAAAACATCAACAAGGATCAGCTCCGCCTGCCAGCTGCAGACTCACCACTAGTCACCAACCTATCCCTGCTCTGCTCCTATACATAGTATGATCATCGCAGTCCAAACCACATGGAAACAACAAAGGGTAAGCTAGTGTAAAGAAATCGACATACATACATAAATATGTAAATAAAAGCATCTACAGCTATCAGCACACACGTACAGCTTATACTACACCACAGCAAATTCAGCAATATCAACACCGCTCGGCGACTATAACAGCACCACAATAGTGGCTAACAGCACCGACATAGCGGCTATAACAGCACCACAATAGTGGCTAACAACATCGACATAACGGCTATAACAGCACCACAATAGTGGCTAACAGCACCGACATAGCGGCTATAACAGCACCACAATAGTGGCTAAACACAGCATACAACTCAGCAATAAACAACACAGCAAAATAGCTCACAGCACAGCACATCAAAATCAGCATACAGCACAGCTAAGTAGTATTCAACACAGCTTACTACTCACAACTCAGCTCATCATTCTAGAGCACAACCATATTATAAATCAGCATTTAAAATCATCAATAACAGCCCAGCTCAGCATAGCGATATACATCTATTACAGCTTAACATCATTTTTTTAGCATTTACACCTAGTCAGCACAACATATTTATCAATTACATCTCAGCTCAGCAATTACAGCATAATTCAACAACTATCAGCATATCATTCAGCTCGACTCAAACAATAAGGTTCAGCATTAACATCACACAGCACAACACAACTTTTCATCACACAACATTGGCAGCGTTAATCAACATAAAACCATATTATCAGCAAATTCAGCATATAACTTCACATCCTCATACGCACTCGGCGCACTCATGCTCGCGCCCAGCGTGGCACAACCAGAGGGCTCCAGGGCCAGCGCGCCCGGCGCAAGCGTGCCTGCGCCCGGCGAGACTTAGCCAGAGAGTCCAAAGCTCTCTCGTGCCTGGCGCAATACCCAATTGCGCCCAGCGCAGGCCAGGCAGAGACTCCAAGGATTCTCACACGCCCGGCGTGCCCCAACCTGCGCCCAGCGCAGGCAAGGCAGAGACCTCCCTTGGTCTCGCGCCTAGCGCAAACCAAATTTTGCCCAGCGCCCTCGAGGCAGAGACTCCCAAGGAGTCTCACGCCCAGCGCGACAAGGGCCACGCTCAGTGCAGCACATCAATATCATCATTCAGCTCAATAACATTCATCATTAACAGCTTAAAACAGCATGATCAACAACTTCACAACGTACAACATGTTCAACACATAATACGACCCAACCATCCTGTTTACAACTCATCTATCTTGTCAAATTACTCACCCAAACAACACCAATACACCTAAGCACCTAAAATAACTTTCAACTTAACCAAATCACTAAAAGTGAAATGGCAGCCTTCACAGAAAACAGCGCATAAGGAGTTATACTACTCTTACCATACTCATCCTTATCTCATATGAAATATAAGAAGATTTCCTACAATTCTCATGAAGGCACCAAGTCCTAATTCCTTCATCTACCTTGTTAAAAATTCTAAAAACCGCAACAGCTATAAGTAATGCTAGCAGCTTGACCCCTCTACACTAAAACAGCCATATCTGAAGTTCTAAAACTCCTTTTTGGGTGATTCTAGCGCCATTAGAAAGCTAACATCCAAGGCTACAACTTTCATGAAGACTATAAAGTCCAATTCTGAAAATCAAATGCAAGCCCGGCGCATTAAAATCGCACCCGGCGCAATTCACCCCATAGATTTCCCATCAAAACCTGAGAAAAATACTAGGAAACCAACATGCAAACCATCAAAAAGTTTACACTTCCATCAAATATCAAGAAAAACAGCTCATTTTCAACATGCATCCAAAATCAAGGGAAAACCCCAAAATTTCATCCAACCCCGAAAAACCCTGAAAACTAGTTTTTCTTAAATCTCAGCTAAAGATCAACCACCAACAAACAGCAAATGAGTTTCTAAGACTCATTCTCAACCAAAAACAGCAAAGTAACTAGCTTCCCTTACCTCGGTGTGTGAAGAAAAACCGAGCTCCGGGATAGCGGGAAGAAAAAGAGAAGCTTAAACGTAGAAGGACAAGCTTGAGGAAATGAAGAACGGAGGAGGAGAAATGTCAGCAAGATCACCAGCTACTCAACATCTAGCTCACCAAAGAAGGAAGAATCAGGCAACAATGAGTAGGGAAATTGGGGAGAAGAGAATATGAGTGAATAATGAAAGTGAGAGAAGCGAGGGAAAAGTAATAAGCTACGGGTCTCACAAGAGAAGTTCTAGAAATAGAAACATAGGAAGCACAAGGTGAATCAGGAAATACTCGAATACATCTTTTGTGAAGCACTCGAAATCCTTGAAGCTTCCATCCACGAAAAGGCTTCACAACTTCGCAACCTCTCGAAGTACAGGAAGAATTAGGAAACACTCAAGTATATTTTTCGTGAATTACTCGAAATCCTAGGGATCTGGACATTCATGAGCATACTTTGCAACCTCTCAAAATGAATAACTTATGGCAGACATGATTAAGGGAGGTCGAAGTAAATCGAGGGATAAGTGTCAAGACTACAGAACGGTTTGGGGAAGTTATAAGCAGTTCTAGAAGTTATCAAAAGACGTGCCCAAAAATGAGCCATGATGTGGAGGTTTAGAGCGGTTACGCATTTGGGGCACGTCAGATACAATTATTTTTCCCCAAATCTCTATAAATTGACGAGCCATGGTCGTAGCAAAGGGTCAAAAATCTCACACTCACAACACATCACACGCATTCTCCGCCTGCGCATATGGCTCACGTGCACGAGAAGGCTGGGTACGATTTCTCGACCACCATTTCTTTTTCCTTTTTAGCGTAGCGTAGCATAGCTTAGTGTAGCGTAGTGTAGTCTTCTGAATCTTTTTCATTATCCTTACAAATTGTAATTCTGTTAACATCGAATGAAGGATATGATTTTTGCAGTCAATATACATGTTGTTTATTCGATGCACATCAACGTTCACATGCATGAAATTGATTGTATGATTAGCATAGATATTCTGTTATGCTAAAATTGCACCCTACTTAATTCATACTGTATGATGTTTGTATAATTCATCACTGAAAAGTCGCGAAATCTGTTGTGTCACACACGCCTAAATTGAAATCGTGCTAGTTCGAATAAAAAGAACCTACAAACGAAATCCTCCACAAACAAATTGGCACGCCTGGTGGGACTCGTTTGGTGAACTTTATTGAACTAATTGAACTAGTTTTAGGTGTGTTTGTATTTTTATGAGACTTAGAAGTGGGAGAACTATGTCTACATCCAACAGAAGAGATGCGCATAATGAAAAATAGGGTAATGGAGAAAATAGGAATACAAATCAAGAAATTGTGCCAAATGAGACTAGGGGGGCAATGTCTCCACCTCCTGTAAGTATTCCGAACTCTGCGAGATTTCTGAATGCATCACGAGAAATGGTGAATGCTACCCGTGAATACCCATGGGGGATGCCTCCGAATTGGAGAAGTACCCAGCCCATGAGCGTAGAAATGCCAATACCATATTCTAAGCAAAATCCTCAACTGCAAATATCATCATATGGGTATAATGCAGCCCCAAATGGGATGGGCTTTATCATACACGACCCTCACCAGCATGTTGGCACAAGCCAAGAAGGGTCGTTGGTTCGACAAAGTAATTATGTACCTACGAGTATAAGCAGTGAAGCCATGATAACTCTTCGACAACAAATGGATCATAGTAACCACGATATGGTAAATTTGTTGTCTACGCAAATGCACAACATACTCAAACCCCTGTATGAGCTGATGAACAAAATAGGAGATAAAATCAATGATAATCGGCCTTCAAGAGATACGAGTGTGAATTTGAATGGTCTCGAAAATCTGACCATTAATGAAAAAATATTCTAGGGATTGTTAGTCCTCAAAGTCACATCAATCAGGGGGGACCTCTGAGAAACATTGAGGAAAATTTGGATCATATAGTCAAGAGGGTACTGAATAGGCACAGTTTTGAGACGGGGCAAAATGAGCACCCATACTTTGTATCTGCCTTTCCTGACTATATAACCCAATCTAAACTACCTAGGGGGACGAAAGTCCCTAATTTCTCGAAATTCGCAAGGGAGTTAGGTGAATCCACCGTAGAACATATAGCGAGATATTTAGTCGAGTGTGGAGACCTAGTGAGTAATGAATATCTGAAAATGAAATATTTTCCAAGTTCACTAACCAAACATGCTTTTACGTGGTTTACGACTTTGCCACCTAATTCGATTATCACTTGGGCACAATTGGAAAGGAGTTTCCATGAACACTTTTTTCGAGAGGAAACTAAGGTGAGCATAGTTGATCTGATGAATATAAAGAGGCAACATCATGAGACATTGGACGAATATTTGAATAGATTCAGGCAACTAAAGTCTCGATGTTACACAAATATTCCTGAGCATGAGTTGGTAAAAATTGCAGCCACTAGATTAGATTTTTCAATTCGAAAGAAACTTGTGAATGAGCAATTGAGAGATATGGCTCAACTAGCGAAGAAAGTGAGACGAATTGAACAAATTCGAGTAGAAAAAGAGGTTGAGAAAATTTGCTAAGTTCGTTCGAAAAGAAAAAGTGGCATATTTAGATAACACGGACGTTAAAGATGATAATTTTGAGAGTCTAAATGAAGATATGGAAGTGAACTTAGCTAAATTACAACCGGGTCCAACTTATCAATATCAATTATTAAAACCCAGGAAAAATAATACAGAGGCTGGTTCGAATAGGAAATACACTTTCAACATAACAAAATCCAATAAGATCTTCGACATTTTATTAAAAGATAAGAAAATCACACTTCCGGAACATCATAAAATTCCTCTTTTTGAACAAAGAAAAGGAAATTTTTTTTGTAAATATCACAACATGTATGACCATTGGACTAACAATTGTGTCCATTTCAGGGATATGATCGAGAAAGCGATTATTGATGGTCGCTTGGGTTTTGAGGAGAAGGAAATGAAAATCGATACTGATCCATTCGCTGCACAAGCAGGATATGTGGAACCTCTCCCAATGAGTAACAATATGGTTAACGTGATTGTGAATGAGGAGGAAGCTGTTGAACCTATTTCGGATGAAAAGCTGGAAGAGCTCTTAGAAAATTTTGCGAAAACAGAAGAACCCATTTATCCAAAAGAAGGCGACATTTTGCTAAACTTCCTTTCGAGGAAGAAAACTGATGATTGGGAAGTTATCCTTCGCCCGAGATGTAGCGCTGTGTTCGATAGATCAGTTGCTAAGGCTTTTGAGGAGTCAGAAATCCTGAAAGGGTATAAAGCTGAAAAGGCTCGAGGAAAATCAAAAGTGAACACTGGTGTAACAAACACGGGTATAACAATGTGACAAGTTCATATGCCGCAAGGTAATGCCCCTATGGCCCCTATGGAAAAGATGGAGATGCATAACTCCTCGAAACTTGGCAATACTTATCTTCCAAACGCGAATGTCCCTACTGGAAAGTGGACTATGCCACAGAGGTCTAATTCTGGAATGGACCGAAGATTTAATGTTGGAATGGGTCGAGGTAAGCAAGTTATGAACTACTCGAAAACCCCATTTTGTGGAGGTCCTAAATCCATTTCGAACATACCTGGAGGTTATGGGAGAGGAATAAAAAATCCTTTGAATGGCCTTACCAAGACTCAATGGAAAAGGCAACAACGAATGAGGAAGGCAACTTTCGAGGGATTTAATGGTAATCAATTCTTATTTCCCGTGCCATACGGGGGTGAGTCATCCAAGAAGTTCTCAGAGGATGATGAGGACTTGATTATGGACTATTTTGAAAGTGGTTTCGAGGATTCTCTCGAAGATATTTGTGGAGTGGTGTCAATCCTGCCTTCTGAATACGCCGAGGCAATGGAATCTATGAATGAACAGGAAGACCTACACAGGGAAGATTTTTTCGGTGACCCCAACTATGAGTCAAAGATAGTATGAGTGAATCAAATTTCTCGAGTAATTCTAAGATTCAATTCAGTTGTGTTCGATTCACCTACCCAAGAGATGAAGGACCATCTGAAACCGTTATTATTGACCCTTATGATCGAAGGAGTTGAAGTTAACAAGGTCCTAGTGGACGGAGGTGCTGCTATAAACATACTCCCACAAACAATGCTGAAACGATTTGGGAAGACCTTGGCAGATCTGAAACCCCACAATATCCTTATTTCTGATTATGCGAGAAAATCTTCGCAACCGGAAGGGATGATATTGTTGGATGTCCAAATTGGTAGTGTGAAGAGGACCACCATGTTTATTGTCACTCCCTCGAAAGCTAACTTTAATGTGCTGCTAGGAAAAGAATGGATCCACAGAATGGGAGCAGTCCCTTCGACATTACACCAAAAAGTCTTTTTCTGGAATGATGATGAACACCTTGAGGTGTTGGATGTAGACCAAAAAGAGTATGAAATGGGAATGTACTTCGCGGATCAGCAAATTACGGCATTCGCGAAAACCAAGCCTTTCGATGCCCTTGATCCATATGCCTTGGAGGAAGAAGAGGGTGTTAAGAAGAATTTTTGTTGGGATGTTCAGAGAGGATTCGTTATTCACCGAGCCATAACTAAATTGGCTCAAGTACGAGAATGATGAGACAAGACCCGTGTTCGAGCTTCTTAGCTCGAATTTTGGCCTATATGGCTGAAAGAACGGCCAGTGGGGCCGACGAATGTGATGGTGTCGAAATGGCCCAAGGGGCATACAACCGGTGAAGGTCAAAAAGACAACGGCCACGAAGGTCGAAAAAAAAGAGGAAAACCAAAAAGAGTTAACCGAAACAACTGAGAAAGAGGATCCCGAAGTAAGAATCAAGGACGAACAAAGTAGGGACTCTGAAAGGATCGAAGAAAGACTCGATTGTGTCTTTGACGATGCTCCTCTAGGATTCGAGCAATTTGAAAATGATGGGCTTAAAGTGGAATCTCAGGATCCTTTGGAGGAAGTCAATCTGGGTACAATCAAAAAGAAGAGAATCACCTACATTAGCAAACTAGTGAATAAGAGTTTTAAAGAGCAGATCGTGCAAGTCTTGCACGAATATAAAGATTGCTTCGCTTGGAATTATGAAGAAATGCCTGGTTTGGATTGAAATTTAGTAGAACATAAGTTACCTATGATTTTGGGGAAGAAACCAATGAAACAGAACCCACGAAGGTTTGCTCCGCAGGTGATCAAAAAAAATCAAAGAGGAGATCGAGAGGCCACTGAAGGCCAAATTCATTCGTACTTCAAGGTATGCTGATTGGGTATCGAAAATTGTGCCTGTTATAAAAAAGAATGAAAAAATGAGGGTATGCATCGATTGTCGAGATTTGAATGCAGCCACACCCAAGGATGCATATCACATGCCTATTGTGGAAACAATGATCAATGCCGTTGCAAGTAAAGAAATTTTAAGTTTATTAGACGGATATTCTGGGTACAACTAGATTTATGTTGCTAAAAAAGATGTGTCAAAAATTGCTTTTAGGTGCCCAAGTGCTTTGGGAACTTACGAATGGGTAGTAATGCCTTTTGGCTTGAAAAATGCTAGGGCAACATATCAAAGAGCAATGAACTTAATTTTTCATGACCTGATCGGTAAATTCATGTAGGTTTATATTGATGACATAGTGATTGGATCGAAACGAAAAATGAATCACATACAACACTTGAAATTGTCTTTCGAGAGAATGAAGAAACATGGGCTGAAAATGAATCCATTAAAATGTGCTTTCGGTGTTTCAGCGGGGGATTTCCTAGGGTTCGTCGTACACCAGAAAGGCATTGAAGTAGATAAGAACAAGACTCGGGCAATCATGGAAACTAAGCCTCCTTCGAATAAGAAGGAGTTACAATCTTTTTTAGGAGGAGGAATTTCGATAGGACGAAGATCATCAAAATGCATTCGAAGAGATAAAGACTTATTTGATCAACCCTCTCGTGACGGTGCCACCCTCTGAAGGAAGAAGGCTAAAATTGTATGTCTCGCCCAATGATTCGACTATTACGGGCATGTTATCGCAAGATGATGAGAATGGTATCGAAAGGGTCATCTATTACATCAGTAGGATGTTAGTCGAGGCAGAAATCAGATACACTCCTTTAGAGAAGTTATGTTTGAGTTTATATTATGCTTGTACAAAGTTAAAGCATTATATTAAACCATATGATGTATTCATATTCTGTTGAAATAATGTGATTAAATATATGTTGTCGAAACCTATCCTTCATTCTCGAGTTGGAAAATGGGCACTAGCACTGACCGAGTATTCGTTAACGTTTGTTCCCTTCAAAGCCACGAAAGGACAAGTAATCGCTGATTTTCTCGTGGATCACTCGAATTTAACAGAACAGGTTAATTACTTAGCCACAAAATCATGGGAACTATTTTTCGATGGGTCAAAACACAAGTTAGGAGCAGGAATCGGATTACTGATTATTTTCCCCGGTGGGATCCCCACCAAATTCTCACTGAAAATGGAATCTGAATGCTCGAATAATGAAACTGAATATGAAGCATTGATTACTGGGCTAAAATTTCTTAAGGATTTGGGGGCAAGGAACATAATTATTCGAGGTGACTCGCAACTTGTAATTAAACAGTTAACTCGAGAATATAAATGCATGAATGAAAAGTTACTCGAATGCAAGTCTCGAGCTACAACTCTATTAAATTCATTCGACGAAGTCCAATTAGAACATATCTCTCGTAATGAGAATGAAATTGAGAATGAATTAGCTCAAATTGCATCCGAGTACAAGATAAACAGGGAATGTCTCGAATCTCTTGCTTGTATAAGAAATGAGTTGAGTGATGAGCACAAATGCCTCACCATTGACACCTCAACCATTCAGGACTGGAGGAAAGAGCTAATCGAGTATTTGCAAAGTCCAAATTCGCAAGCTGAAAGAAAAATTAAATATCGAGCTCTCAATTATGTGATATTGAATGATGAACTATACAAGAGAGGCTTCGATGAAGTTTTGTTTAAGTGCCTCAGAAATCATGAGAGCTACACAACTATGGCAGAGGTACACGAAGGTATTTGTGGTGCTCATCAAGCAGGGGAGAAAATGAAATGGACTTTGTCCAGAAAAGGATACTTTTGGCCATGTATGTTCAAAGACTGTATCGAATTTGCAAAAGGTTGCAAGAAATGCCAAAAGCATGGTCCAATACATAAATTACCAGCAACTGAGTTACACGTGATTGTTAAACCTTGGCCATTTCGAGGATGGACAATTGACATAATTGGTCAGATTCATCCTCCATCAACAAAGAACCACAAATATATAATTGTGGCCATCGATTATTTCACGAAGTGGGTAGAAGCAATTCTTGTAAAAGAGGTAGATTAGAAAGAGGTGATAGATTTTATCGAAGACCACATTATATTTCGATTCGGAATACCCCAGACAATAACTACAGATCAAGGTACGGTATTCACAGGTCAAAAAGTTGTGCAATATGCTCATTCGAGAGGAATCAAACTGATTACTTCAACACCTTACTATGAACAAGCTAATGGCCAGGTCGAGGCTGCTAACAAAATGATCATAACTTTGATTAAGAAGCATATTTTAGGGAAACCTCGAAATTGGCATGAAACATTAATGCAAGTATTGTGGGCTTACAGAAATTCACCAAGGAATTCCACTCAAACTACGCCATACAAGTTGGTTTACGATCACGAAGCAATTTTGCCTATTGATATCAACCTACAATCCGTTCACGTGCAAAGGCAAAATGATTTACCAGTCGAAGATTATTGGAATTTAATGTATGATGAGTTAATTCGAATGAATGATGAAAGAATGATAGCCATGCAAAATATCATTCATCAAAAAGATAAAATAGCTCGAGTTTACAACAAAAAGGTCAAGAGCAAAAATTTTTCGAGTGGAGACATAGTCTTAAAAGTTATCCTCCCGATGGATCAGAAATCTCGAGATCGTGGTAAATGGTCCTATAGCTGGGAAGGATCGTTCTTCATCGAAAGACTCTACTCGAACAACGCATATTTGATCAAAGAGATAAACTCAAGAAATATAAGTAAAGTGATCAATGAAAAATAATTGAAGAAATTTCACGAAAGTAACATGTACTGAGATTGGTGTCCAAAGAAATAAGCAATAAAGGTACAAGGGATAAATATTAAAATATACATAGGCATCTCTCATCTTCTCGATCATTTGCAGAATTTGGATTTGAGCACTTCATAGGCTTGATATGCCTGATCGAGAGTTTGTTTCCTCGAAGCACACAATACATCCAATCTTCTCTTTTGCTCCAATAACTTCGAGAGTCTGAGAGATATTTCTTTTCCTTCTTTCTGTAGGCCTTTCTACTTCAACATAATCTCTTGACTTTGGAGACTCAAAGCAGCATGTTTGGACTTGATCGAATCAAGCTCCCGTTGTAAGGTCGCAAGGGATTTCTCCGTGTCTTCCTCATATTGTTTAAGACTCATCAATTCTGGAATCAACTGAGATGTGAATTCATTAATCGAGAGAAGCTCTGCTTTAAGTTCTTCTAATTTGGTTTGATCTTCTTCGGAATCAACCTCGATCTGAGCCATTTCTTGATTAGAAGTTGACCACTTTGCGCGCGATTTGGAGGCAACAACGAAAGTATGAACAAATTCATTTAAGTCCATTGTTACCTAGGGAGGAAGATCGGGAAATGCATTCAGAACATCAACCATCCGCTCGATCTCTATTTTGAAGCGGGGATCCATAAGAGCATGGTCAAGATTATCCACATACGCCTTTGAGCGGAAGGAAGATAACAAAGGTTGAAAACTCACAACCACCTCTGGGGTTTTACCTGAGGCTGAGGTCCCACTAGTCTAATTCTCTAAGACCTCAAAAATATCATCTTGAGAATCTCCGTCATCAAAGAAGCTCATGAGGTCCACATCATCATGGGGAATGGAAATAAGTAGAGTTTCCAAGGGGACAACGTCAGTTGTTTTCACGAGTTGATCGAGGGGGGAGGATTGTTGAAATTTATCCTCAGAGGTTACCTCTAAACCTGCGCGAGAAAAGCAATATACTTTTACAAAGTGAAAGGTAATCTTGAGAACAAGCATAACGCCAAAGAAACAATTACCTACCTTGGCCAGAAGAGTATCAGAATTAAACGAAGGCGCTTTGCCTTGCAAGGGATCTGGGGGAGAAGCTTCGATAGTTTCCACAGCGATGAGAATGTTATCCGCGATAATATTGGATGCGACAGTATACCAAGTAAAAAACTTCGTTAGTATAGGACTTCGAGAGTGGTCGAAAAGGGTGAAAATCGAAGTTTAGAAGAATATACCTCAAAGGGGCGTTCAGGAGGAAGCGATGTCTCAAGGTTCTCGGTGATGTCTCGAGAATGTAAGGCATTCATAGGGGAAACATCCTCAGTCAAGGGGATACTTCGAGGGCTCTCAGAAGAAAATTCAGATACCTTTGAATCCACCTTTTTCTAAAAGAGGTAATCTTTATGAAGGATGAAATCAAATTAATAGAAAAGGTATTACATGGACAAACGCATTACCTATACAGAAGATTTCATGGCATCCTTCAAGAGCTTTCAGTGGGAATCTTTGGCTTAGGAACAAATTTAGCTGAAGTTGCTTTTCGTTTCCCTTTATCTTTGGAGGCCCTCCAAGTAGTGGAAATCTAAAACAAGACGAAGGGCGAGGGAATCAGAATTTCTTTCGAATAACGATTTTGATTAAACCAAGAAAAGTGACTTATAGATTGACCACTATGAGACTCCAAACGGAGTTTTTTCTTAGAAATTTCGACCTCCTGCAAAAAATGCAAATACATGAATTTGTGACAACCATAAATTCATCACAATTACAAAAGGGAAGATTTGGAATTAATTCTGTCAAGAGCATTTAATTTGCACAAGGGAAACAATGTTCTAGGGTTTCATCAGAGATAAGGAAAATTAGAGCATTGGAAAACATTCTTTCTTGACTACCTCGAAACAAATGTTTTTCTAGGGGTCATCTGTTAGCACCAAAAAAGGTAATTTGGGAATGCTCGAAATGCGGGGGCTCTCGAGATCGTGGGTGATCGGAAAAAAGTATAAGAGAAGTTCTAGAAATAGAAACATACAAAGCACAGGGAGAATCAGGAAATACTCGAATACATCTTTTGTGAAGCACTCGAAATCCTTGAAGCTGCCACCCACGAAAAGGCTTCACAGCTTCGCAACCTCTCGAAGTACAGGAAGAATTAGGAAACACTCAAGTATATTTTTGGTGAATTACTCAAAATCCCAGGGATCCGGACATTCATGAGCATACTTTGCAACCTCTCAAAATGAAGAACTTAGGGCAGACACGATTAAGGGAGGTCGAAGTAAATCGAGGGATAAGTGTCAAGACTGCAGAATGGTTTGGGAAAGTTATAAGCGGTTCTAGAAGTTATCAAAAGACGTGCCCAAAAATGAGCCATGATGTGGAGGTTTAGAGCAGTTATGCATTTGGGGCACGTCAGATACAATTATTTTTCCCCAAATCTCTATAAATTGACAAGCCATGGTCGTAGCAAAGGGTCAGAAATCTCACACTCACAACACCTCACACGCACTCTTCGCCTGCGCATATGGCTCACGTGCACGAGAAGGTTGGGTACGATTTCTCGACCACCATTTCTTTTTCCTTTTTAGCGTAGCGTAGCATAGCTTAGTGTAGCGTAGTGTAGTCTTATGAATCCTTTTCATTATCCTTACGAATTGTAATTCTGTTAACATCGAATGAAGAATATGATTTCTGCAGTCAATATACATGTTGTTTATTCGATGCACATCAACGTTCACATGCATGAAATTGATTGTATGATTAGCATAGATATTCTGTTATGCTAAAATTGCACCCTACTTAATTCACGCCGTATGTTGTTTGTATAATTCATCACTGAAATGTCGCCAAATCTGTTGTGTCACACACGTCTAAATTGAAATCGTGCTAGTTCGAATAAAAAGAACCTATAAATGAAATCCTCCACAAACAGAATGATAGAAATTGAAACTAAAGTAATTCAAATACCAAGAATTTAAAATTCTTTGAATTTGTAAAATTCCTCATCCAAACACACTATGAGAGTATTTATGCATGTAAATCAATTATGTTTATATATATATATATATATATATATATATATATATATATATATATATATATGTTTGGTTCTAAATTGAAATTTTCATTTATAATATATAAATTTTGAGTTATACAATCATCCATTGTCATGTTGCTATGTTATTTTTTGTCACTTCAAAATTTTTATTTATGTGACAATTTCTATACAATTCAATCTTATATTAATATCCTTTTAATTATCAACCTAATCCACCTCTCATCATTCCAACTTTTGACCTAAATTAACTTGTCTAACTATTTACCCTCTTTTATTCAATTTTCATATCTCACCGCAATCTTCATAAAATTGGAAGGTATTATTCTTTCCTCTCTTTTTTCACTCTTCTTAATTTTTTCTAACAAAACAATTGAAATTTGATAATAAGATATGCAATTCTGCATGATGAGGAAAATTGCAAACTAGAGGAACATTGTTTTTTCATTATGAAATAAAGTTTTGTCATTGATCATAGGATAAGTAGCTCAATCCTTTCTTTTCAAGTTACAATATTGTTAAAGTACATTCCACTTTGTTATTTGAGGGTCTAGACCAATTGGTTGAGTAGAATATGTATATATTATTTTAAAAGTGTAAGTATTAAGTTCAATTTCAATAATAAAAAAAAAAGTTATAATATATTTTTAATCTATATAATTTACTTACTTTACCTTTTAGTCATTATTATTTGAAATAGACTTTTTAGTTCTATACTTATATTTTTTTAATTATCTTTATTTCTTACTGGTAATTTCTTTGCAACATTATTTTTGTGTTAGTAACGCAAGCTTATTAAATCCATGTGAAGGTGATGTATTTGCACTACAAAAAAATCAAGTTTTAGCTACCACCAAAATCGGTCGCTATTTAGGTAAATTCAGTCGCTATTTCATTCAGCGACCGAAATAGCGACCGAAAAATTCCGTCGCTAAAACCCTGGTCGCTATTTCAAATAGCGACCGAAATGTTTTCCGTCGCAATTTAGCGACCGAAAAATGAGTCGCTAGACAATACAAATCCGTCGCTAAAATTTTGGTCTCCTAACTTCTGGAGACCAATTTTGCGACCGAATTTTTTGGTAGCAATTTCCGTCGCTATTTTTTGCATTTATTTAATAAAACCATTTTATGAATCTGTCGCTAATTCGGTCGCTAAATAATTGATGTAGCTACGGATAATATCGGTCGCTATTTCGGTCGCTAAAAAATTGATGTAGCTACGGATAAAATTGGTCGCTATTTCGGTCGCTAAAAAACTAAAATAGCTACGGATAAAATCAGTCGCTATTTCGGTCGCTAAAAAACTAAAATAGCTACGCATAAAATCAGTCGCTATTTCGGTCGCTAAAAAACTGAAATAGCTACAAATTATATTGGTCACTATTTCGGTCGCTAATAACTGGAATTAGCTACAAATTGTTTCAGTCGCTATTTCGGTCGCTAAAATATACCAGTATTTTTAAATTCTTTTTAATTATTAATTTATACCTGTTAACGAATATGAAATTAACAATATATTTATTACACAATTTATAATAATAAACTAGAACATACTAAAAGACATAATCTTATCGATGAAAATTTATATTATAGTGAAAACTAAATAAAATATAAGTATGTCAATATAGTATGCTAAAAACACAATAATAACATAAAACGTTTAAACTTCAACAAAGTAATAGTGAAATACAATAAAATATCCTGAAACAAGTAAAATAAAGAAGCTTAATTAAGGGTCTTCTGCTATGTCATCAAGAGCATCATCAACAGCATGGTCAGGATCATCTGGCCTAGTACTCGGTGCAGGAGGGGTTGGCCTTAAAGGGTCAATGTTGAGATGGCATAGTATATACTGCATCTGCTCATCATGCTGTCGTATATGCTCTTCCAATGCTTTTTCCTTTGCTTCCTTTGCAGCAAGCTCAGCATTTAATTTAGTTATCCTATTTTGCATTTCTTCAATCACCCCTGCAGTGACTGGTGATGGTTGTGACTTAGAAGATTGTGGAAGTGTTGAGCGAATGAAATCATCGGTCAATCCAGCAAGCCCATACAAGTTCCCCTTCGGATTCTTTTTAACCACCAGCAAATAAACTTCATTATCACTAATACAAGTAGAAGCAGAGCCCTCTGTGTCATCCTGTGTAGCTTGTTGCTTGACTTCAATTAGACGCTCGTTATATTTCTCCTAAAAAAAATAAAAAATATTATTTCAACAAAAATTTCAAGACAATATATTCTTTGATTTTAATTCAGCAAATAATTGTTATTTTACAGCAAATAATTCAACAAATAATTCACCCTAGTCAACGTCATGATATTTTCTACAGGATTAACCAATCACACAATATATATCCTTAAAGCAAATATAGATTCTTGAACACGTATCCAGAGGGGCTTTTTTTGTATGAATCTATAGAACTAGTTATAAGTATAACATGCGTAGAAACATGAATTATTATAAAGTTTTCTAATATGTATAATTCCTTTAAAAAAAATTGAAACAGAAAATAAAATATATTAATATTTGGGCGGGTGCCACCCATATTTACAAAGAGAGATATAATTCCTTAAATGATTATCTATTAAAAGAAGCATATCCCTATATGTATCTTTATCCCAAAGTCAACAATTAGTTAAAGAAAATTAATGTGGCCAATCAAATCATCGCCTTAACAGGAAAAAGGAAAATCTCCTTGTCACTGTATTTTCCAGTCAATATTCTGGACAAATGTCATGCGTAACCAAGAGAAATACAAATGGTGGAATTGCTGAAACCAAAGGGTCAATTATTTCATCCTATTTTACAACTAAGATGCCGTTTGAAAGTAAATATTTTGAAAGTTTCATGTCAAATAAGCCCAAGACTTCTACTCCATTATTAAATAGTGCATATATATCAATTCATTTTAATTAATATAATTAACTAATATGAATATTTCAGGCCAATTATTCTCGTTGACAAAGTAAAAACCAAAATCAGTTTGCCTTCCCATGGCCAGAACAATTAGCAAACAATTAATTGGCAAGCTTATTAATAAATTGCAAAAGCTGTTACACAAATGAATGAACAAACGTGCATGAAAATATAGAGCAAATCCAAAACTGATTCAGAAAAGTAAGACATGGTGAGCAGTCCCATAGTTTACAACTTCAATCCATAATTATCCATTAAACCACTCCTTCTCTCCCTCTATTTAAAGGCACAAAGTTTAACGAATAGTCCTCTAATGTTTTCTAACAATTCTCACCTTTTTAATACATTAACATAATGCCTCAATCGTGTGTGAGAAGGGACGGTGGTAATTTGGTGTCAGATATATAGCATGTAATTAATTCAACTCAATTCACCTTTAACCTGCTTAAAAAAAATGAGTTGATTTGATATTAGATTAATTTTTAATTTCTTTGAGTTGAAAATCTCAACCTATGTATAATGAATTCACGAGTTGGGTTGATTAAAATAATTAATAATAAATTATTTAATAATTAAAATAAATAATGATAAATTATTTGAATTAAATTAAAATTTGGAAAGTGATAATTTATTTTTTTTAAAAAAAATTTACATAGTTACCACCAGTAATTAACTGTCATTTTATAATTCTAGTTAATTCAATGGCTAGTTTTACCAAACGCATTTAATTCAATCCACTTGCTTATCAGCTTTTAGCTAGCTTATTTATTTGATTTGTCAAAATAACCTGTGGCTAACTTCAAATGATATATGGCTCTGTGGTTGTTTTCTCTTATATCTAGAGGGGATAATTTATCATGTTTATGATAATGAGTAGTTATTATAATATAGTGGTGATCAATATAAAAATTAATATAAATTATATTGTTTGTGAATTATATGATATGAAAGAACGTGCATAATTTAAATAAAATTTTTTAAGTATTATAATATAATATTTAATATTTTTCGGGCCTATTCCTTTAACAAACTTTTGGATCCATCTCCCTGTTTTCCGATGTCTTTTTGGTGTTTACTTACTACTAGTATGAAATGCTGATACATTTTTCATAATCTTTCAGTGAACCATATAATAGGATCAATAAATAAAATAGTCATTTTGAATAATCGTCTCCTATTCAATCTATTAAATTATAGCATTTTTAGAGTTTTTTTAATGACAATTATTTTAAAGTAGGAGTGACAAAACAGGTAGCTTGCTCTGTTTTAACCCACTCCTCCACCAACCCATCCAAAAAATAGGGTGAAGTGGGTTGGCTTACTTGCTAGAGGTGGACTGAAACTTAAATATGCAGTGGAGGAATTAAAATTACAAATTTATAAAATTCAGATACTAAAGTAATGGAATTAAATTTTGAAAGATTGAAACTGTAGATTTGATATTATAAGAGGATAAAAAATGTAATTAGCCAAATAAAAAATAAAACATGTTTTTTTAATTGAAGTAAAAACAACAAAACAATAGAAACTTTGAATTCAATAGGAGTGTCAGGTTGGACCAGACTTATTCAACCCAAGTTTTTAAATAACCATTTTTCAAAATCCGAATCTAATCTAATCAAGACTCAGAAAATCTAAAAAATACTCATAGTCGTATTCTAAAATCTTAAAAATACTCATAGTCGTATTCTCATAGAATTGGGTCCCTATTTCACAGGTCAGTCAAGTATGTTAAACAAGGCCTAAATTTTATTTATACACGACTCACCCAAAGGAAAAGGGAAAATGTTAACGCGGCTACATCCCATTTCTGGGTGTACGGTGTAAAAAAAATAGAAGAAGAAATAAAGATAAATTGATAAATGGAACGAATCATATGACAAAATAAAAATTGATCACAAACAAAAAGGAAAGTCAACAAAAATTACAGAATAAAACAAAACATGGAGAGGAACTTACAGCAATGTTGCGGGCTTTATCACTGACCCATTCTCCAGTCTTAAGTTTTTTTGTCTTTTCCACTAATTCCCAAGCAGTAGGGGGACGATTTAGCTCCTTCGCCTATATAAATTTAAATATTGCAATTCAACCAATCAATTATATTAAATTGAACTAAATATAAATAAAGAATTGAAATAAACTTACCAATTTTTCAAAGTGGGCTCCTGCAGATATGGAGCCACCAGTGTAAGCTGTTGCTCCATTCTCTACAGCCCGATTCCCTTTAGCAGTATTACTTTTGTTTTGAAATTTTTCAGAAGCCCAATGTTGATCCAAAATAGCCCGATTCCCTTTAGCATTTTCTAGTCTTGTTTACTATCTATTTTATTGAATCTTAGTCAACATTATTAAAGATTAATTATTTTTAGCGTAGTTTGTTGTTGGTATATACAGTTTTATGATGGTTATATTTCTCAAGCAGGAAACTTGAACAAGAGTCTGATTTGGGAGAATAATGTAAGAAATTATTTAATTTTACATTTTATTATTTAAATCAATTTTTTAATAATTCGGAAGAAATTTTGGATTAAGAAATAGTCACTAAAACTAGCTAACTGCATTACTAAAGAACCCATTCACATATCCACAAAAGTTCAGCTTAAATTACAACAGTCAGCAGCAAAATATACCTAGTAGCAGTAAAAGAAGGAACCGTTGTTGATTTACATCAGACGAGCAAAGTTTCTAGTTACTCTTCTCGAACCAGAAATTGAATAGCATACCTTATAAAAAAATTGATTTACTTGTAGAGAATAATTGCAGAAGTTGGTAATCTCCTAACTCTTTATTTATTTACTCAAGATGTTGAAAAAAGTAATACATATCAGAAATCAAACTTAAGCAAACTTCTCAATATCACACCACAGAAAGTAGAGCAACAAAAAAAAAAGCAGGAGATACTAATTTTATCAATTGTTCGCAGGACCAAAAACTCAAATTTTGCATAAAAAAATGGATACTTTTGCAAAGAGTTGAAATAAGCTTTACTTTTGAAATTTTCCCCACCAAATTCTAGAAATACCAAATTTTGTAGCCATTATGAACAACGATTTTTAAGTGCAGTGCAACAACACGATATTGGACAACCAAGAAACAAATCAGCATACTAATTGTGATAATAAAAAGACAGACACTTCCACTAATCACACTTCTTCATAATACTATACTTCAAACAATGTACAACCGCTGGAGCTGAGCTGTTTAGATATAAGGAGAAATTTTTTTAGAGTTTTTCTACTTAAAATATAGAGTTTTCTTTCTAGTAAAAAGACTGTTCTAAACATGCATCCAAGAAAAATTTTAAAATATATATATATATCAATAAATGGATCAATCTGCACCATTTCTACACATCCCTTAAGAGTAAATTGCTGAAGATGTCACAACCTTTTTAAGTCTGACGTTGCGACAAGATTTTTGGAGTGCCAGAAATTCAGATTTCTCAAATGAGGCAAATATTGTAAAAACATAAAAGGAAAAGAAAATTGCTATCGTTTAATTTGTAATTTTCCTTTAACAAAAAGGCAAATAATTAGGTATGTTCGTAAATCAATCGTTAGAACAGCGAGAAGAATGAGTTTAAATAAATAAAAGTATAAAAAGTGAGGGAGAATGAAAGCGAGAAACAGCGAGAAGCGATGAAATACCTAACAGAGAAGGAGGCGTGGTGGCCGGCGAGGGGCTGTTGGAGCAATTTAACGGAGAAGGAGGCGTGGTGGCTGGCGAGGGAGTGTTGGAACAGAGAAGAAATTAAGAAGGAGGAAGGGGGTGCTAGGGCAAGAGTCAGAAGGTTCACAACAAATTTCACTCATATAACAAATATTAAGGAGAAGGAGGAAGGTTTCACAAAACTAAATTATAAGAATAAAAAAAAAAATTCTTTAGGAGATTTTTTTTAATTTTAATTTGTGTTTATTTATTTCAAATAAATAAATAAATAAACATTTATTTTAAAATTTAATTTGAATCAAACATATTATTATTGAATTAGATTAAAATAAAGGAATTATTTTAAATAATTAAATAATATTTATTAATAAATAATTAAATAATATTTATCATCAAAATAACATAATTAAATAATTATATTAATAAATAAAGTTTATAAATAATTAAATAATATTTATCTTAAAAATAATATTATTTTTAAATGTTGGGTTGTTAGATTATAAAAATTAAATCATAATAAATCAAAAGATTATAAAAATTATAATTCAAATCAAAAGAAATCAAAAATACTAAATACATTAAAATATTATAATTAAAATAAATTCAGTATTAAATCAAAAGAGTATAAAAATCATAACTAAAATTATAAGAAATATTCTATTATTGAATATTTGTATCAAAGAAATTGCTACAGATTTTAAATTTTATTTATTATGTTTTATAATCAAAACATATCTAATATTAATTCAAAAGATTATAATAATTATAACTCAAATCATAATAAATAATTTGATATTAAATTTATTATATATTAAAATTAATTAAATATTTTTTATCAAATAAACTGATACAGATTTTAGATTTTATTTACTATGTTTTATAATCAAAAGAAATCCAATATTAAATCAAAAGATAATAAAAATTATAACTAAAATCTTAATAAATTTTACCTAATATTAAATTTAGTATATATTAAAATTAATTAAATATTTTTATTTAAGAAATTATTACAGATTTTAAATATATATTTTAAAGTTTTTATTTTATTAAATTAATTGAAAATAAATTATATTTTATCACTTTTTAATAAAGTAAGTGAATGATAATAAATTAATTAAAATTTGAAAATATATTTTAATTAAAAATATTTTTTTTATCAATACAGTGACTTAAAAAAATTATAATAAATAATGAAATTAAATAAATTAAATCTTATAATGATTATTTTTTTAATGATACTAAATTAAATATTCTAATTATTTTACAATAAATTAAAATGAAAAAATAATAAAAAATTTTAACTGATATTTCAAATAAAACATATTAAAATATTATAATCAAAACAAATCCAGTATTAAATTAAAAGATTATAAAAATCATAACTAAAATTATAATAAATATTCTGATATTAAATATTTGTATAAAAAAATTGCTACAGATTTTAGATTTTATTTATTATATTTTATAATCAAAACATATCTAATATTAAATCAAAAGATTATAAAAATTATAATTCAAATCATAATAAATTTTCTAATATTAAATTTAGTATATATTAAAATTAATTAAATATTTGTATTTAATAAATTATTACAGATTTTAAATATATATTTTAAAGTTTTTATTTTATTAAATTAATTGAAAATAAATTATATTTTATCACTTTTTAATAAATAATGAAATTAAATAAATTAAATCTTATAATGGTTATTTTTTTAATGATACTAAATTAAATATTCTAATTATTTTACAATAAATTAAAATGAAAAGATAATAAAATATTTTAACTAATATTTCAAATAAAACACATTAAAATATTATAATCAAAACAAATCCACTATTAAATCAAAAGAATATAATTAAATATTTTTTTTAAATTTAATTAAATATTTTTATCAAAGAAACTGATACAGATTTTAGATTTTATTTATTATATTTTATAATTAAAAGAAATATAATATTAAATTATAAGATAATAAAAATTATAAGCTTCTGTATTATATATATATATATAATTATTTTCAGTAATATATCAATGAATCAAACTGGCGTAGCGGTTTTGTAGTTGGCCCATGGTTACCCACAGGACCCAGGATCGAAACCTGGCTGTGTAACTTTAATGAGTAATTTTAGTCTATTCATAAAATTTAATAAAAAAATTTAGCGACCGATTTTAATTCGGTCGCTAAGTTTGTTTGTATTGTTTAGCTACCGAAATTTAATCGGTCGCTAAAAATTTCAAAAGTTTAGTATTAGCGACCGAATTTAATTCGGTCGCAATTTTTTGATAATTTTTTCAAAATCGGTCGCTAATTTCGTCGCAAACTACGTTCCCATGAAACAAAATTAAACAGCGACTGATTTAGCGACCGATTTTATTGCTACCGATAAAATCTGTCGCTAATTCCGTCGCAAAATAGCGACTGATCAAATTCGGTCGCTAAATCCGTCGCTAAACTATTCGGTCGCTAATTCGGTCGCAAAATAGCGACCGATAATTTTCGGTCGCTAAATTCGGTCGCTATTTTGTATTTTTCTTGTAGTGTTGATTTTTTAGACGATGATGTGTTACTTAATTCATATGTCACTTAATGGTTTATTATGTAATTATCAACATTTTTCTCACTTCTTTAATAACATTCAGTCATAGTAAATATTGATTGTTCACAAACCATTCAGACTCTTCCTGTTTTTTTCTCCCAACACACCACTAAGTGACACATCATCATATACAAAACCAAATATATCATTGTCACGTAGATTTAATAAAATCCATGTCAATCAAACAAAAATGATGTTTCAAAAGAATTAACGAAAAGGACTAAAAAGGACTAAAAATGCAAGAATAGACAAAAAAAAATTAGTTTAAACTATAAGGACTAAAAGATCAAATAAGTGAACTTATAGGTACTAAAAATATTTTAACAAAAAAAATCAATTTGATTGCGTATGGTGAGAAAAAATGTTTATAGTCATTATGTTATTATTTATTCATTCGTTTTAATTTACCTTTGCATATTATTTGATTTTCAAATTATGAATCTACATGTACAATAGAAACAACAAAAACATTCAAATTCATAGACTTTTGAGATTGGCAAACGAAACTTTTCTTTACAAGTTGCAATATCGTTAAAGTAAATTTCACTTTCTTTGAATATGGGGTGAGAAAAAATGTATATGATCTTTGTTATTACTTTTTCCAAAGAAAAAACTAACTATTTCACCCTTAACATCATTTGTTACCTTTCATTTACTTTTTATTTTATTTTCCTTCCTATATTATTTGATTTCTAAATTTACGAATCTAAAATTTTTCAAAATCACCATGAATTTTGGGATATGTAGTTTAGTTTTCTCCCTATTGCAAAAGACCCTTTTACGTAAATTATTTTGGGCCTTTTATATCGGTTATTGAACTGATGTAATTCATTCTATGTAGAAAGTTGGTTTTTTTTTTTTTTTTCTTGATTAAAGAATCAATGTAGAAAGCACTTTCAGCATCATTTGTTGCCTTACTTGACATAGAAATTGTTGAACCAAAGACATTTATGATTATCTAGCACTCTAAGTTTTGATGATAATAAAGTCATGATATTAATTGACTAATACTTGAGCTAAGTTGTTGTAGGAAATATATGTTAAAGAGAAAGACTATGGAGATTTCATGTTTTTTAAATTTGCAAATATGATTTTATAAAAACAAGTATAATAAACATGTATTACAAGAGAGGGCTCTCTGATTTTCGCAAAACTTTTGCTAAGCTCTTTTAAATTCGTTGAGCAAATAATGAAAATAATGATTTTTCAAAAGTTTTTACATAATCTACGTAGCCCTTTTGAAATGGTTTAATCCTTTTAAAATGGCTTAACCCTTTCAACTTGGCTCAACCCTTTTTCCCTAGGACAATTTTTTTTATAAGAGTTGAATACATGGGAAATTTTGCTTAGCCCTTCTCAAATGGCTCAATGGATTGATGGCAAAGACTAACCTTAAATTTGCAATTCAAAATGTGCTAAGCATTTCTTGGCTGAGAGAATTTGTTTTAAGTTCTTCTAAGTTTACTTGCTTTTGTCTCTCATCAATTTTACTACACAACTTAAACACACATAACATAACAAGATTAAATTTAAAGAAAACATAAAAACTAACAAAATGACTAGGTCGGTAAGTGATTGTTTAATGTCTTTAGCTTGACAGATCTAAGTTCTTTAGCAATCTTCCAATGTGTTCATAGTGGTGAACCTTTCAATTTCACCACCCAAGTAATGCTTCAGCCTTTGCTTGTTCACCACCAGCTTCTTATGGTTGTACAATCCTTTAATTCCAATGCTCCATAAGGTTTTACCTCTTTGATGAGAAAATGACTTGACCACTTGGATTTTAATTTAATAGGAAATGGAATTAAGAAAGAGGATCGATTAGCCAAGCTTGAACTCCCTTTTGAGGATTTTCTTATCATGAGATTTTCTCCTTTTCCTAACTAATTTAGGCATAATATTATTCACAGTTTATATCCCATAATTTCTTAGCCTTTTTCAAATGACTTGAAATTTGAATTTTATCAAGTGTGTCTATTCTTGGGCATTCTTTTCTTTTTTTTGAACTTGGTTGTTGCTTATCCTTAAACACACTAAAGTTCACTTATTCATCTTGTGCCTTTAGTTTTAGTTTTCCCCCATCCACATCTATGACTACCTTGATTGTTTTCATGAAGGACCTTCCCAGAATCAGAGGAATCTCCATGTGTTCAGTCACATCCATTACGACAGAAACTCCTTTATAAATCTTACATATGTTGTCATTTTTTATAGTGCTTCTAAAAATGGAATATTTATTTAAAGTGATGAAGTTCCTTGAAGAATTGGTTGATGAATTCTCCTTAGAACCTCACGTCCAATGCTCAATGTTCCTTAGCAAAACTTGAAGATTGAAATGGAAGGAAAAGGATGCGTGGAGAAAGTGAAGATGGTTCCGGAATTGGAAGCTCCTTCAAGGAAGCAAGCTTGAACACCAAGCTCCACAAGGAAGGTTTCCTTGTTGGAGCCTTCTTGGAGAGAAATTCTCCTCGGATCTCAATGACTCTTTGAAGAGAGAATTTCAAAAATGCAACTCTCATATATCTCAAAAGTGGTGGATTACACAACCAATGGGTAATTTATAAGCCTAGGAAGTGTACATGAGAAGCTAGACTAACCTAGGGTTTAATTTAACCATGGTATGGTTAACTAAACCTTAGGCGCCCAACATTTGAATTTGAAATTCAAATTTTGGGTCCGTATATCTTGGCTTCCTATGTGCTCATGACTCTCCTCCATGTGATAGGTGCATTTGGATGTAATTTAGGTGCCATTTGAGTTAGCATTTAAGCATGCACCAGTAGAAAAAGGGTAACTTACGTCACTGTATTCTCGTCGAACATAGAAAAATCTGACGTTAAAAAAATGCGGTGACATTTTTGTAATTATAATCAAGTTTTTTACTTCGAACCTCATAGAGACTAATGTAAAAAATAAAATCTACGTCGGATATAGCTTGTGTCTAACGTAGATTTTCCAATTTACATCGGCCCCTACGAGGTCCGACAGATTATATCTACAAATTTCAAATTTCTTCGCGCGCGTCAATATTTAAACAAGAGAGCTTTGAGTGTATGTGCAATTCGAGTCTTCTGAGTTAAGATTTCGTTTGAGTATATTGCATCTGAGTATACGTTTGCGCGTTTAGGTGGTTCTTAAGTTTTTGACCGATTGCATTGGGCTCTCATTTGAGGTTAGTTTGGAAAATCCTTTCTTAATATATTAGCTAATATGTTGAAAATAAATGTATGTATTAATCTATTAATATATTAGTTAATATTATCCTCTTCTTCGCGTTTGGGTGGATCATCGTTTGTTAATATATTAGTTAATACTAAGTAGAAAATTCACGCGTTATGTTTTTTTTTTTTGGTTTACAACTTTTTTACGTCGGCTCTTATGAATGTCCGACGTAAATTTACGTTAGGTATCACAACCGACGTAAATTTATGTCTCCCGCATTTACGTCAGACCTTTTTTTGACGTAAAAAGCTCAAAATAACCGACGTAAATTACCCTTTTTGTACTAGTGATGCCATGTGTGCCACCCTTGGTCGGCCACATGGTACTTAAATGAAAGCCAAATGTAACCTAAATTATATCTAAATGTGTAATGGCATGCTACGTACACCCCTCCCTATCTACATGGCCCAAATACACGACCTAAATAGAAAATCTATCTAAAGGGACCAAAATACAAGACCTAGAAATGAATACAAGTCAACATGGGCCAACTCCTACACTACATGGGCCTCAAGGTACAACCCAACTAAAAAGTGTTTTGGGCCTTCCTTCCTCTATGCTAGCCCAATCTTCTTCCATTGTCCTTGCAATAGCTCTTGTGATAGGACCCTTGGTACATGGGCCTCCATCATAAAGCCTTTTGAAGATGTCTACAAACCAAGCAAATTGTCTTTCTCTATGCTTTTTAGAGGGAGCATATATGTGGATATGGCAAGTTTTTCACATGTGGGGTTTTGACTACACCTTTCTCCTTATTTCTTGCTCGATCCTCTCTCATTTTTTTTTTCAATTTTTCTTTTCCTCTCACACTTTATTTATTTACATCCATACCTTTATTTTTCTCAACTTCTCTTATTCAGCTTCTCATCAAGCATTTTTTCACTCATTTTTTCTCCTTAACACCCTCAATACTTTTGAAATCGTCACCAAGTCCTCTACCAACCTTCCTTCCGTTTCTTGTTGTAATAAAATTTTAATGCACTTTAGGATTGATTAGACTATTGGCAAAAATGGACCTCTATGCTAATCAATTAACTATTTTGCAAGTTGATCCACTTGTATCTCCAAATTTTAAATCAGTTTATTTTGTAACGGAAGCTTGCATGAACTAAGTCAAGGTATTTTCCAATTTGGTTGTTCTTTCTTGTTAAGAAGAATAATGATCTGCAATTGATCAAGGTAAATGCATCTTTGCGGACTAATGAAAGCTCTCATGCACATGCTGAATCAGATGCTGTCATGCATGAGAATTCTATTGTTGCAGCTGCTGCAATTCAACCAAGTGCATCTGCTGATCCGGCTGTAGCTCTGGTCATCCAACATGATGACAATTCGCTAGAAGGCATGCCC
Source organism: Cajanus cajan (assembly GCF_000230855.2). NCBI lineage: Eukaryota > Viridiplantae > Streptophyta > Magnoliopsida > Fabales > Fabaceae > Cajanus > Cajanus cajan. Next base: position 28,336,214 of record NC_138519.1, on the reverse strand, counting down.
CTTTGGAAGAACTCTCAAATGATCCAAACCATCTTAGCTCGGATAAGGATAATAACTCTAGTGCTGCAGTTGATGCTATAGCTGGTGCAACTGTGATTGTTGGTACAGCAGCTGTGATTTGTAATGTGAAGGCAGCAGTTAGTGTACGTAAAGTTGGTGCAGCAGTTCATTTTGCGGACTGTAAGATGCCTCAGCTGAGTCAGATGTAGGAAGTAAAGTTGGTGCATCAGCTAACTCTGGTCACAAAAAGGAACGTCTATCTTCCCCAAGGAATGTCGTGGTTGCTGCAATAGCTATGGGTGGTGCTAATGTAGAATCAGAGGTTGATAGTCCACCCTCGGTCAGGCGCAAACAAACTTATGCTGAATTTCAACTTAGATCTAAAGCAAGGGCTGCCAAATTCGCTAAATTCTCTTAAATTTTATTTGGAGATTTACGGGGTGCAAGTTGATTGTATAACGGACTATGCCACTTGATTGGCTTGTTAGCATTACTTTGTATCTCTTGTTTTTGATTTTTTCTGGTGGGTTTTGGTTTGGTACCCCCACCTTGTACTTTTATCTTTCATTTTAATTTTCGCCTTTCTTGATGTGGAGCAGATGTTGGTGCATTGCGGGGTGCTAACTATTAAGTCTCAATTTTACCTCTTTTTGGATGAGACTTATTGAACAAATTCCACTCATCCTTTGAACCATTGCAATATAATTGTTCTCTTTTTGGTTCATTTTGCGTGCAGATATAACTAACCCAAATTCAGCTAACAATACCTTAATACACCTTATTTTTTGTGCAGGTATTGAGCTAGTGAATTGAGGATGGAAGACCTTAGGATTGGAAATCTAAGGAGCTAAGAAGCAGAGTAGAGTGGCTGCGCCGGGCGCAATATGAACCGCACCGGGCTTGAGAAGAGCAGAGCATTCAATTCCTGCAAGTTACACATACGCCGGGCGCGAAACTACCCGCGCCAGGCGTGATTGAGACAGAGAGGCTTGAAACTCTCTGGAAGACATTACGCCGGGCGTAAAATGGAATTGCGCCAGGCTTACAATGAGGCAGAAAGTGTTCAAAAGATTACGCGCCGGGCGCGAAGACTTACATGCCGGGCGCGAAACCCTAATCTGATCTCCCAGGCTCGTATTTGAAGCCATTTTCGAGGGAGAAACCCTCATTCACACATTGGGCGCCTCCAGGAGCTGCGGAAGGGATTCCCAGGGCTTGGGATCGTTCGTGTGCGGATCTTTCCTTTGGTTCTTCATTTCCTCTTTCATCTCTATTTTGTATTTACCCTCATTATTGAGTGGTTCCACCCATTTTTGTGGGGTTAGATGTAACCAACATACTCTATTGTAATCCTTACGTTTTTAATGATATATATATGTATTGTTTCATTCTTTGTTGTGTACGTTTCTACGCTTAATGCTTGCTTTGGATTGATCACCCTTTGCATGATTTAAGGTTCCATTGAGTATTGGGAAATACCCTTGAAACTAGTTCTGGAACATATGCCTAGTGGAGATTGTATCTAGGGATAGAGCTTGACCCATTAGTAGTCTTAAATCCTAGCCCGTAATGCGGGTGTAGATATTGGGTACTCAAGGGATTGATATTCAATGTCCGCACCTAGACTCTTTCTCTAAGGGATTAGGTTTGAGTAAACTTATGGGTTGACTAAGCAATGTATGTAACAAGAGATTAACGATAAGGATACATTAGTGTTACGTTTGGTGAAATCTAACCCCCACAATCTTACAAAACCATAATACTATTTCTAACCTTTTCCACTCTCAAACAAATATTTTTATAGCTTTCATAACAGTAGTCATGATCTTTAATTCACATTCACATGACAAACTACAAATTGGAATTATTCTTTAGTCACGAATAGCCAATAAATGCTTATTTTACCTTCTAATCCCTGTGGATACGATATTTTTACTACTTGAACGGCCGGTATACTTGTCGTGTTTGAGACCGTTGATAGAATTAAACGAATTTACAAATATTAACAAAAGTGTTTCAACGGAAATCTCAGCACTAACCTAGTTAGGACTCCCCTTCGCATAGTGATGCTATAACAAATCTACCTTTTTCAAAAAAAAAAAAAAGAAGAAGAAGAAGAATAATGACATTGTTGTAGTTGTTGAGGTGATTGACTATTGGGGCTCTCACATCTTGTTTCTAGCATAGCCTTAATTGTTGTTATTTTTTTCCATCCCTGCATATAATTGTTAGAAGAATTATTAAAATTATCCCCTCTTTGTTGATTTCTCATGTAGTTTACTTAACTATAAGAAAAACGCAAATTTTTGAAGAAAAATCATCGACGGATATGAATCTGTTGGAAAATATAAATTTTCTGACGGAAAATTTCTGACGGATTTATATTTCCGTCAAAATTTTTCGTCAAAATTTTCTGACGAAATTATAAATCTGTCAGAAATTTTCAACGAAAAATTTCTGACGGAATCTTCCGTCAGAAATTTCTGACGGATTTATATTTCTGTCAGAAATTTCTGACGAAAATATGAATCCGTCGAAAAATTTAAGACCATAGCACACTTCCTGATGTCCCTTGTTTGAACTCTTCGGAAATTTGATGATCGCTTTTTTTAAAATTTATTAATATATTTTAATATTATAAAATGAATAAATTTTATTTTTATTTTTTTAAAAATATTTTTCTTTAATTTTATCATTTTAAAATGACTTAAATATGTCTTTAATTCTTATAAAATTAATAAGTTTTGATTTTATTTTCTGTAAAAATAAAAATTGTTTTTCATTTTCTAAAATTAGAAATTTTATTTTTAATTCTTATTTTTTATGTAATCATTTTTAACTAATTTTTATTTTTTTTAAAAAAGATAAATAATTATCTTAGGTGTCACCTACAACAATTACGTATTATTATCATATTGATATTTAACATCTCTAATTTTTTTTTGTTTTTTAAAATAAGTATTATTTATCTACCTTAAAATAACCAAACTAGTGAATTTATATTTTAGAGGGATGAAAATCAAAGAAAAATATTTTACTCATTTTACAAGTACGAAACAATCTTTATAAATCCTACAAGGATGAAAAATAAAGAAAAAATTTACAAAGACCAAAATCAAAATCACCCATCTTATAGGGACTAAAATATATTTAAACATTCTAAAATTAATATTTTCGATCTTAACAATTGTTTTAAATAAACAATATTTATTTTTAAATATTTATAAAATACTTAGAGATGTTAGTATATTGTCTTTAAAATTATAGTAAGAAGGTTCAAGTGTGAATATTTTCATATTTGTGTGTTTCATGAGTTTTCTATTAAATAATTAGTGCTTATATTAGTTTATTTAACATAAATATTTTACTAAGTATTACACCGCTCAATAACTTTATATAAAATGTGAATTTTGTAAATCTAACCGTTAAATTGAAAATTCTTTACTCTGAAATCATATATACAAAATGTTATATTAATTGAAGATGATTTCGTATAAAACAAAACTAAATCTGTCAGAAAATTTATATTTTCGATGAAAAATTTTTTTGTAGGAAAAACTATATTATTGATGGAATATTTCCGACAAATTTATATTTGTCGAAAATGTAAGAACTGGTTTTAAATTTGATATGAAAATATTATGATATAATTAGATAAGATTTTAAGTTAATATTTTATTAATGGTTGATAATTAGAAAATAAAACAAGGATAAATACATTTTTTAAATTTTATATGTTTGATTTAAGATAACTTACAAAATAACTCTTGGTAAAGTTATTCCGCTCAATAACTCATGGTGTGTGTTGAATTTGATCGATCCAATTAATTGTTAAATTAAAAGTTATTAAATTTTACTAATAATTAATATAAAAAAATTTAATTAGCTCTGGAATAAATTATTTGCTAATTAATAAATTATTTTAAATTATTTAACTAAAATCTTATTGACAATTTACTATATGATCTTAATATTTTTGTATAACTAATATGTGGTTTTAAATTTAATATGAGAATATTATGATATAATTAAATAAGATTTTAAGTTAGTATTTTATTAATGATTGATAATTAGAAAATAAATCAAGGATAAATACATTTTTTGAATTTTATATGTTTGATTTAAGGTAAATAAATATATTAAATTAATTAATAATTTATTTAAAATGTTAAAATTTAATTTATAAGTATGTAATAAATAAATATTTATAATTTTATAAATTATATTATCATTATAAATTATAAAATTAAATAATTTAAATTATAATTTTAAATAGAAATAAGTAGATGTTAATTATAAAAGTAAGTACATATAAATAAAGAATAATTGAATATATTATTATTATTATTATTCGTAATATAAAAATTATTATATATTATTATGACAGTACAAGTATGAGATTTTATATTTGAGAATGACTTAAATGAATTAATTTGTACAAGTTATACTAACGACATACATATACATTTCGGTAGCTTACTCATTAGAACTTCGCAGTTGGAGTAGTATAGGGATGGGTGACCTTCTGGGAAGTTTCCCAGAAATTCGTGAAATAGAACCCTTAAGAGGCCAAATATGAGGACTGTTACATTAATAAATTTATTAAAATAAAAAAAAATAATTTCTGACAGAAAATTTTGTTGGAAATTTCTGACGGAATTTTTCGACGGAATTTTTCGTCGAAATTTTTCGACAAAATTTTCCATCAGAAATTTCCGATAGATTAAATTATTTTTGAAGGATTTTTTTTCCGACGCCACTTTTTCCGATGGATTTAAATCCTTTGGAAAAAAGAAAATCAGTCAAAAATTTACCTTTCCGTCATAAATTTCTGTCGAAAATTAACATTTTTCTTGTAGTGCTTTTTCCCCTTGACAAGAGGTATTGAACAAAAACCATTAGGATTGCTTCCACCATATAAATCGTATTTTAGAACTTGTTGCATGAGTTGAGCTAATAACATGAAGTTGTTGAGGAAGTTTTGCCATCTATATTGTTAGAGCATGAATCTATTAGAAGATAGCAACTTATATTGTGCTAGGATTGCATCATTTGTGTAAAGATCAAGAACACTTCTCCTTGGATGGTTGTGTCTACTTTATTTTTCCTGTTGATAAAAGGGCAAGAGATTCAATAATGTTAGTAGCCTTATCAAGGTCAGTAGTCATCATGATACTTGTTGCAGTTGTATCTAGGAGCATCTTGACATTTGACTTTACTCCATTGTAGAAGAAATCAGTTGAGCAATATCCTCAAAGCCATGATTTAGACATTTTCTTATAAGAGATTTGAATCGTTCCCACGCCTCACAAAAGGGTCCACCCATCCCTTGGCGGATAGTAGTAATATCCAATTTAGCAATGATATACTTTGAGGATGGATAAAATCTATTCACAAATTTGTTCTCCACATCGTTCCAAGTGGTAAGACTCTGATTAGGATGGGATTGCAACCAATTTTTTTACCTTACTTGTCAAATAAAAAAGGAAATGAATGGAGATAATTAAATTGCTTCCTCATCACCTTCAGGATTTCCCATGCCACCACATAAATCATAAAAATTTGAAAGATGTGCATATGGATCCTCATGGTTCAATCCTACAAACTAATGTGCATTGACTAAACTGAGGAAGGAAGGTTTCATTTCCATTTTCTTGAGGTTATTGGAGCTATTATGCTGGAAATGTTAGGGAGCTTATTGTTGTGCATAATCCCTTAAAGTTCTTCTTTGGTTTCCTTGGTTGGCTAGATTCCCTAAATTTCCTCCTTGATCAACCATGTTTGGTTTAGACTTTGATTGGATTGAGGAAGAAGCTGAGTTAATTGAACCTTCCTATTGTTTCCTTTATTTCTCTAGTTTTTTTTTCTTCCTCTTGTATTATTATTTTTTCTCCTAGCCATTTTCTCTATTTTAGGATCAAAGAGTAATTGCTTAGTTGGAGTTTAACCTCATATACAAGATAGAATACAAAGAAATTAGCACATAAAGCAATAGAAATACTAAATCTAATTACTAGGAAATATAAAACTTAAATACAAAGAGGCTTTAATAAATGATAAATTGAAATTACTCAAATATCTTGATACAAGTCCCTGAAAATGATGCCAAGAGACTTATTAGGATTTTCTAGCAAGCAAATCAATTTACTGTAATATAAGATTGAAGTATGGGTTATCGATCCATAATGCCTAGAAAAATATTTTGTAATTTCTAATATCCTAATTAAAACTGGTAATAGAAAGATTTATAGTCGAATATGAATATATTCTTTTGCATTTCAACTTTAAAATAGTAAGCTACAAGTAGTTAAAGGAAAACGTAAATTTGAAAAGATAATAGTAGGAGAAAATGTTGGGATTGAATTTCATCTATTTCACTCATCTATTTTCCTAAGATTATCTACATGTGATTCATATCACTTAATGTTATTGAATTCTTTAAGGTCATTTTAAATCAATTTCTTGTATTTAGAAATTTTAAGGATCCTAATTCAATAACCAATTCCTCAGTTTACCAAATCAAAATCCTTGAATTAAGTTCAAGAATTTGTTCAACTAATGACTCTAAATCTATTTCTAAGCTTTAGATTCATTAGATGATTTGATTCAAATCAGATTTAGAAAATATATTCCAATCTAAATCTAAATCACAAATCAAAAGATGAGTGATCAACTCACCTCAAGCATTAAGAACAAAATCAAACCACTAAAACTAAATAATAGAATATCATATAAATAAATCAAGAGGATTACATAAGAGTTTGATAGATTACACTCAATAAGGTAAAAATTATATACTCATGGTTGTTAGAGAAATCTCCATTTAACATAAAAGCATAGAAAAGAAAAGATTGAACCCAAGATCCCTGTCCCCAAATGGTCTTGAAGCTTTCCTCTTCTTTAGTGCTCTATTTTTTCTCTGTTTTTGTTTTGTTTAATCTTTATTTTCTCTCTCTTCATCTGTTATATATGTCCAAGAAATAAAATAGATTAGGCTTGTAAATGACCAATTCGCTCAACCCCTTCCAAACGGTTGAGCATATTCTTATAATATTTAGGCGTTAAAAATAAAATTTTCTTTTAAAACTAGTTAAATAAGTGTCAAAAGAGTTCAATCATTTAAGTAAAATTAACACTTAATATTATCTTCATGTTTATTGCATTATAATAAAAATTAATATTAAATATATGACAAACATGATAAAGAAACTAATAAAATATGTAATTAGAGGTTTAAATTACTTACTTTGGGATAAATCCAAGTAAGGCTCATTCCTCTTTCAAGTGGCCACAACACTAGTTAAAAGAAATTTATTAAAAGATGAGAATGTATATTACATTGCAAAAATCAAGTGCATGTAAGAAATTAAAATTTACCCTATATAATAGTACTTCATTTTAATCGGTCTCTTTGCTATGCAAGAAACAAAACAACACAATAGCATCTTCCCTAAGAATAATGACTATATATGAGTTGTCAATGGGAACTGCAATGGAGAAAAATAATTTGTTAGAAATGGATATTAATTATTTGAACTTGTTAATTTTGTACTTATGCATTGATATAAAGAGTTAGGTAAATATATTCTTTTAGTCATGCATCCATCTCTTAATGTAACTTTAGGCATCTTCGTATTTTTCCTTGATTTTTGTATAGATCAAGGCACAAGAAATCCACATATACAAACATTCCTCTTATCTCGACATAATTGACTTAAAAACCTAAAATGAATCAAATAAATGAATTACTTACATTATTTATAATTGTAGAACCAAATGTTTAACATGAGATTCCCGTGTACTATCTTCACAACTTCATGCAAATTTGATATTGTCGTGGCTTGGAAGAGGTGAAGGTCACATAATATAGTTTATATAATAACCGGTTTTCGATCATGGGCTCGAACCAACCATCTTCCGATCGGGTAACTACCATCTACTTTGAAAATTTTCCAGAAGGATACAAAGAAGTGAATCTGTGGAGAGTGTTCCAAAGATGGGGAAGAGTTTGGGAGGTTTTTATTGCAAACAAGAGGAATAAAAAGGAAATCGATATGACTTTGTGAGGATTATCAACATCCAAAATGTGTGGCATTTGGAGGAGCAGTTGGATAAGATATGGTTTGGTAATGTTAAGATGAACGTTAACATTCCATGGTATAAGTGTGGGGTGTGGAACAATTATGGAAGTAGACAAAAGATTGATGGTGGTAGATGGAAGGAAGAAGGGCCTAGAACAACGTCAGTAAACCCAACTGTAGTAGGTGGGCCTTATGCCCAAGTCCCCCAACAACGCCTAAAAGGACCTCAATTGGTGTGGAGAGAAAAAAAAGGAGGCACCAAAATAGGAACAAGGATGAGAAGGTGTGTGGAATGGGTCAACATTCACGATAAAGGAAGAAAACAATAGCTGGCTTCAAAAACGTTAGGTGGGAAGGCTTGAGGATGAGACATTATTTGACAGATTATAGGAAGCCAAAGTATTCTATGAGAAAGAGGATATCAAATTAAGATATATGAGACACGACAAGGTGTTGATATCGGGGGTAGAAGAAGATGATCTCAAAGAATCATACTTA